>NC_053023.1:696672019-696934647 GCF_003073215.2 Triticum urartu | reverse complement strand
TCACCAGCCTGGCCTGGTGGTTGCGGGTCATCATGCGCTGCTTTAGCCTCCGTTTCTCTACCCAGTGGCTGGAAATCAACAGTTGTCCAGTCGATTCCCATTAATGCTTGAAAAACAGCTTCATCATGGATCAGCAATGACGGGTCAATATCGGGAGCATATGTGTGCTTACGGATTGGAGGGATAAGATTTTCCGACTCATGAATTGGGGCAGCTATTCGCTTGTTCTGATTATCATATTGAGCTTGATAACGAGACAAGTCTGCTTCTTCAGCCAGTTGACAAGCTAGCGGACGCACCTCCCGGTTTATGGCTCGCTGATCCGCTTCACTAAATTCTGACCCATCTTATTTCAAGCTGGGATAGCCCTGTGCCGCTTCAATAGGATCAAAATCCGGCACCTAGGCTTTTGCCCGCATTAAGGCATTGATCGCACCGGTTCGAGCAGCAGATTTCTTCAGCTCTTCAACCCGGGCAGGAAGCACCGACAGTTTCATCAGGGTATCTTGAATCAAAGTGGGCGCCGGTTTGTTGTGAGATGCAGTACAGATGATCCGCTGTGCGCCAGTATACAGCTGTTCGACCAACGTGTAGACGGCTTTCAATTTTTTCCGCACATCTGACCCCAAGTGACCCGTGCGTGTCCCTGAAATGTCATAAGGGTTAAACCGGCAGCTCTGTAAGAAGGCCGAGTCAATTCAGAAGTCAAAATGGTTTACCAAAGATAGCAGTGGTCATAGTATGCACGTGCCGCTTTATACTGGTCAGTTCATCCGCCACCGGTTTTAGTGCAGCCTCGGCATCCTCTGCTCGTTTGATTAAAGTGGACTTTTCAGTGGCCCAATCCGCCTGCTTCTTCTTGAAGTTCTTCTTAAGCTGCTCCATGGCGCTTAAAGCGCTGGCTAATTCCTCTTTAGCTTTGGAGGTTTCAGCTTGTTGGGTTTTCAGGTTTTCTTGGAGGTCGGCGATTTGGTTTTCTTTCATCTTCAGCTCATCCTGCATGCAGACAGTTATATGCTTCAACAAAATGGTACAAGGATTGAAGTACCAACCACATAACAAGTTATGCACTTGGCACTTGGGGGCTAATGCATATTCGATCTTCATCTTTCAATTGCTTACAAAGTCCCAAGATCAATACAAGTATTCAACTTGGCACTTGGGGGCTAATGGCTATATGCTCATATATATTCTGATGCGGCAATTTCAATTACTTAAAGTACCAGTTTAGCTACGCTAAGTTGAACCGGCCCTTGGGGGCTACATCAGCGAATTTCAAAGTATCAAGATTTATATTAGTAAGTCCCGGTTTGAAAGGATATTACAAACCGGCCCTTGGGGGCTAGGAGAGTCAGCAATAGTGGAAGCATACAAGCAGGAAGGAGCATATGGAAGTTACCTCATATTTATCTTTCATCATATTAACCAGACCGGCTTCATAGTCGCGATTGGTATACAGCCGGTTCAGATAGCCGGAATGGATATCTTGGGCGTTCAGAGCAGCATAAGTCGTCAGATCAGCGTTCCACTTGCCTTTGCCAAAGGCAGCAAATTCTTCCTTGGCAGAATGTTTGGACAAAGCGACAGGATTGCTCGGCTCAGTATGGCCAGTGCCAGTAATGACAACCTCATCATCCTTGGTACCGCCGGTTTGCACTGGAGTTGTTGCCTTGTCAGTAGTTTTTGCTGGACCGGTGGAGCTTTCAATCCGGATGGAGTCTGTGGGCTGATTGACAGGACCTGAGGCATCAGCAGGTCTCTCTTCAGCAATAAGATCATCATCTTGCTGCGGTGGATCGTTGGGTATATCCTCAGGAATAGCCGCATCAAGATCGGGTGTCTTGCCTGGCTCAAGAACGGCATCTTCTTTGGCTGCTTTGTCCAGGCGGGCCTTCTTGCTTGGCCTAGGTTTGGCCCTGAGAAGAATAACAAAATCAAATACAGCATATGTTCTAAGGCGATGTACTACAAATATCACAATAAGTATAGCTTACCCAAGCACCGTTTTGAGCGGTGGCAGCTGAGTAGCCGACGACTCGCCAGAAGATGAGTGGGAAGTAACCTGGTAATCGGAGTCAGAGGGATTAAGAGGTTGAAGAAAGCAGCCCGCTTTAGGACAAGCACTGACAAGCAAATTAGAGACCTTTGAATGGCGTTTCTGAACCGGACTGTTCGGTAAACCGGCGGAGGTAACTACCTAGCCGCTGTGCCGGGTTGTGCGACGAGCTTCGTGTTGTTGGGTCTTCATAAGAAATTTAGGATCCAGATAAGCAAGAGGATGAGAAAATTTAACTTTCCGGTTTGCCTAACGGATTTTTTGTGAAGGCAAAGTTTCTGAATCGGAAGAGAGAATAATTACCTCTGCAACATCCGCGTGGCTGGCTTCGGCATCATCCTGACAAATATGATCATCAATAAGACGCATGAAAAATAAACCAAGTGAGTCAAGCTCTACCTCAAAGTCCGGATTATCCACATCATCATCAGGGGCCGGATTAGAAGATGTCGTGATTCTCTTCCTGTGGGCAGTCTTCTTCACAGCTTTAGTCTTTTGCCGAGTTGCTCTTTCCGGTTTGTTTGGTTTTTCTGGTTTCTCCTGTGGCAGTTTTTTGCTCCAAAACGGATCATTGCCCTGATTACACATACACTGATATTAAACAATGACCAGACATATCAATAACAGATTCAGCAAAGGGAAAAATCAAAGTCTTACAGCTGGCGATTTGTTGGTGGCACAGAAGGGAAGCAGGCCGGTTCTAGCGTAGACGTGTTCCGGTTCATTCAGCATCTTATTCACAGCCTCTGTGATTTCTTCATCGGAGAGCTGGATTTTTGAATGTCGCAGTGGGTCATCAACACTGTCAGTATACTCGCACATCAAACTGGAGCGCTGACTAAGGGGCAGTATGCTCCATGATATCCAACAGCGAGCGAGATCAACCCCTGTTAAACCGTTGGCCATAAAGGCTCTGAGCTTTGACAGTTGGGGAGCATATTTGCTTCTCTCCTGGGCAGTCAATCTTTGAGGAAAAGGGTGTGTATTGCTGAGCCACTCCGGACGAAAGCCAGGCAAGGGATTCTCACCAGCAGGGGAGGTGTCTTTGCAGTAGAACCATGTCTGATTCCACTTTCTGGGGTGGCTGTGCAGCTTGGCGTGAGGGTATGTGACCTCTTTCCTTTTCTGAATCGCCATGCCACCCAACTCCGTATTAGAGCCATCAGTAAACTCAGTACGGTGGTTTAAATGGAAAAGATCTCTGAACAATTCCACTGTGGGCTCCTCTTGAAAGAACACCTCACAGAGCACTTGGAAGTGACACATATTTGTAACAGAGTTGGGGCCAGTGTCTTGTGGATGGAGTTGGAAATCGGCTAAAACATCCCGGTAAAATTTAGAACCGGGCGGCTTAAAGCCCCAGGCTAAGTGATCTACGAAAACAACAACCTCTCCTTCTCGAGGTGTGGGAGGGCATTCTTGGCCAGGAGCCCTCCAATGGATGGTATCTTTGCTGCCTAAAGCGCCAATCAGGACTAAATCATCCAGTTGAGCCTCTGTGACGCGAGAAGGAACCCAATTGCACTCATATACTTGCTTGGCCATGATGGAATCTACAAGGTAGAAGATCCCGGTTCAAAAATGTATTTGATCAAGGTACGTTGGTATGTGCACTGTTAAACCGGAGACAGAACTATCTGAACCGGAGTTTTCATGAAGCAACCAACATCTGGTGGTTCAACAAGGGGACTAATGGCATATACCGGTTTGGAAAAAATTTCTATGAGGTTAAACTGCCTGATCTAAGCATTAAAAAGATGAGATTGCGGATGGACAAGTACGCAGAAACAGGTTTCACAAGATTTCTTTACAGCATTGGATCTGAAGCAAGTTCAGAAAAGAGATAAATACTTAGAGGTTCAAAAGGAGCAGTACCGAACCTATGAGCAAAGCGTTCATGTAGATCTATGGTTTTAAGATGCATAAGTGAAGGCGAAGGTCAAACAACTATCATTGCACAGAATAAAGATTTGCGGATTCATCTAAAGATCTGTCGCATGAGCAAGAAGCAGACGATGAATACTGAAGAACTGTGAAACCCTAAAACAGATCTACGGGGGAAAGGATAGAAGGTTTACCGGAGCTGCGGAAGACGCGGAAGGTTGCCGCGATGCTCTGGTGCGCCCAGGTTGATGCAGCGGCCAAGGTTGAGGTAGAGGTCGACGGTGGCGGCGGAGCTTTGAAGTCGGGCGATGCGAGGAAGACGAAGCAGAAGGGGAAGAAGGGAAAGAGAAAGGAAATGACCCTTCGGTCCTATTTATAAGGCAAAAAGACATGTGTCAGGCGCGACAATCAAGGGGCCACGAAATGGAGCTGTCGCCTCGATTTCCGCAAATATATTAAATAAAGAAGCATAATGCATATCTTCGTTATGACAGGTGACGTCATTCCGGTTTACAGTAATCAGAGAAGATGACATCATGGCGGTTTACCAATTTATGAGAAGACGTTGAAGATGAAGTTTTGTTAAAGGATTGACATGAACCCGTTCAAATCAATCTGGGGCCTAATGTTGGGGATATTACTGCTGGGCGTAAACCGGCCTATCTGGGCCGGGTTAACTTCATCAGTAGTTCCAGAAGTGATAAAGCCCAAGAAGGCAGATGAGGGCCTAAGGCCCATAGCCGGTTCAAGACTTGTAGCAGTAAACCACAATTTGTATATAAACTTGTATTGTAAGTTAGGAATAAGGAGAGACCAACCCTGATACGAATATCGACCGGTGTTGGGACTCTGTGAACCGACGGGTGTCACCCCTGTATATAAGGGGACGACCCGGCGGCGGTTCAAGGACAACAGACAACAACCCGAGACATAGGCAAAGCTTGTTTGCTCCCTAGTCATCGAAACCCCATCAATTCCATCACAACTAGACGTAGGATTTTACCTTCATTGAAGGGGCCAAACTAGTATAAACTCTCTTGCGTCCCTGTGTCCGCTTTAACCCCTTCAAGCTAACCCGTCGCGATGGCTCCACGACTAAGTCATTTCTCTAGGACATCTGCCGTGACAAAACCACGACAATATTAGCATGGAGCATTCTAATTATTCTTCTACATTGTTCTCTATCTCAACAACTACTGTAGCGCAGGCTGAAGCGATGGCATGTGGAATTTCCATGTCATGTATGATTGATGTAATTGCATCTCAATAGGAACTATTTGGTGCATAGCATACCGGTCCCAGCCTACTTGCTGTAAATGCCTAATTTTGATGGATTTTGTTCATGGAGTTGATTATACAATCTAGAATATTTACCCTTTTGAGCCAAATTCAATGGAGTATATCATCTAATACTAACGATTTCAACTATCATGGCGTATTCAAGTCAAAACTAAATCCAGTAAATTTGTACATCTACTAAAAGAGTCACAATTATATATGTATTTAGCTTTCAGCTCACTGTATCCACTATGTGTAAAGGTGTATGTTATTTTTTTATGCTTATTTTTTTGGAAACAAGTGTTGGGATATTGGCTGCTAGTACCTATGCACAGTAACTTAAGTATGTCCCTAGGAACACTAAATGCTTAGCAATCGTACAGAGGGCTTCTATGCCACATCCATGGCCACTGCTAGTAGTCGATTGGTGGTCTTCATGTTCCGAAATGCTACTTTTATAGATTAGATAAGTGTATTCCTCATTTTGTGTGCACAGTGCAGATAAGAATTCTGCCTGTATTCAATTTCATAAACTAATTGAACATTCTAATAATTGAGACTTCTTTAACTTATGTAGGAAGCAAACATAAGGACGGGACTCACAATGAACCATGAAGCCTGCGATCTGCGTCAACTGGAGTACAATTGATGTCTCATACTTGCGTCTTTTTGCTGTCATTCTGTAAACCTGATGTGTGGTGTCTTGTCTTGGTGCTTAGAACAAACTGAAGTGTATGTATGTGACAATTAGTTAATGGAATAAAAATGGTTTGGTGAACCTGATGTATGATGGGTTGGTGATTATGCTTAGAACACATGAACTATATGTATGTGACAATCAATACCATATGCTAATTAAAGTTGAGGTTGGCTAAACAAAATGTAGATGAATTATTGGTCGGGAAAAGAAAATGCCATCAGATTGTTGGTCGGCAAAACAAACACCATCAAACAGTCGGTCGGGAAAGGCTAACAACAGGCCCAACAGAATGTTGGTTGGGAAAGAATACCCATTTGATAGTCGGTCAGGAAAGGCCCATGGTTACCCCAATGGATTGTTGATCGGGAAAATCCCACGGCAGGCCCAACAGACTGTTGGTCGGGAAAAGTACCCCTTAGCCATCAAGCAGTCAGCCGGGAAAGATATGTCGGTCGGGAAAGGGTTTTCCCGTCTGGACTTTTCCTAACAGACAAGGTTGGTCGGCAATAGAATTTCCCGACCGACTATATGTCGGTGGAAGCTGTATTTCCGACCAACCTAGCTGACGGGGATGTAGTGTTGTGGTGTAGTGATAACTGTGGGAGAATCTAGAGATATTACACAAGCTACCATAGGGAGCATTCACTTTCCTGCTATACATTATTTTGCTCTCTTCATAGGTAGATGCATTAATGGTAAAGATGAGGCATGTCACATGTGTATCCCCGATCTTAGTATTCTTAGGAGTGCTATGTTAGGAGACAAATCATATAATTTGGGAGCCATTGTTACACGTAGGTTGCATCTTAATAGACTTAATGGAGATTTCTTTGGTGGAATTTATGCAACCCGCATAGCTAATTTTCTTGGTATAGCCATACGCGAAGATGATATTGAATTACCTCCTGCTTATCTAGATTTTAATGCTATGGTTCACCACCAGTTTGTCGAGAGGAACGAATCACCTCTCCAGTATCGACTAATCTTTGACAGACGTCATGCTGTCCGTATTACTCTCCATGCTCCTGCCTTCTTTGATTATGAGGCAAGAGGAGGATATACTATTACCAGAGAGGAGGCAGATGAGTATGAGAGGAGAGAGGAGGCCGCTCGTCGCCATGCTGCAGCTCAGCAGGTGATAGCCGCTGCATCGCAGTACGACCCCAGCTATTATTATGGATATCCGTCAAGCCAGCCGTGGTTGTAGACCAACTTAGGCCAAAAGCCTAAGCTTGGGGGAGTACGTATTTCCCACTGACATTACATTTATGTTCACACACTCATTACTATATGTCGGTGCTCATACTTTTTCATTGTATCATCCATGCTAGTTTATTTTCCTTTTTATGCTTTCTTCTTGTTTGTTTAATGAACCTTAAGAAAAACCAAAAAAATTAGTTGTAGCTTTTAATTAGTTTAATTTCCATGCTTGTAGTAGTAATTAAAAAGAAAACCCAAAAAGATTTCATGTTCTTCTTTTGCTTGTTGGGAGCTTTCCTGTGTAAATAGTTTTATTTCTTTTCTTTCCTTTGGGGGTCGATAGGAGAAGACCATAATTAAATTGTTGAAATGGCTCTTATATGCATTATTGTTTATCTGACAAAAGAGCCCATATTGCCTTGTCTTCTCCTGTTTATTGAATGCCTATAGATTCCAGCTTAGTCCAATGCACGTGCACTATTATTATTATTCACATCATTCGATCGTGCAAGTGAAAGGCAATTATGATGATATATGATGGACTGCCTGAGATGAGAAAAACTGGTATGAACTCGACCTCTTTTGTTTTTGTAAATATGATTAGTTCATCGTTCCTGATTCAGCCTATTATGAATAAACATGTTTGCAATGACAATTAGAGATCATAGTTTCTTGTGCCATGCTTGATTAGCTATGAGTTATAATGGTTTACCTTGCGTGCCAACATGCTATTGAGATAGTTATGATGTGGTATGATAGGGTGGTATCCTCCTCTGAATGATTTAAGTGACTTGACTTGGCACATGTTCACGCATGTAGTTGAAATAAAATCAACATAGCCTTCACGATATTTATGTGCATGGTGGATTATATCCTACTCATGCTTGCATTCGGTGTTGATTAATTTTAATGCATGTTCATGACTGTTGTCTCTCTCTAGCTGGTCGCTTCCCAGTCTTTTGCTAGCCTTCACATGTACTAAGTGGGAATACTGCTTGTGCATCCAATCCCTTAAACCCCAAAGTTATTCAATATGAGTCCACTATACCTACCTATATACGGTATCTACCTGCCGTTCCAAGTAAATTTGTATGTGCCAAACTCTAAACCTTCAAATAAATATCGTGTTTTGTATGCTCGAATAGCTCATGTATCAACTAGGGCTGTCTGTATCTTCCATGTTAGGCGGGTTATTCTCAAGAGGAGTGGACTCCGCTCCTCACTCACGAGATAAATGGCTGGTCACCGGGATGCCCAGTCCCATGCTTATGCAAACTAAATCAAAATAATTGCAAACAAAACTCCCCCTGGGACTCTTGTTAGTTGGAGGCACTCGTTGTTTTGAGCAAGCCATGGATTAATGCTTGTTAGTGGAAGGGGGGTATAAACTTTACCATTCTGTTTGGGAACCGCCTATAATGTGTGTAGCATGGAAGATATTGCCATCTCTTGGTTGTTATGTTGACAATGAAAGTATACCTCTCAAAATATTATTCACCTCTGTTTCAAAACCGAGATCTAGCACCTCTACAAATCCCTGCTTCCCTCTGCGAAGGGCCTATCTATTTACTTTTATGCTTAGTCATCATCCTCTTATTAAAAAGCACCAGTTGGAGAGCACCGCTGTCATTTGCATTCATTATTGTTAGTTTACATTGAGTATGACTTGACTGGATCTCTTTTACCATGAATTACAATGTCTAGTCAGTCCTTGGTCTTTAAAGGTGCTCTACATTTATGTTTTGCGGTCTCAGAAAGGGCTAGCGAGATACCACCTTGTTATATCATATTATGATTGTTTTGAGAAAGTGTTGTCATCTGAGATTTATTATTATGGCTCGCTAGTTGATTATGCTATTGATATGAGTAAACATGAGACCTATGTGTTATTGCGAATGTGGTTAGTTATAATCTTTGCTGAAAACTTGAATGCTGGCTTTACATATTTACAACAACAAGAGCAAACAGAGTTTGTAAAAGTTTTTCTTTATCACTTTCAGTTTGTCAACTGAATTGCTTGAGGACAAGCAAAGGTTTAAGCTTGGGGGAGTTGATACGTCTCCATCATATCTACTTTTCCAAACACTTTTGCCCTTGTTTTGGACTCTAACTTGCATGATTTGAATGGAACTAACCCGGACTGATGCTGTTATCAGCAGAATTACCATGGTGTTATTTATGTGCAGGAGCAAACGTTCTCGGAATGACCTGAAACTTCACGGAGCCACTTTTCAGAAAATATGAAAAATACCTGCAAAAGATGAAGGCCAGGGGGCCCACCACCTCTCCATGAGGGTGGGGGCGCGCCCCCTACCTCATGGGCCCCCTGTTGCCTCTCTGACTCCAACTCCAACTCCATATATTGAGTTTCGGGGATAAAAAAATCAGGAGAAGAAATCATCGCGTTTTACGATACGGAGCCGCTGTCAAGCCCTAAAACCTCTCGGTAGGGCTGATCTGGAGTCCGTTCGGGGCTCCGGAGAGGGGAATCCGTCGCCATCGTCATCATCAACCATCCTCCATCACCAATTTCATGATGCTCATCGCCGTGCGTGAGTAATTCCATCGTAGGCTTGCTGGACGGTGATGGGTTGGATGGGATCTATCATGTAATCGAGTTAGTTTTGTTAGGGTTTGATCCCTAGTGTCCACTATGTTCTGAGATTGATGTTGCTATGACTTTGCTATGCTTAATGCTTGTCACTAGGGTCCGAGTGCCATGATTTCATATCTGAACCTATTATGTTTTCATCAATATATGAGTGTTCTCGATCCTATCTTGCAAGTCTATAGTCACCTATTATGTGTTATGATCCGTTAACCCCGAAGTGACAATAATCAGGATACTTACCGTGATGACCGTAGTTTGAGGAGTTCATGTATTCACTATGTGTTAATGCTTTGTTCCGGTTCTCTATTAAAAGGAGGCCTTAATATCCCTTAGTTTCCGTAAGGACCCCACTGCCACGGGAGGGTAGGACAAAAGATGTCATGCAAGTTCTTTTCCATAAGCACATATGACTATATTCGGAATACATGCCTACATTATATCAATGAACTGGAGCTAGTTTTGTGTCACCCTAGGTTATGACTGTTACATGATGAACCACATCCGACATAATTCTCCATCACTGATCCATTGCCTACGAGCTTTCCACATATTGTTCTTCGCTTATTTACTTTTCCGTTGCTATTGCTATCATCACTACAAAATACCAAAAACATTACTTTTACTATTGTTACCCTTTGTTACCCTTACCACTACTATCATATTACTTTGCTACTAAAGACTTTGCTGCAGATATTAAGTTTCCAGGTGTGGTTGAATTGACAACTCAGCTGGTAATACTTGAGAATATTCTTTGGCTCCCCTTGTGTTGAATCAACAAATTTGGGTTGAATACTCTACCCTCGAAAACTGTTGCGATCCCCTATACTTGTGGGTTATCAGAAGGTCTCATCATAGTCAACTCTTTGAACTTGTCGAAAACCTTTCGCAACAAGTCGAGCTTTGTAGACAGTACCATTACCCTCAGCGTTAATATTCTTGTTGAAGATACATTTATTCTCTATTGCTTGCCGATCATCGGGCAAGTCAACCAAAGTCCACACTTTGTTCTCATACATAGATCTCATCTTAGATTTCATGGCCTCAAGCCATTTCACGGAATCTGGGCTCATCATCGCTTCCTCATAGTTCGTAGGTTCGTCATGGTCAAGTAACATGACCTCCAGAACAGGATTACCATACCACTCTGGTGCGGATCATACTCTGGTTGACCTACGAGGTTCGGTAGTAACTTGATCAGAAGTTTCATGATCATCATCATTAGCTTCCTCACTAATTGATGTAGGAATCAATGGAACTGATTTCTGTGATGAACTAGTTTCCAATTTAGGAGAAGGTACAATTACCTCATCAAGTTCTACTTTCCTCCCACTCACTTCTTTCGAGAGAAACTCCTTCTCTAAAAAGGATCCATTCTTAGCAACGAATATCTTGCCTTCGGATCTGTGATAGAAGGTGTACCCAACAGTCTCCTTTGGGTATCCTATGAAGACACATTTCACCGATTTGGATTCGAGCTTATCAGGTTGAAGCTTTTTCACATAAGCATCGCAGCCCCAAACTTTAAGAAACGGCAGCTTAGGTTTCTTGCCAAACCACAGTTCATATGGTGTCATATCAACGGATTTAGATGCTGCCCTATTTAACGTGAATGCAGTTGTCTCTGAAGCATAACCCCAAAACGGTAGCGGTAAATCGTAAGAGACATCATAGGTCGCACCATATCTAATAAAGTACGGTTACGACGTTCGGACACACCATTACGCTGTGGTGTTCCAGGTGGCGTGAGTTGCGAAACTATTCCACATCGTTTCAAATGAAGACCAAACTCATAACTCAAATATTCATCTCCACGATCAGATCGTAGAAACTTTATTTTCTTGTTACAATGATTTTCCACTTCACTCTGAAATTCTTTGAACTTTTCAAAAGTTTCAGACTTATGTTTCATCAAGTAGATATACCCATATCTGCTTAAATCATCTGTGAAGGTCAGAAAATAACGATACCCGCTGCGAGCCTGAACACTCATCGGACCGCATACATTAGTATGTATTATTTCTAATAAGTTAGTTGCTCGCTCCATTGTTCTGGAGAACGGAGTCTTAGTCATCTTGCCCATGAGACATGGTTCACAAGCATCAAGTGATTCATAATCAAGTGAATCCAAAAGCCCATCAGCATGGAGTTTCTTCATGCGCTTTACACCAATATGACCTAAACAACAGTGCCACAAATAAGTTGCACTACCACTATTAACTTTGCATCTTTTGGCTTCAATATTATGAATATGTGTATTACTACAATCGAGGTTCAACAAAAATAGACCACTCATCAAGGGTGCATGACCATAAAATATATTACTCATATAAATAGAACAACCATTATTCTCTGATTTAAATGAATAACCGTCTCGCATTAAACAAGATCCAGATATAATGTTCATGCTCAACGCCGGCACCAAATAACAATTATTTAGGTCTAAAACTAATCCCGATGGTAGATGTAGAGGTAGCGTGCCGACGATGATCACATCGACTTTGGAACCATTTCCCACGCGCATCGTCACCTCGTCCTTGGCCAATCTTCGTTTAATCCGTAGCCCCTATTTTGAGTTGCAAATATGAGCAACAAAACCAGTGTCAAATACCCAGGCGCTACTACGAGCATTAGTAAGGTACACATCAATAACATGTATATCAAATATACCTTTCACTTTTCCATCCTTCTTATCCGCCAAATACTTGGGGCAGTTCCGCTTCCAGTGACCAGTGCCTTTGCAGTAAAAGCACTCAGTCTCAAGCTTAGGTCCAGACTTGGGCTTCTTCCCTTGAGCAGCAGCTGGCTTGCTGTTCTTCTTGAAGTTCCCCTTCTTCCCTTTGCCCTTTTTCTTGAAACTAGTGGTCTTGTTAACCATCAAAACTTGATGCTCCTTCTTGATTTCTACCTCTGCAGCCTTTAGCATCGCGAAGAGCTCGGGAATTGTCTTTTCCATCCCTTGCATATTATAGTTCATCACGAAGCCTTTATAGCTTGGTGGCAGTGATTGAAGAACTCTGTCAATGGCACTATCATCAGGAAGATTAACTCCTAGTTGAGTCAAGTGGTTGTGGTACCCAGACATTCTGAGTATGTGTTCACTGACAGAACTATTCTCCTCCATTTTGCAGCTGTAGAACTTGTTGGAGACTTCATATCTCTCAACTCGGGCATTTGCTTGAAATATTAACTTCAACTCATGGAACATCTCATATGCTCCATGACGTTCAAAACGTCTTTGAAGTCCCGATTCTAAGCCGTAAAGCATGGCACACTGAACTATCGAGTAGTCATCAGCTTTGCTCTGCCAGACGTTCATAACGTCTGGAGTTGCTCCTGCAGCGGGTCTTGCACCTAGCGGTGCTTCCAGGATGTAATTTTTTTGTGCAGCAATGAGGATAATCCTCAAGTTACGGACCCAGTCCGTGTAGTTGCTACCATCATCTTTCAACTCAGCTTTCTCTAGGAACGCATTAAAATTCAAGGGAACAGTAGCACGGGCCATTGATCTACAACAATATAGACATGCAAATACTATCAGGTACTAAGTTCATGATAAATTAAAGTTCAATTAATCATATTACTTAAGAACTCCCACTTAGATAGACATCCCTCTAGTCATCTAAATGATCACGTGAACCATATCAACCAAACCATGTCCGATCATCACGTGAGATGGAGTAGTTTTCAACGGTGAACATCACTATGTTGATCATATCTACTATATGATTCACATTCGACCTTTCGGTCTCAGTGTTCCGAGGCCATATCTGCATATGCTAAGCTCGTCAAGTTTAACCCGAGTATTCTGCACGAGCAAAACTAGCTTGCACCCGTTGTATGTGAATGTAGAGCTTATCACACCTGATCATCACGTGGTGTCTCGGCACGACAAACTGTAGCAACGGTGCATACTCAAGGAGAACACTTGTACCTTGAAATTTAGTGAGGGATCATCTTACAATGCTACCGGCATACTAAGCAAAATAAGATGCATAAAGGATAAACATCACATGCAATCAAAATATGTGACATGATATGGCCATCATCATCTTGTGCCTTTGATCTCCATCTCCAAAGCACCGTCATGATCTCCATCGTCACCGGCTTGACACCTTGATCTCCATCGTAGCATCGTTGTCATCTCGCCAACTATTGCTTCTACGACTATCACTACCGCTTAGTGATAAAGTAAAGCAATTACATGGCGATTACATTTCATGCAATAAAGCAACAACCATAAGGCTCCTGCCAGTTGCCGATAACTTCTACAAAACATGATCATCTCATACAACAATTTATATCTCATCACGTCTTGACCATATCACATCACAACATGCCCTGCAAAAACAAGTTAGACGTCCTCTACTTTGTTGTTGCAAGTTTTACGTGGCTGCTACGGGCTTCTAGCAAAAACCATACTTACCTACGCATCAAAACCACAACGATTTCGTCAAGTGTGCTGTTTTAACCTTCAACAAGGACCGGCCGTAGTCAAACTCGATTCAACTAAAGTTGGAGAAACAGACACCCGCCAGCCACCTGTGTGCAAAGCACGTTGGTAGAACCAGTCTCATGAACGCGGTCATGTAATGTCGGTCCGGGCTCTTCATCCAACAATACAGCCGAATCAAAGTAAGACGTTGGTGGTAAGCAGTATGACTATTATCGCCCACAACTCTTTGTGTTCTACTCGTGCATATAACATCTACGCATAGACCTGGCTCGGATGCCACTGTTGGGGAACGTAGTAATTCAAAAAAATTCCTACGATCACGCAAGATCTAAAAAGGAGATGCATAGCAACGAGAGGGGAGAGTGTGTCCACGTACCCTCGTTGACCGAAAGTGAAAGCGTTTAGTAACGCGGTTGATGTAGTCGAACGTCTTCACGATCCAACCGATCTAAGTACTGAACGTACGGCACCTCCGTGTTTAGCACACGTTCAGCACAATGACATCCCTCGAGCTCTTGATCCAGTTAAGGACGAGGGAGAGTTCTGTCAGCACACTAGCGTGGCGACGGTGATGGTGAAGTTACCAGCGCAGGGCTTCACCTAAGCACTACGACGATATGACCAAGGTGTTAAACTATGGAGGGGGGCACCGCACACAGCTAAGAGATTGTCCATTATGCCTTTGGGGTGCCCCCCGCCTCCGTATATAAAGGGGGAAGGAGGAGGTGGCCGGCCAAGGGGGCGCGCCATGGGGGGGAGTCCTACTTGGACTAGGAGTCCAAGTAGGATTCACCCCCCTCCTTCCACCGAAGAAGGAAATGGGAAGGGAGAGAGAGAGGGAGAAGGAAAGAGGGGGCCACCCCCTCCCCTAGTCCAATTCGGTTTGGGCAAGGGGGGCGCGCCCCTCCTCACGCGACCTTTCTCCTCTCCTCCAATATGGCCCAATAGGCCCAATACTTCCCCCTGGGGGTTCCGATAACCCCTCGGTACTCCGGTAAAATATCCAAATCACTCAGAACCATTCCGATGTCCGAATATAACCTTCCAATATATGAATCTTTACCTCTCAACCATTTCGAGACTTATTTTCATGTCCGTGATCTCATCCGGGACTCCGAACAAACTTCGGTCATCAAATCACATAACTCATAATACAAATCGTCATCGAACGTTAAGCGTGTGGACCCTACGGGTTCGAGAACTATGTAGACATGACCGAGACATATCTCCGGTAAATAACCAATAGTGGAACCTGGATGCTCATATTGGCTCCTACATATTCTACGAAGATCTTTATCGGTCAAACCGCATAACAACATACGTCATTCCCTTTGTCATCGGTATGTTACTTGCCCGAGATTCGATCGTCGGTATCATCATACCTAGTTCAATATTGTTACCGGCAAGTCTCTTTACTCATTCCGTAATGCATCATCCCGTAACTAACTCATTAGTCACATTGCTTTCAAGGCTTATAGTGATGTGCATTACCGAGAGGGCCCGGAGATACCTCTCCGATACACGGAGTGACAAATCCTAATCTTGATCTATGCCAACTCAACAAACACCATCGGAGACACCTGTAGAGCATCTTTATAATCACCCAGTTACGTTGTGATGTTTGATAGCACACAAAGTGTTCCTCCGGTATTTGGGAGTTGCATAATCTCATAATCAGAGGAACATGTATAAGTCATGAAGAGAGCAATAGCAATAAAACTAAACGATCATAATGCTAAGCTAATGGATGGGTCTTGTCCATCACATCATTCTCTAATGATGTGATCCCGTTCATCAAATGACAACACATGTCTATGGTCAGGAAACTTAACCATCTTTGATTAACGAGCTAGTCAAGTAGAGGCATACTAGGGACACTCTGTTTGTCTATGTATTCACACATGTACTAAGTTTCCGGTTAATATAATTCTAGCATGAATAATAAACATTTATCATGATATAAGGAAATATAAACAACAATTTTATTATTGCCTCTAGGGCATATTTCCTTCAGAGAGTTAGCCTGAAAGTGCTCACCATGAACGCTAGTGATCTATCGTTCACTTCTGTAAGTCATTTTGGATATTTCGATATGGACTACATATACAAAGTGAAATGAGTGAATGCACACACTAAAACACATCTATACATCCAATTCAAAAAAATAGAACATCCTATAATTTGAAACAGAGGTAGTAGTTCTTTCTCCTTCTGTGGCGAGTGTGCATGTGAAAGAACGATGTGTTTGCGTTGCGGTCTCTTAGCTAGATTAGCCGGGATCTTTCCCAGGGCAGCGAGCATAGCCACAATGACTGGCCTATTTAAGCTCTCGGCGAAGGAATCGCTATATACCTTCCTATTTGAATGTATTTTCATTCAAGTTAACTATTATCAGCATATGATCGAATAGAATTATGTTTTGTGTGCAAATCCCGCCGTGGGATATCTTCACTGTTCATAAAATGATTCCGCATGACCCGCAAAAGGAAAAGAAAAAGAAATGATTACGCATCCAACTCAATTTCTTTTTATTCCGCACCTTCATCTCCAGTTTGAGGATGACCTTCTCAAAAAGATGGAAAAGATACACCATGTTGGGCCTTTTCCTCACATGTCATATAACTGAAGTAAGCATATGGAGCAAAAGCCCATATGGCGGTCATCTGGACTAGCAGCTATCAATCCCTCAAGGGAGCTCCTATTTCACGCAGGGCCTCATTTTATAGGGAAACCCAAAGTGGCTCCATTTCACTTCCTAGCACTTCTTATCATTTAATATCGACCCATTTAGTCTTATTGACATAAGAGATGTCATTTATAATTTGTCCTTTTCTATATAAGGAAAGTCAAGAAATTCTCATCGAAGCATTGAGAAATTGTGCATATAGAAAGCTCTAAAGAAACAAAAAAAGGAGACCCATGCCATGGTTTTCAAATCTTTCCTATTTAGTAGTCTAAGTTTCTCGGTGAGGATAATTAATCCGGTTGTTGTGATCAGACTCTATTATGGATTTCCAACTACATTCTCTATAGGCTCCCCTTAGATCTTCTTTCTCCAATCTTGGATCCTAAAAATGCTCATGATTTCAAGAAATGTTCACGATTTCACAAAAATGTTAATTTTTTTGAAAAAAGATGTTCGAATAATGGAAAGAAAAGAAAAGAAAAGGAAAATGAACATGCAAAAGAGAAGGCAAAACGAAAACGAAAAAAGAATGGAAAGGATGAAAATTAAAAAAGAAAAAAACAGGAAAGAAAAAACACAATAAAAAGAGAACCATCCCAAAACCGGGAACAAGATAGATAACCAGCGACCCGCGCGCAAAATAGGATCCCCGATCCCTCACCCCCCGTAATAATAACATAAAAAAAGCAACCAATCCCTCGAAAAAAACAAATCTGGACCAGCAGCAGCCACCCCAAATCCATTCGGCTCGGCTCATCGAACTCCTCGAGCAATCCGGGCGCGAATGGGGGAGCTACGGCGTCGTTCCGATTCCAGTCCACCGGCGGGAGGCGGAGGCGCCGGGGTTGGTACGCGTGGGATGCGAGAGCCGAGAGCAGCCGTCCCGGCCAGTCGGCTCTAACTGGCGGCGTCGCTCGACCTATCCGACGGCGCGGGCGAGCCGTTCATGGCGGCGGTCCAGGAGGACGACGCGGCGGCCGTGGGGCGGCAGTAAGCCGCGAAGAGCAGCGAGCCGCCGTCGACGGTAGCAGCTGCACGGCCTTTTGGATTTGGATTCGGTGTCGGTGCTTGCAGTGTGTGCTCGTGGCGACGCATGGCTGTTGTTCTGATAAAACAAACAAAGTTGAGTTTTTCTCATTCCATTTCTATTATCAGCGTATTCTGATTCCGTTACCATTTGCGTTGGCATTATCTGAACCAAATACCTCCCCGTGTTCCACGGCAAGCGACGCGTCCTCACAGTTACAGAGCGAGGTTTCCCCTGTCGCACTCTCCAATCTGAATGCCCGGCAGCCATTTTTCTTTACGCGTGCATCGACCTTGGGAGACTTTGGAGTCAGGTCTCCTGCTTTCTTGGCCTACAATATTACTACTCCGTTGTAGCTATGCGATGGTTGTCCAGTTTCTAGTTTACCTTCCATCTCTGCAGCCCAACTGGTCTGAAGAAGCACACACCCCTCAATTAGTCTATTGCTGGGAGAGATGAGGAAGATGGCCTTTAGGGGAACTTCTTGTATTCCAATTTTGATCCTCCCATTCTTGTGTTCACTCTGCCAATCCGATGACCAGCTCACACATGCAAAGCCGCTCTTCGCCGGCGACACGCTCGTCTCCAAGGGCGGGGACTTTGCTCTCGGCTTCTTCTCCCCAAACAGCTCCAACACAAGCTTGTACCTTGGCATATGGTACCACAACATCCCCGGCCGCACCATCGTATGGACGGCCAACCGCGACGATCCAATCGCCGCCACTTCATCACCGGCGCTCGCCATCACCAACAGTTCTGACCTGGTGCTGTCTGACTCCCAAGGTGGCTCTCCTTGGGCGGTGAAGAACAACATCATGAGCATTGGAGTTGCTGCGGTGCTGCATGACACGGGGAATTTCGTCCTCATGTCTCCAAATGGCACATCCATATGGCAGAGTTTTGATCACCCGACAGACACCATTCTCCCCGGTATGAGGATCTACATGAGCAAGAGGGCTCGTGTTGTCAGACGCCTACTTGCTTGGAAGGGGCCCATTGACCCATCCACTGGAGATTTTTCTTTGGGCCTTGACCCCAAATCGAACCTTCAGTTCGTCATTTGGCAGGGGACCATGTCCTACTGCCGCCTCAATATGCTAAATAATGAGTCGGTCGGCAGTGGCATATACCAGAACACAATCTTCACTGAAGCTGTTACTGAAACAGGGGACGGGTTCTATTATAAATTCCTCGTCTATGAGGGCTCACCGTATTCACGCATTATGCTCGACTACATGGGCGTGCTCAGGTTTCTTATATGGAATAACCACTCATCTTGGGCGACCGTCACCGAGCACCCCGCTAGCAGCTGTGACCTCTATGCTTCATGTGGCCCATTCGGCTATTGCGACAGCATGGGGACTGTCGCAACATGCCGTTGTCTCGATGGGTTTGAACCTGCTGGTCTTAACTTTTCGAGCGGATGTAGAAGAACCAAGGCACTGAAATGCGGCAAGCCAAGTCATTTCGTGCCCTTGCCTAGGATGAAGGCCCCTGACAAGTTTTTACATGTCCTCAACAGAAGCTTTGACGAATGCACGACCGACTGCAGCAACAATTGCTCATGTACAGCTTACGCCTACACAAACTTGAGTAGTAACGGCGCTATGGCCGACCAGTCAAGGTGCTTGCTTTGGACAGGGGAGCTTGTCGACACAGGGAAGTATAGCAACTATGACGACAACCTGTATCTTCGGCTTGCCAACTCTCCTGGTATGCACCACTCCATTCTAACCTTTTATTATCTTGGCACTTAATGTTATCAAATCAACACCAACATTTAATCGTGGGGCATCTACTAAATATACGAACTTAACAGTATAGCAGTAACCGCCAAATACTTTTTTGCCTCCAATAATTTGGTGTGGGGGTAAGCAGTAGATATATAATTATTCTATACGAGCATAATGCAACATGCTCATGGTAACACATTTATTCAGTCCACGGATCACTCATGGTTCTGTAAATTATTTTTGCTTCAAAAAGAGCGATGTGCTAAATTTATACATGATTCTTTTGCAGTTCGAAATAATAGCAAATTGGTAAAAATTGTAGTCCCAACCATGGCTTGCGTGTTGATAGTCGCATGCCTCCTTGTCGGGATATTCAAATACAGAGGTATAATAAAAAATGCCCCCCGTTTTCAAAATTGCGCCTCATTTTGTGAGTGTTAATAACAATGTATTGATCTTTAGCAAGCAAACGAAAGAAGTATGGAATCCACAATGGAGCAATGCTAGGTTACCTTAGCTCGTCTAATGAGATTGGAGGTGAACATGTGGACTTCCCTTTTGTTAGCTTTGAAGATATTTCCACTGCAACCGATAATTTCTCTGACTCTAAACAAATCGGAAGTGGAGGTTTCGGCAAAGTTTACAAGGTAACAAAAGGCTTTGCATCCATGATTTTAGTAGGAAATACTCTGTTTTTAAAGAACAATTTTATCTATGAAAAAAATTGCTATCATTGTTTCACAATTTAGGATGATGCAATCATGCAGGGAATCCTTCAAGGGGACAATGAAGTTGCTATCAAAAGACTTAGTAAGGGTTCTGGGCAAGGGATACAGGAGTTCAGAAATGAAATAATTCTGATTGCCAAACTGCAGCACAAAAACCTTGTTAGACTTCTTGGTTGCTGTATTTTTGGGGATGAGAGGTTACTTATATATGAATATTTACCAAACAAAAGCTTGGACGCCTTCCTTTTTGGTATGTGCAGACTTCTGATACATATTACAAGTTTTTGATTAGCCAAAATGATATCACAGATCACTAATGATAATATACTTCGTGTATTATTCATCTTTGGAGATGATACAAGACAATATGTGCTTGATTGGCCTACACGCTTCCAAATAATTAAAGGGGTGGCTAGAGGTCTTCTTTACCTCCATCAAGATTCAAGATTAACTATAATTCACAGAGATCTCAAACCAAGCAACATCTTGTTGGATTCCGAAATGACTCCCAAAATATCAGATTTCGGTATGGCAAGGATCTTTGGTGGAAACAAACAAGAAGCAAAAACTACCCGGGTTGTTGGGACATAGTAAGTAATTCAAGCAACTAGCGACCTTTCAATATTCCAATTTCTATTGTCTAGTTATCCTAAATTATACATTTGTTCTTAAATTGTCTGAGCAGTGGTTACATGTCGCCTGAATATGTTATGGGAGGCGCCTTTTCTGTAAAATCCGACACGTATAGCTTTGGTGTTCTTCTCTTGGAGATTGTAAGTGGCTTGAAGATCACCTCACCGCAACTGGTAGAGAACTTTGTCAGCCTAACAACTTATGTAAGTATAAAGAAATGCACAGAATTTTAATATCTCAAGCATTGTAACTTGCTCATCAGTTGGTTCTACTGGCTCAGGCATGGAGACTATGGGCAGACGGAAAAGCAACAGAACTGGTGCACTCTTCATTTGCTGAGAATTGTTCACTAAATGAAGTTCTACGGTGTATTCAAGTCGGTCTCTTGTGTGTTCAAGACCGTCCGGATGATAGGCCACTCATGTCATCGGTAACTTTTATGCTGGAGAATGAAAGTGCGTCGCTTCCAGCACCAAAGCAGCCAGCATATCTTGGACTACAGAATTTCGAAAGTGAAGAATCAAGGGAAAACTCTGTGAATACAGTGAGTATCACAGCAGTCGAGGGGCGTTAAGCGTTATATATGCAAATTTCAGTATCTGAAGCCATATACTTTATGATCTACAGATATTTGAAATATGATTTCTTCGGTAGGTCATTGTGTTGTACACAGAATGGCTGTGAATTGAGAATTCATTCAGAATGTTCTATTTCGAACAAATGTATTTCTTTTCTTGCTCTGTACGCTGTTGGCATTATCTACAATGTCTTGTTCATTGATGTTGTTGGCCCGAGATCCCTCCTTCCTGATGGTAATGCCTCTCTTGCCCCTCACTGTAGGCACTGTATCAGTCTATTAATAATAGTTTAAATGCAATAGATATCGTGCCTCCTGAACATAATCACATGGTACTTTTATCTCTTCTGCATTCAACTCATGAACATTTAGCTTGAAAATTTCACAAATCCATCAAACTTGCGAAGCACTCTCTTCTAGTGATCATATACGGTGTGGCATGAAGTTGTTTTGAAATATAAATTAATGTTTGCGGCATATTCAATTATTCAAAAAAAAAGCTCTGTTTCCTTGGAACATTCTGGGTCATACATACTACAGTATTCTTGAAGGCTCTCGTAGACTTGCAGATTGAGTCAGCACCGGCAGAAATGGTAGGAGGTCTATCATCTGTTTTCGTCGATTATTATCTGGCAGACTAACGCGAGTTCAAAGTGTTTTTGGGCGACGGCCAAGAATGACATGCACAAAGGGAAGCCCATGCTCCTCCTATCCGGCCCCGGGAACACGTCGCCGTAGTTCCGGTGTCTTGAAGCGGCCGGCTTCAGTGTACCCAGACCGTCATGCGACTCGACAAGCCGTGAGAGACGTGACATCACTACCAATCTCTTAGAGACCTTGGGGCTGTTTGGTTGCTGCCCTGGAGCAAAATCGCCTGACCTGACGCTTCTTTGAGCCGTGCCTGAACCCTGTTTGGTTTGTGTCCTGAAGCATCAGACGCTAACCTGACCTGCAAAAGGCTGACTAAACGAGAGTGGCCTTCGGCAACGTGGTTACCCTGAGTCAGGCCTCCAATTTCTTCCGCGAGTGTGTGCCTGCAGCAACCTGGCAATAAAATATTACTCCCTCCTTTTTAAAATAGATGATTCAATTTTATATTAACTTTAATACAAAGTTAGTATAAAGTTGGGTCATCTATTTTGGAACGGAGGGAGTATTTCTTTTGCATAGATTGGATGGGTGCAGAGTTTTTAATGCACTAATCGTTACATGGCAGTCTGGCCAGGGCACAAACCAAACAACATAATCACTCGGGCAAAAAGTGATTGGTTGCCAGGTTATTTTTTTTCTTTAACACAGTATAGACACAGATGCTTATATGCACGGGCATACATTCATTCCTATGAATACACACACATTCCTCGTCAACGAGAACGTCTTCTCTCACTGAATGTGCATCATCAGAAATCCTGAAATAATCCAGGAATAAATGCGAGCATCAAGATTTTAACCATGATCGGCTGAGGATACCACATTCCCTCTAACCATCCAATCACAAGTTGGTTCATATTGCCAGGCTACCTTCAGGCGCCATATTTGCATAGCTCAAGGTGCCAACCAAACAGGCCCATCACTTATAGCGTGCCAGGTATATATCTCGCTTACAGCGAGATGTACACCCGGCTCGCTGAAGTGTTTCCGTGCTCCCTGCAATAAAGGGCTGGCCTTGTTAGTTGCTCCCTTCGCTTTGCTAGCTCATTCTTTTTTTCTTTTCGTATTTCCTTTTTCTTTCGGGTTTTCTCTATTTCTTCAAATTTCTTTTTGTTTTTTCTTCACTTTTATTGTTTTTCACCAGTTTTCTTTATTTATCTAATTTTATCCAGTATTCATTTTTTGTTCATTTTTCTTAGAATTTCTTTGTTTCTTTTTTTCTTCATTGGTTTTCTTCGGGTTTCTTTTTCATTCTAAACTAGGTTTTCTTTTGTTTTTCATTGGTTTTCTTCTTTTTTTCTCTCGTTCTTCATTACACTTTGGTTTTGTTTTGTTTTGTTTTATTTGTTTTTTTCGTTTTTTTTGTTGATGTTCATCGGTTTTCTTTTTTGCTCAACACATGGTAACTTTTTTTTCAGTACAAGTACAACATTTCCGTACAAATAATAAACTTATTTTATATACACGTTAGACATTTTTGAAATACATGATTAATGTTGTTTGAAAACATATATTTTTTATGTCTACTTTTTTCATACACATTACATCTTATTTGGTAATATCAAATACCTTTTTCTAATACATGTTTAATATTTTTCAAATACAATATGAACATTTTTTGATGCATGATAAACATTTTTTCATAAACATGTTTTATAATTTTCTAAATGCTTGATTAACATTTCAAAAATACAAGATTAACATTTTTCGAATACATGGTCAACATTTTTTATACACATTAAAAAAATTGGATGCTACATTAACATTTTTCAAATACAAGATTAACAATTATTTAATACATAGTCCACGTTTTCTCTATACATATTCAACATTCAAATGCTTGATTAATATTTTCAAATACAAGATTAGCGCTTTTTTAATACATGGTCAACATTTTTTATACACATTTAACATTTTTCAAATGCTTTAGTAACATTTGATGAATAGATGGTCAATATATTTTGAATACATGGTCTACATTTTGTCTATACACAATTAACATTTTACAAATTCTTGATTTAAATTTTCACATACAAGATGTTTTTTTCACATGCTTGATTAACATTTTGTATATACATGATCAACGTTTTTCATAATCATTTTTTTGGTATACATGAGAAACATTTCTCTATACGCATTTAACATTTTTCAAATGCTTGATTTAACAATCTTATTACATAAAGTGTTTTTTGTAATATATTTATTTAGAATATTTCAAATTATAAATAAAACTAAAGAAAAAGAAAGCAAATAACAAAAACAAAAAACGTGAATTATTTTTTCAAAAAAATGAGAGTGTGGCCTCCCGCGCGCCTAGGCCGACCCATCTGGCGCCTCGCTTTAGGCGATTTTTCCATTAGACTCGCTAGAATCGAGGGGTAGCCACGCTCTTTATAGCGCCCCAATTGGAAAGCCGGAGTTCGAAACGCATCCATCTGGGCCGGCCCACGTATCTCTCAGTCCCTCCCTTAGCCTGGCCAGTTTTTCCATCGGCTCATACACTTCAGCTCCCGCTCATTCTTGGATGCTGGTTTGGGTCCCACACGAAAACACTCAGAAACCCAACGGTTCAGGGGGAGGGACGCCCCATGGCGCCGTCTGGCTCGCCACCTGAGGTTCAAAATCCCGCTATTTAAGCTAGACGGCGACCCCCAGCCCTAACTGTGTCTACTTCGCTCCCTCTTTGTACCACTAGCCCGAGCCCCATCCACTTCCCTCCCTCTCTGCTCGCCGTCCGCCGACGCCATGGGACGACAGAGGGTGATCACCTATGCTATGCTCACATCGGAGCGGCACCTCCAGCTGCTCGAGGAGATCTGGGGTAGGTGCGAAGCTCGGATCACAGCTGACCTATCTCGAGACTCGCCGGAGCCATAGGAGGAGGAGGAGGCCGAGCAGGACCCCCAGCCCATGGAGGGGGCGGATCCGGAGGAAGAGGACACCATAGAGGAGGCGGGGACATAGGAGGAGGAGGAGGAGGCAGAGCCGGCTGCGGGCTTCACCATGGAGGACGCCATGGCGGAGTTCGAGGTGGCCCAAGTGGAGGTCGCGGCGGAGCAGGCGGCCATCTTGGACTCCATCTAGTCGGAGGCCACGGTAGAGGCTAACCAGCGCTTCCTCCACCAGCAGAGGGCGGAGATCAATGAAATCTTTGTCTCTAGTGAGTCCGACGACGAGCCGGAGTTGTCGTGGGCGGCCATCTACCTAGAGCCCAACACAGAGATCATGGACATCTTCGACGATGAGTATTGTAGGATACAGGGGCGGATCTAGTGTACAAGCAATGGGGGCAGATGCCCCCACTAAATTTTCAATGTCTTTGTAATATGCCAAGCTAAATAGTGATTTGCTCCCATTTAGCAAAGAAATTTTCACCATTTAACACATCTTTGCCCACTCTAAAATTCGATCTTGGGTTCGCCCCTCGTAGGATAGATAGGATATCTACGTAGTACTTAGATTTTTATTTTGCATGGTTTGTATTTTTTCGAAAAGGGGGAGCTCTCCGGCCTCTGCATTAGAACGATGCATACAACCAAATTAATTAATAAGCAAATAGGTTCAACACAAGTCTTGATGTCTCAAACAAAAGAACAAAAACTGCTCACAAAGAGCAGAAAAAATAAAAGTAAAAGCCAGAGCCGGCTGGCATAAAAAAGATAGGAAAACTAATTGCCTATCCTATTACATAACCGCCATCCAAATCGGTTGAAAATAGCCCGTGCTACCATCTCCCATCGGATAGATCCAGTAACCATACGCTCCCTGGCCTCCGTCGGAGGGAGTAGCGACCACATACGGATCAACGCAGTGGCTCGGAAGATAGCCTGCAAAAAATGGATATTTGTTGTTCTGTGAAAGACCAAATCATTTCTGTAGTTTCAGACTGCCCATAATAAATCACATACTCCTACACGAATGTGTCTCGTTGTTTCGAAATCTATCCCGTCAAGCCACGTCCCAAGTAACGTGTTTATAGTATTTGGAGGAGTAATGTTAAAGGCTATGTGAACTGTCTGCCATAAATTTTTTGCCAACGGGCAGTCAAGAAAAAGGTGTTTGATGGATTCATCCCGATCATAAAAACTACATCTTGTAGATCCTGTCCAATTGCGTTTTGCCAAGTTGTCCTTAGTTAAAATGACTTGTTTATGTACAAACCACGTAAACACTTTAACTTTCAAAGGTACTTTGACTTTCCAAACACGTTTCGAACTAGGAATAGAGCTAGAATTGATAACATCCAGATACATGGATTTAACTATAAACTCTCCATTCCTAGTTAGCTTCCAGCACAACAAATCGGGCCGTTGAGAAAGCCGAACATCCATCAGTCTCCTCACAAGATGGAGCCAGTCTTCCCAATGGTTTTCGGCTAGCGTCCTCCTGAAGTGAATATTGAGAGGAATGAACTGAAGTACTGTCGCAACGTAAGCATCTCTTCATTGAACAATGCTATAAAGTGAAGGATATTGAAGCACGAGGGGTGTTTCCCCTAGCCATGTATCCTCCCAGAATCTTGTAGTGATACCATTTCCGACTATGAACTTTGTCCTATTGAAAAAAAACTGATTTAACTCTCATCAGTCCTTTCCAAAAAGGCGAGTCCGTCGGCCTCACTGTCACCTGGGACAAAGTTTTGGAATGAAGGTACTTATTACGCAGAATCTGCGCGCATGTGGCCTCCGTCTCTACAGATAACTTATACAACCACTTGCTGAGAAGACATCTATTCTTCACCTCAATATTTTCAATACCTAGACCCCCTTGGTCTTTCGGTCGACAAATAATATCCCATTTAGCGAGTCTTCTCTTAAGTTCATCACTCTGCCAGAAGAAGCGGGATCGATAGAAGTCCAGCCTTTTCCGAACTCCAACTGGTACCTCGAAAAAGGACAATAGAAACATGGGAATACTCGTGAGAACCGAATTAATAAGAATTAATCGGCCTCCGTATGACATCAGCTTGCTCTTCCAGCACCTCAGTTTCTTCTCAGATCGATCCACAATGCACTTCCATTCTATGTTTGTCAACTTATGATGGTGAATTGGTATACCCAAATACGTGAAAGGTAAATCCCCCAATTCGCACCCGAACAATTGTTTGTAAGCATCTTGTTCCTCATTAGCTCTTCCAAAACAGAACAAATCGCTTTTATGGAAGTTAATCTTTAACCCGGTCAATTGTTCGAATAAGCATAACACTAGCTTCATGTTTCTCTCCTTTGCCAAGTCAATGCTCCATAAAGATGATAGTATCATTGGCGTACTGTAGGATAGACACACTTTCATCAACTAGATGAGGAACCAGGCCACCTACCTGACCAACATCCTTAGCCCTTCCTATTAGAATCGTCAACATGTCGACTACTATGTTGAACAGAATAGGTGACATCAGATCTCCTTGTCTCAGGCCCTTATGTGTCTGGAAGTAGTGACCTATGTCATTATTCACTTCAATTCCAACACTCCCATTTTGCGTAAAAGATTCTACCTGGTGTCGCCAGGCCTGATCAAAACCTTTCATACGCAAAGCCTGTTGAAGAAATGGCCATTTGACTTTATCGTACGCTTTCTCGAAATCCACTTTGAAAACAACCCTATCTAGTTTTTTCGTGTGAATTTCATGGAGCGTTTCATGAAGGACCACAACCCCCTCTAGGATATTTCTGTCCGGCATGAAAGCAGTTTGGGACGGCTGCACCACAGAGTGCGCAATCTGCGTGAGTCTATTAGTCCCAACCTTGGTGAAAATTTTGAATGCAAGTGTCATATTTACCGTGAATAATGCAACATTGTAACATCTCATGTACTGCAAACTCTAGGTAAATAATCATTACTTTGTACTGATGTAGAATTATCTGATGACACCAAAGAAGCTAGCATATAGGATTTATCTATTACCATTTGAAATCGATAAATCGACTAAACTCTGATGAACTGGATGCCAATTGATGACAGGATCCTAAAGAAGCAAAATCTGAAAACAGGACTGCTTTCGATGCAAGGTGGGGATAATACAGTTGGCAGCACCGAACAAGCCAGGAATGAAACAGATAATATATGCAAGAACTGGGTAACATATTAATTCAAATTCTATCATCATATCTGATAGTACCATTTTCAACATGGATTTGTAAAAGGAGAGCACCAGTTGCACAATAGAGGTTCAAATTCCAGTGAAGTAAATTGCAAGGGTGCAACCGCGACTTGCTATTGTAGTAGCCACCATACAAACTTATATCAACAGGCAATCAATCTAACTGCATAAGCATTAAGAGCATTAAGATGGGTAAGGAATGTCAAATACTGGATGAGCTGGAAATACAGAGGTAAAGATTTTCAGTAATACCACCAGTAGGCTTCCCAGTGTCAACAAGCCCCCCATCCAAACCAAGCACCTCGGACTATCTCCAATTGTGTCAAGACTACTCACGTTGGCATATGCATAAGCGGTGCATGAGCAGTTGCTGCTGCATTCTGTTGTGCATTGGTCGAAGCTTCTATTCCTGATGTACAGAAACTTGTCAGGCGTTTTCATGCCAGGCAAAGTTAGGAAACTATCTGTACCATCACATTTCAGCTCTTTCTTCCTTTGACATCCTCGGGAAAAGTTGAGGCCATCAGACTCAAACCCATCGAGGCACTTGCAAGTTGGAATCGCTTCCGTGCCATCACAGTAGCCAAATGGGCCACACGAATCATATCTATCACACTTAGCACTGGGCTGCTCCACGAAAGCATCCCAAGACAGTGACTTGCTGTTACATGTCATGAACTTCACCATGCTCGTATAGTGCAGCATCACACGCATGCTTGGTGAGCCATTGGAGACGGTATACGTTATGTAGAACTTGGCCCCTCTTCTTTCAATTGTTTGGAATATGATGGTGCATGTGTTGCTTCGGTACACGGCGTTGACAAGCGCACCAGTCCATGCAGCTCTACGCCAGTATGGTCTCGTCCCATTCCAGATGAAGACCTGGAGGACCGAGCTGGAGTCACTTCCCATGGAGTAGTCGCTTGTGGACGGGTCATCAGGGCCCCTCCATGCAACAAGGCGCTGGTAGCCCTCATTTTTGCTGCTCAACGGTGCAGTCATGTTGCATTTTTGCTGCTCAACGGTGCAGTCATGTTGGGGAGGACGATGTCGGTTGGGTAATTAAAGCTCTGCCATATATCCGTGCCGTTCGACAACCGGGTGACCAAGTTCCTGGTGTCAAGCAGTAGTTCCGGTGGCTTCGGTGGTGGTGATGTTGTTCGTGGTTGTCCAAAGAGTGCTTCCTTTGGAGTCTAACAAGGCAAGATCAGAGCTATTGGTCACAACAAACTTACCAGAGGAACTGCTAGTGATTGGGCTGTCGCGGTTTGCGACCCACACGTATGTTCGCAGCGGGATGTTGTTGTACCATATGCCGATGTACGAGTTTGCAGTTGAGTTTCTTGGGGAGAAGAAGCCAAGAGTGAAGATGCCACCGCTTGAGATGAGCCTGTCGCCGGGGAGAGTGGTTTTGTGGGTGTTAGGCGATCATCGGATTTGCAGAAGCAAGTCAAGAACAGGAGGATAAAAACTGGGATGTAAATCATGTCCATTAGGCCTTCTTTGCTTGTGACGAGCAAAGGAAGAAGGTAGTATATGTGAAGATTGTGGAAACACTGCTCGGAGTTTTCTCTAGCTATTGATCGGATTGTTTACATCGGACTTTTCGCGCACATGGACAAATGAAACATGACCACACAGGTCATATGAGTTGATTATTCAGCATTCCTATTGGTCTCTCAGTGGATTTTTGCAGACCAAGAAGAGAACCCATACGCTAACCTGTCCACCATCACGAAGCATGTTGCCAGGTAAGAGTGGCTTTGTGGGTGTTACGTGGCCATCGCAGTTGCAGAAACAAACCAATTGCAGGAGGACGAAAACAGGGAGGAGAGTCGTGCCCAATATGGCCATCAGGCCTTCTTCCGCATATGCTTACGAAGGAAAAAGTAAGGAGGTGGTATGACGATGCTTCAGACTGCTTGCTTGGAGGGTTCAAATACACGAGGTAGAAAGTCAAAACAGAGCCCAGAATCTTGGTATTCGTGATGTGGCTTTTCACATTACCACGAGTTTTACATCCATTTTGCCACATAGAAGCCCAGCCTGGATTTGATAGGAAAGCCAAGTGTGTACACAAGACCACAAGGTGTAAGAGATGATTATTCTTGGCTGGTGGTCTCCGCGAGGAATTCAACATGAAGCAATTTAGAAATATCTCAGAGGTTACATTCTTGGTTGTGTTGCCTGTCGTCATGAAGAAATATGTGCCATGGTGTTCCGGGGACTTGGACTTGCATGACAACCAAACAAATTAACTAATAACCCATAAAAAAAATAACTAACAGAAATATTCAGATGTCAGCATCTAGCATCCTTATCGTTCCATGACAACAAGCAAAGGTTCCCATGTACACATACAGGTAATATTACTGTACTATACTACACAACAAAACGAAGAGAAGCGGGAGTATATACTCCCTGCGTCCTAAAATAAGTGTCTTAACTTTATACTAATTTTAGTGTAAAGTTATACCAAAGTTAAGACACTTATGGAGGGATTACTAAGAAATGGTTACCATCAGCATCAGGTGGAGCTTCGTCGGGGTAGCTCACAGCAACGCGCCGGTTGGGGGGGTTGATTTGGTTATCCACCTTGGACCTCTGGTGAGACGGACGCCGGGGACGTTGAACACAGCGTCACAGCTGGTAGGGAAGGGGGGGGGGATTTAGGGAGGGTGACCGCGGTGGCGTGATGACGTGTCGGTAGGCCTCCTGGGAGAGCGAAGGGAGGGGTGGGGTGGATGATGAGGCGCAGGGGAAGCACTCTAGTGGCGGTGGGCGGTGGCATATGACAGGCAGCACAGCGCCGGCGACGCCGACAACAGTGTGTCAGTCCAGAGCAGAGCGCATCAGCATCTCTCCGTGCTCGCGACCGCCGTTTCACGCCATTGGTGGACCATTCGGGGCTTTCGGCCCGTCATATTTCTCTTTATTACTCAGCCCACCCAAACTATACATAAACAAGAGAGGTGTGTAGCGAGGCAAAGAGGGCATCACTAAATGGGCAGGCCCAGCAAGGCAGCGTACCTTTTCTTTTTGTGAATGTTTTTCAAGAACACGCAAGAGAGTTGCTTGTCGTATCTCTACCTAATACTAAAGGCATGTTTGGATTCCCTCCACTCCACAACTCTACTCCCGGAGCTGATGGAACAACAGTTCAAAATCATGGAGTCGGGAAGGAGGTGCTCCACAGATCCTGAGATTTTATGGAGCGGGAGGATTGCCGAACAACCCCTAATAAAGAGAGGATTGCTTCTGCTCGTCCGTCATTGAATTGCTCCTAAAATTGCCACAAATTACATCTAATGCCACCGGTAAGTGAAAAAAAGATTTTGTTTTCTTTTAAGTCACTAGCCGTCGCATTTGTTAATATTTAGCTAGTCGCTCATGTAGCACTAGAGAGATACAGCCCGGCTTGGCTAGATCCCTTGTCTTCTAACTGAGAGACCCGAGTTTGAATCCACATCTCTCCTCTTTTTTGCCTTTTTCTCTAAATTTCAGTTGCGTAAGATAGAGATACCTCGTCCAAGTGTTGCTTAGCAGATGGGCTGCACACAATGTTACAAGTTCGGCCCAGCTACTGGCAGTGTTCAAGTTCAAGTATTTTTTAAAATATTCACATCTTTCAAACCTTAACACCAAATTAAACATGTTATATATTGAAATCGCTCAGAAAAATGTGTAGATTCCAAATATGATATTATCTTGCATGTCAATCATTTCTAAAATTATGTTTAGGATGCACCCTTAATTAATACTTTTTTTATATGTGGCATTTTGAAAATGTCTACTATATATGTTTCCTATCCATTTAAATTGACTAAATTGGATAGGTCGATGCTCTCACAAATCTATTATTGGCACCATAGGGGATGTTCATTTCTACTTGATGCCACTGTTGCTCCAGATTAATCTACTTGATGCTATTGTTACTTTTAAATTTAGCTCATGACAGGAGGTCTAAATTTATTGATAATATTATTTTTTCAAAATTTACTTTTAAATTTCAGAATGAACTAATAAACTGAACTAAGTTGACTCAGGACCACATCTCATGTTTCAAATTGGCAGCCTGCAAAACCCTACCCTCAATCGATCCATTGTTCTTTTTGAAGCTCGCCGTTCATGCCTAATGGCCATTGGCTATCCTGTTAAAATAGAGGGCGTGCACCTGTGAATAGGGGTGGACTAATGACCAGCTCGGCTCGTTAAGCTCGTACTCGTTAAGCTCGTGCTCGTTAAGGCTCGGCTCGTTAAGCTCGTTAAGATTAACGAGCAGAAAACCCTTCTCGGCTCGGCTCGTTTGAAGCTCGTTAAGCTCGTGAGCGCTCGTTAACAGATTATAATGTGTTGTGATATACATGATGAATGTGTAGGTATGATTTTCAATATGAAATATGGTGACTACAAAAAGAAATGCACTTGTTTGTTGCCTCATATGTCAATTAGATTGAATTTATAGGCTGAGGTGCTACAAAAAGTTTGTCACGTAAGATGAAAATATGTGTTATGTTGTTACTAACAAGCTTAACGAGCTACTCGTGAAACTCGCTAGATCGTTCGTTAAGCTTAACGAGCTTAACGAGCTGAAATCAATGATTGGCTCTGTTCGTTAAGAAGCGAGCTTCGAGCTTAACGAGCCGAACTATCGAGCGCTCATTAAGCTCGCGACCTACGAGCTTTTGGTCCAGCCCTATATGTGAAGGGTCATGAGAATGCTTATCACATTAGAGACGTCTGTTATTGTTTGATCTCCTTTTCCAATGCACAGGCATATTTGCTAGTATATTATAAGAGAGAAAGAGAAGGTTATGACAAGCATCTGGCGAGCAACGCCACAAACGAGTCTCACCAAACGGATACAAAGGTTACTCTCCAGGCATCCCACCTGCGCTAGATTTTCCTTTAATATTATTTGAAAATGTCTACTCACCATGAATCAACTAATTGTTGTTGCTTTTGTTATTGTTGCTGGATTGGCCGTAGGGCTTGCTTCTAGGACCTGGAGTTGGTCAAGGTACTGCTACAGAAGGTATCACGAGATAGCCAGAAGCAGAAGGTAAAATACGAGGTACTTTATTGCTTAGTCTAGCTTTTATGGAAGCTTTAACAATTTATGTACTAGTTGTGGCACTAGCACTTTTATTTACAAACCCTTTTGTTTAATCCTAAAAAAAGTTCTTTTGATTTCGATTAGTTACTTTTTTTTCCTTTTTCAGTAAATTGGTATTTGCTTCCACAACTCCAATTATATCAATAATTTATTTAATTTACTCCTAGAATTATCTATTTACTAGGATAGATAATACCCCATTCCAGGAAGGACTGAGTTGAGTATGATTAATTTAGAAGATATGCTGGCCTTCTTATTTCCCGTCCTTACTTTAGCAAAGTGGAAAGTTTTTTTTCCTTTTATTTTAGGATTTTTGGGAACAGAATATTTCAACAAAAGGAGGTCTTTCACCAGTCAAACAAGACCTAAGACTTAATCTAAAAGAAATTACTAGATTGAATCTATTTGCATTAAAAAAACATAAAAAAGGGTGAGCGAAGTAAACGACTGAAAAACTTTGTTCTTTGTTCGTCCTATCTATAAGAGGAGAGCATATGAAAAATGTAATCCATTATTTCAATTTTTTTAGCTCACTGGCCATCCGCTGGCAGTTTCGAACTTAATACCAATATTTTAGCAACAAATCTAATAAATCTAACTGTAGTGGTTGGTATTCAGATTTTTTTGGAAAGGGAGTATGTGCGTGTTGTCTAGTTCAAAAATACATTTGATCTATACAGCTGCACTTTATAATATTTTTTAGTACTTTTTGGATAAATAAGAAAAGGGTGCACGATCTCGGTGAATTACTTCCGAATAAATTCAAAAATCATATGGAATAACAACAACATTACGCGACTCATTGGTAAATCAACTTTGATCCTTTATAAACCAAGAATGTGAGACCATTAACACAGTTAAAGCTAAACTGCTTGAAGTCCAGGCAAAAAGAGGTACTCTTTCTACAACTATATTTGTATTAGTACCGAATTTAACTGGAAATAGCTAACATTTATCTAATATAGAACACTCAGATTGACAAAATGGTTTGAACTATTTACTAGAAAAAAGGGGCACCCTGCCCTTTTTTAACCAATGCTGAACCGACGGCCTATGTATAAAAAAGGATTTTTTGGATTTGAAGTGAAAAAAGAATTCTATTAATTTTAATTTTCCATCTATTTAGTTAGTTTTCTTAATTAAATTGAAATTATTAACTAAAAGGAAAATACAAATAAAGAAACAACTTTGCTGACCATGATATATTTTTATCTAGGCGGAAGAGTCCTCAATATTTATCTAGTCTTATATACGTTTCGGTATATTGAAATATAAACATAAAAAAGAAGATAGAGGATAGGCTCATTACTTAAAGATACCATTAATTAATGTTATGTAATCAGGTTAAAAAAGAAAAAGTGAAGAAAACTCCATATTATTTTTTAGAAAGTGTTCTAGTATTTTTCGAATGCACAGTAAAAGAAGCAGCAATTAGTGGATTCATGGTGAGTAGTAACTCGTGTAAAAAATGTTTTAACACTATTCACATATATGTATAAATATGTTTACACACTTTAAAATATCATTTGTGTAATTAAAAAGTGTCTCCTGTTTTTAAAAAGGCTCACTATGCATTTAAAAAATGTTCCTAGTTAATAAAAAATATTTCTCATGTAGTATTAAAAATTGTCCTTCATGTAATTAAAAAAATTCATATAATAGAAAGTGTTTGTGCATATAATATCCATGTAATTTAGAAAACAATGTGCATGTACTTTTAAGAAAGTGTTCATGTCTTTTTAAATAAATTTTCATATATTTTAAAAAGTGTTCACACATTTTAAGAAATGTTGGTGTATTTGGAAACAGTTAAATACAAAAGAAAAGGCAAGATAAAATATAAATTAAAAATAAAGGGAAGAAAATGGAGATTAAAATGAAAGCAGAAAAAATCAATAGAAAACGACAAAAGATAGAACACTAAAATGGCTCCCAAAATTATTGCACAAAACCAAGAATTTCCATCCACTACTAGGCCATGACCCCTTTCTAGGCTAGTGCGACCTATATATCGCGTGTATTCATGGGCCTTGAAGTGCATATCTCTTCTTTTGTTTAGAAACACGCACATGCTCTCATGTACACACGTACACTCGACATATAAAGGTAGTCAACCTATAAGCCCCCTAAAAGATATCCTGTAAGCATTATTTCGAAAAAAACCTATAAGCACCTCCTAAAGATCTTCAAATTGATAAAGTCAGCACACACATCATAGTCGACCGATACATCGTGTCCCACTAAGAGAATAGCACCTGAAATCATGGAATAAATCCTATAAAAATATAATCACATGTATCAGGTTTAAAGCTTAAACCTTGGCATGCAGGTTTACCTTGTCTAATCTTGTTCTCCATTTGATTTATTCATTTACAATTGCAATATACAAAATCATCCCCTGACGTAGCATATATATATATTTTACCTTTTTTTCTCTACTTGATACCTTCAACTAGGGTGTCGCTTCTCAGCTCATTTTTAGCGTACTGGCATACATGTGTCTAAAATTCAACATAACTATGGTGCTAGTTGAAACATGTTTTAGAATGTTGTCTATTTTTTGGAATATTATTCCCGCATAAGGTCTTATTCGTTTTCGCGAAAACAAGCAATCACCCTCTTCATCTGAATCTACAAAGTTAAAATTAAGAAGCATGGACATCTTGAAAGGTAGAACTATGACAGGGTAATCAATGACTATTGCTTATTTCTACTATTTATAAATTAGAGTTGGTGATGGGGTAGTGAGTTTCCGTCCCACTTCACTCCAATCTTGCTCACCCATCTAGAACCCACCAGACCCATTCAGTTTGGAAGAGTTCATTCCCTACCCCACACCAATCTCCCTTGTCCATCTAGAACCCAACCCCCTTTGGTTTAAAAAAACTATAAATTCCCACAAAAAAACTATAAATGAAACGATAAAAATATAATGCAGTTGGGGGGTCTTGAACTTCACAGTTGGCTCTACACTGAGCTCAGTCAAGCCCACAATCTCATTCATGTTTTGAATGTGAAAGTATTTTATAAGTACATGGCAGTGCTTCCATGCATGGCCGCACAGCTACGCAAATGCAAATACATTGGTTGTCGTATCCCACTAATTCAATATAACTTTGATTATTGTTGTGGTTCTGTAGCAATGCATGGGCATTGTGTTAGTACAATGAGTTTACCACTTTATGTCCAATAAGAGCACTTGAGAAAAAGCACAATTATTTTTGCTAAATGACCACCACTATATCAGATGATAGACAGACATTATGCAATTTTGTTTGTTAATCCATAATAGTGTCCTAATTCGATTTTGGTTATGTAATCGTGCTCACAGTTGTCCAACTTCCATAGTGTTTCAACAACAACTTTTGTCGCGAATTCAGCGTAGCTTAGATGGTTATTTTCATTGTCGTGGAACCAGCTCACCAGAGTTTGAAGTCCTAGACCGGCACTGATGCTTGCACTTTTTGGGATTTATTTCATGTTTTTCACCAATGTTCGTTCACTAGGTGTGTTTGATCTGTGGCCGAGATTTTCTCACCAGAAGATTAGTTAGTCAAAATGTTGAGTTATGTATTGGTATTTTTTGTTTGAGGGGTGAGTTATGTATTGGTTATGGTGGCATGTATTGGGGTAGAGCAGGTAGCCAAAGAGTGATATTTTTCTTGTCTTGACTTTAGAATGTTTTTTTAGATCATTTAAATGTAAGGACATTTTCAAGGTGGACCCGCAAACCTCCTGCAACCGTCCGGACCGCGGAAGCCATCCAACACGGTCCTGTATCGATCCGCGGAGTGGTCCGGACGTGATTTCTCTTGCAAACCGGAGACAATGTGGGGGAGGTTTGCGGGAGTTTGGACCGATCCCACGCACGCTTCTGGCCGTCCTGGCCCATAAAAAACCCGGCACCCGCCCTTCCCGCATTTTCCTTCCGATGTACGCATCGCTTATCACGCTGCATTCATGCCGGCCCATAGCGCGCGGAGGCCGGCATTGATGCCACTGTTGGGGATCGTTGTAGAAATTAAAAAATTTCTACGCATCACCAAGATCAATCTATGGAGAGACTAGCAACGAGAGAGAGGGGAGTGCATCTTCATACCCTTGAAGATCGCGATGCAAAAGCGTTACAAGAACGCGGATGAAGGAGTCGTACTCGTAGCGATTCAGGCCGCGGTTGATTCCGATCTAAGCGCCGAACGATGGCACCTCCGCGTTCAACACACGTATAGCCCGAGGATGTCTCCTCCTTCTCGATCCAGCAAGGGGGAAGGAGAAGTTGAGGGAGAGCTCTGGCAGCACGACGTCATGGTGGCGGTGGAGCTCGTGGTTCTCCGGCAGAGCTTTGCTAAGCGCTACGGAGGAGGAGAAGGTGTAGGAAGGGGGAAGGGCTGTGCCAGTAGAAGGGGTGCAGTTGCCCTCCCACCCCCACTATTTATAGGGGAAAGGGGAGAGGGGGCTGGCTCCCTAGATCCATCTTAAGGGGGGGCGGCGGCCCCTCGGGGGGGGGGCAACGACCCCCTTAGGGTTTCCAACTAAGGGGGCGCCCGCGGGGGGGGGGGGGGGGCGGGGGGCAGCCCCCTAGGGTTTCCAACCCTAGGCACCTTGGGCCCTTGGCAACTAGTGCAGAACCGGGCAATAGCACCGGTTCGTAAGGCCCTTTAGTGCCGGTTTCGGAACCGGCACTAACATTTCGGCACTAAAGGCCCCCTTTAGTACCGGTTCAGCACGAACCGGTGCTAAACGGCAACCACGTGGCACGAGCCAGCTCCGGGGGCCGGGAGCCCTTTAGTACCGGTTGGTAACACCAACCGGTACTAAAATGTTTGGGGGATTTTTGGTTTTATGATTTCTTTTTCATTTAATTTTGTGTTTTCCATTTTAATTCTTTTTCGTTTGCTGGTATTTTACGGTACTACACATTGTACACGTTATGCATATATATATATATATATAAATAGAATTTCTAGTAGAACCAATCATATATATATATCATCAATGTCTCACAAACCACCATATTAATTTACACATACACACATGTATAGCTATATACAATTTCTCCTACATATGCATGTTGCCTTCGGAGCCAGTGGCATTAGCCTAATTGGTGCCTTCGGAGCACGATGACAATTGGAAGTGGTTCATGACCTGTTCGATGGGGGCGGTAGCGGGTAATAGTATTCTCCCTTCGGATTTATGACCTGGTCGAGCAAAAATCCCGCTATTTCCTCTTGAAGTGCTTCTACGCGCTCCGTTTCTAGGAGCTTGTCCCGCACCTCTTTGAACTGTTAAGAAGGAGATCAATATGCATGTGTATTAGTTGTGTGACTAGATATCGATAATGGTGTAAAAATTGTGAATAGTGTTCTGACAAGCGTACCCATTCCTGTCTTTGAGATCTGCTCCTTTCGGACGCCATCATGCGAATGTTCTCGCAAACGCAGAATGCACACAGATCAGTCCCCTGCGCCTGCTTCAGGGCCTTTATTACGAGAATGGAATTTAATTTGATCAGATAATAATTAATCAAGCATGATAATTAAAGAGATGGCAGCTAGCTAGCTAGCTAGTACTACTTAATTACTTACCTTGGATCGAAACCATTTCAGCTGTGGTTTCCATTCGCCTTCCGTGACGCTGATGAACCTTGCCCAAGCCCTGCCCGCCGACAAAGAAAATGAATAAAGGGGTTATTAAATAGTTCATATCATGAAATGACGAACTAAATAGGCCGAGATATATAGTTAATAATGATTGAAATTACCTGTTGACTATCCCATACAAGATGTTGTAGTCACTATTTGCTTTGAGTAGCGAGTCCAGTATTTCAACTGTTCCGGCGTCAACTTTAATGATACACAAGATCCAGTGAAATCTGCATGCACACGTTTGCATGTCTTAATTAAGCGGGCATATGTAAGCAAAAACATGTAGCTAGCTAGTAGGCAAAAACAGAGAATTTGTAGTACAAGAAAGTGTGACTCACTGGAAGTTGTAAGGAAGTAGTATATCTTCATTGTATTTGAGGCGCTTCAAGAACTCTAGCATGCTGTCCTCTACCTGCTTTTCATACTTGTTTATTTTCCATGTGTATTCATTAACGGTGTTTGGGTCAATGAACCCAATGCCATAGCGTCCACCTTTTCTCATTTCATACATCTTCATCCTGCATAATACCACAGAAAAGAATATAGTGAGGATAATTACAGGTAATGATTGATCAAAAGGATCACTACAGCTAGCTTGAGACTTAAATTACAGAAAGAAATCACTTACAGACAATAGCAACTGACGATAGATTTGTCGAGTGCGTCTTGATTGTATAACTGAAACAGTTCAGAATACTCAACGGCCACAGCTTTCTCATGGTAGTAATGATCCTTCTTGACATACACCATGAGGGACTCTCGATCGGATCTCTTGGTAATGTCCATGTACCATTGATGCAATTCATACATTCTCGTTGGGAGCTTCTTGACATCTTCTGGCTCGACCAAAGGTTGGCCCCGGACATATTTCCGTTTTATTTCCTCCTCTGTAATCACAGGCATGTCCTCGATCTCGAGGAGTTGTCCAACAGTGATCTTGAGTTCTTCAGCCTGCATTATATGCTCCTGGGTTATTACCACATCGCCCACCTCGGGAACGTAAACTGTTTGGCCACAATAATATTGGGCGCGCGTACTGTCACGTGTTGTTGGCGGCACAACAAGCGGGGGGTCGATTGCGCCGCCTGTTCTCCCAGCTGGGCAACGGTTTTCCCGCATTTTTCGACAGCTGCTTGTTGTTTGCTCGAGCTCGAGCTCGCCTCCTTCTGTAGACGTTGTCGATGTAACTTCCTGATGTGGCGCTCATAGTCTGTGTCAACAGGCTTAGGAGCTGGTGGTTGAGCCATACGAATGAAGTGGTCAACTACTTCCACAGGCACTTTCTCCCTTGGCGGCGGTGGCGGTTTCGGTCCAAAATGGGCGTCGACTTCTGCCCGCACTATGGCATTGGTTTGCTCCTCGGTCCTGTCGTAAGCCCTCACAGGAAGAGGAGTAGTGAGGTTTGGACCATATTTATATCGCTTGCCTCCGCCTGTACTTCCTGTACTATGACCTCGACTGGTACCGCTACGCACCATAGCTGCGGGGTGTCTCTTCTGCGATTGCTGAGGCGGCGGAGACGGCTGACGGGGCTGAGTTGGACGAGGAGGAGTGGCCTGAAGCTGTGCCGGACTTGGAGGAGGAGTGGCCTGAGGTTGTGCCGGACTTGGAGGAGGAGTGGACGTCTGACGCTGTGTCGGACTTGGAGGAGGAGTGGCCTGACACTTTGCCGGACTTGGAGGAGGAGGAGTGGCCTCACGCGTTGGTGGACTTGGAGGAGCGGGAGTCTGCTGACTCGGTGGCGGACTTCGACGAGGAGTCGGGTGACGCGGTGTCGGTGGCCTTCGAAAAATGATGCAATCCTTTCTCCATAGGATGATACGATGTTTGGCATCTCCGAGTGTGTGCTCCTCATCACCTCCAGGAATGTCAAGCTCTAGCCCCGAATATTGGTCCACCACCTCATCAACCAAGACACGAGCATAGCCCGCTGGAATCGGGTTGCAATGGAAGGTTGCCTCGGGGGAATTTGAAAAAGCAACGGCGTCCGCCACCTTCATGGATATGTTCTTCATTTTGAAGTGTAGCTCGCAGTTAGTGTTCTCCGTGATGTCATCCACGGGGTATCTATCCAGCACTAACTGCGTCGCCCGGGGCGGAACCCACGCTGCTTCTCGGCATGGATGGGGCGGTGGTATCCAATGCTGGATCATCCGCTAGCTGCTGCAGCTGCTGAGACCCCCTTTGCTGGCTAAGTGAGTCGATCTGCTCCTGCTGCCGCTGGAATTTAGCTGCCAATTCCGCTTGACTTGCTTCTAGGCCTTGAAGGCGTTCATAGTCGAGCTTCCTTTGCTCCTCCTCCATCTTCCTCTTCTTCTCCTCCGCAATCTTCTTTCTCGCACGGGTTCTGTAGTCGGCGTTCCAGTCCGAAAACCCCTCATACCACGGAATAGCGCCCTTGCCTCGTGTTCTTCCAGGGTGTTCAGGATTTCCTAGGGCACGCGTAAGCTCGTCGTTCTCTCTGTTGGGCTGGAACACCCCCGATCGAGCCTCTTCTATTGCAACAAGTAGCGCATCGTCGGCTCCGTTCAGACATGCCTTCGTTGAAACATTGCCCGTCTTCGGGTCCAACTCCCCCCATGCGCATAGAACCAAGTCCTGCACCTGGGGGGCCAGCTCTTAGTAACCGGAGTGACACCTGCATCCTCCATCTCTTTCTCAGACTTATCCTACTTAGGCATTGCCACTGCGTAGCCACCTAGCCCCAGCTTATGGAACTTATCCTTTTTTTCGGCATTCTTCTTGTTTATTCTCGACCGTTCCTTAGCTAATTCTGAATCCTTGAATTTCACGAAATCGTCCCAATGAGCACTTTGATTCTCTAGTATCCCCTCGAATACTGGAGTCTTCCTTCCTCCCTTGACGTACTTCTCCCACGTCATTCTCTTGTGGTTCTTGAATGCAACCGCCATCTTCCTAAAAGAAGCGTCCTTGACTTTCCGCATGTCTGCTTCTGTGAAATTATCTGGTAGGGTGAAATGTTCCATGAGAGTATCCCAAAGCAGATTTTTTTGATTCTCGTCGACAAAAGTAACATTTGGACATGGATTTGCTGGCTTTCTCCATTCTTGAAGGGAGATCGGGAGTTGGTCCTTCACAAGAACTCCGCACTGACGAACGAACTTGTCCGCAATCTTCTTAGGCACTAATGGTTCACCATTAGGTTTGAATACCTCGATATTGTACTTTACGCCCTCCTTCAACTTTTTGTTCGGGCCTCGTTTCGTCCTTTTGCCTGAAGATTTGCTCAATCCGGATGGCTGAAAGAAGAAAGATCGATTCGTTAATATATCTTCAACTCATTTAAAACATGCGATGATCACCAGATTCCTGCTTATATAAATATATATACCTCGCCGATGTTTGTTGTTTCAGGATCAACATGTTCTTCGTCGTAGTTCATGACTTCATCTTCTCGGTCGTCGCGATCGAATATCATATCACCCTCTCCGGTGTTGTTTAGAAATTCGGAGCCGTCAAAATCTTCTTCATTCTGATCATCACCTGGCCCGCGTATGATATCGAACATGGTCTGTTCTCTCTCTCTGTCGGTATTGTCCGCCATAGCTTTTATTTAACTATGCCAGAAGAAATATAAAACAATTTAGTATAATCTCGAATAATAGATATAATCTCGAATACATCGTCTCGAATAATAGATATAATCTCGAATACATCATCTCGAATAATAGATATAATATTGAATACATCACTAGCTAGCTAGCTAGCAAGCTAATAAAGATCGAATACTACAGAGTAATCTAGGCCACTCGCGGTTCCTGAGGTGCGGGCGGTGGACACCCAAAGAGAGGGAACCATCACTGGATCATAGCTCGGGTGATCTCCCCAAAGAACCTGCCAGGTATTGGAGAACCTGACGTCCATAGCAGCCATGTAGCGATGGACGTGCTCGTCCTCCTCCCTGACACGGCGACGTACCACCTCTGGCGGGGCCGGCTCCCTCCGCACCGAAAGTGGCCCACGCGAATGCCACCAAAGGAGATGAGGGTCGACGACGGGACCAGGGGCCGGGTTCCTCACCAAGTGTCGCGCCCCTGAAGGTAGCACCTCCCAGTGCCAGCCCGGCGGAGCCCAGTCCCGGACATGGGTCCTCTGAAGCAGGACGTCGTCGCGGACGTGTCGACGGCGAGGATGCGGGCCGGGCATCGTCGACAACAAAATACTATATGCCGCAAAAGTAAAGTAACATTTTTTAAATGATGGATTGTGATGATTTCATATATGCAAATTCTAAATTTTATAACTAAAAATATAAGAAACTAAAAAAACATCGATCATCGTCTAACAATTTGAAATTAATCTAATTCATCTAGCTAGCTAAAACTAACATTTCCAAAATTTCTAACATTTCTATATAACTAACATTTCTATAACATTTGACATTATATATATTATAACTAACATTTCTACATACTATTTGACATTACTCTAATCTAATTAATTAATTCATCTAAAACTTTGTATGAAAAACAGAAAAACAGAAAAAACTAAAAGCTAAAAACAGAAAAATTGTGTGTGTGTGCGCGTCTAGTGTGTGTGTAGTGTGTGTGTGTGTGTGCGCGCGCGCGTGTGTGTGCACTACGGTCGGCGCCGGCGCCGGTGCCGGTGTGCGCTACGATCGATTGGAAGGAGGAGAGGGGCCGGGGGAGGGGCTCACAGCGCGCGCGGGCAAGGTCGAGGCGACGGCGACGACGAGGGCGAGGTCGATCCAAAGGCGACGGCAACGGCGAAGCGAGGGGATCGGCGACCGGGACGGCGACGGGGGTGCCGCGGAGTCGACGGGGACGACGCGACGAGGACGGGGGCGTCGCGGAGTCGACGGGGACGGCGCGACGGGGGCGGCGATGGTGCGGGATGGGGCGGCGGCAGAGAGAAGTGGGAGATGAGAAACTGAAAATTTTCGAAGTGTTTCTTATATAGGGGACACCTTTAGTACCGGTTGGAGCCACCAACCGGTACTAAAGGCCTGTTTTGGCCAGGCCAAGCGGGGGGAAGCACCCCCCTTTAGTACCGGTTCCTGGCTCCAACCGGTACTAAAGGCCCCCCCTTTAGTACCGGTTGGTGCCATGACCTGGTACTAAAGGGGGTGCGCTGCCAGGCGAGGAGCGCAGAAGTTTAGTCCCACCTCGCTAGCCGAAGGGCGCTCACACCCGCTTATAAGCCCCACCGCCACTGCTGTCTCGAGCTCCTCTCTAAAGCAGGCCTTCTGGGCCTACCTCTGCTACTCTGCCCTGTGGGGCCTATTGGGCTTGCGGGCCTGCATCCTGGCCCAACAACAGGTTGGGTTTCTAGTCGTATGCAGGCCGCTGTGGCCCGGTAGGTGGGCTTTTTTCATTTAGTTTTTTCTTTTCTGCTTTATTTATTTTGTTTTATTTATTTTTAGTTGTTTTTTGCTGTATTTAGAGTTTCTTTGTGAATATTTTTGATAGTTTTTAGAAACTTTCAGTTAGTGCCGGTAGTTTTTAAATTTGAATAGTTTAAATTTTGAATTATTTGAAATTTGTGTGAATCACTAGTTTGTGAATAACTTAACTTTAAAAATACATTTTCCAGTGATTCTTTTTTCTTATGTTTAATATTAGTGTGTTTTATCATTATATTCAATTTTGTAATGCTTAAGTTATTTAAAAATGAAATGCCTTTGTAACGGATGAGTTTTCGTCCGAAACCCTGATACTTCGAAACAGATTGTCCATTTTGTACACGAAGTGCATCCAGTTTTTGCGGTAACCCTCTCTACTTTTTTGCACATGCTATGTGGGTGAAATTATGATACCATGCCAACTTTCATCCTTTTCTGAGTTCATTTGAAATGCTTTTCAATTTCAGGGTCATTTAGCTGAAAAAAATCAATAAATGCATGAAAGAATTTGCTTGCACATAAAATTTCTTCGCGTTTCAAATGCCAAAACACATAACTAGCTACCCTAACTATTACAGAGATTCCCTCCTGGGTGTGAAACACAGAAGAAAGTGATGATAGTTAAGCCGATCACATCCCAGATCTTTGGGTGTGAAACTTTTTCTTCGCGTGTGTCCCTTTGCGTCGTAGCCATGGAAAATCTTCATCATTTAACAGGATGCTCGGGTCAATATTCACTGTGAATGGAGCAATTTCATCAAACTTTTCATAATCTTCTGACTTGTCTGTCTTGTCATCCACTCCCACGATGTTTCTCTTCCCAGAAAGAACTATGTGCCGCTTTGACTCATCGTACGATGCATTCGCTTCCTTATCTTTTCTTTTTCTTGGCTTGGTAGACATGTCCTTCACATAGAAAACCTGTGCCACATCATTGGCTAGGACGAATGGTTTGTCTGCATACGCAAGATTGTTGAGATCCACTGTTGTCATTCCGTACTGCGGGTCTTCCGTTACCCCGCCTCGTGTCATATTGACCCATTTGCACCGAAACAAAGGGACCTTCAAACCACGTCGATAGTCTAGTTCCCATATGTCCTGTATATAACCATAATATGTTTCCTTTCCCGTCTTGGTTTCTGCATCAAAGCGGATACCACTGTTTTGGTTGGTGCTCTTCTTATCTTGGGCGATCGTGTAAAATGTATTACCATTTATCTCGTACCCTTTGAAAGTCATTATATTCGAAGATGGTAACTGGGACAGCAAGTACATGTCATCTTCAATAGAGGTGTCATGCATGGTACGTGCTTGCAACCAGCTGGCGAAACTCCTGGTTTGTTCACGTGTAATCCAGTCATCAGACCGCTCCGGGTGTTTGGAGCGTAGCAAATTCTTGTGTTCATCCATATACGGAGCCACCAAGGCGGAATTCTGTAGAACTGTGTAGTGTGCTTCAGTGAGAGAATGTCCGTCCATACATATTATTTGTTCCCCTCCTAGCGTGCCTTTTCCATACAGTCTGCCCTTATGCCGCGATTCAGGAACACCAATCGGCTTAAGGTCAGGAATAAAGTCAATACAAAACTCAATGACCTCCTCATTTTGACGGCCCTTGGAGATGCTTCCTTCTGGCCTAGCACGGTTATGAACATATTTCTTTAAGACTCCCATGAACCTCTCAAAGGGGAACATATTGTGTAGAAATACAGGACCCAAAATGTTAATCTCTTCGCATAGGTGAACTAGGACGTGCGTCATGATGTTGAAGAAGGATGGTGGGAACACCAACTCGAAACTGACAAGACATTGCACCAAATCATTCTGTAACCTTGGTATGATTTCTGGATCGATTACCTTCTGAGAGATTGCATTGAGAAATGCACATAGCTTCACAATGGCTAATCGAACGTTTTCCGGTAGAAGCCCCCTCAATGCAACCGGAAGCAGTTGCGTCATAATCACGTGGCAGTCATGAGACTTTAGGTTCTGGAACTTTTTCTCTGCCATGTTTATTATTCCCTTTATATTCGACGAGAAGCCAGATGGTACCTTAATACTGAGTAGGCATTCAAAGAAGATTTCCTTCTCTTCTTTGGTAAGAGTGTAGCTTGCATGACCCTGATGTATGCCGTCTTTTCCGTGCATACGTTGCTGGTCCTCCCGTGCCTCAGGTGTATCTTTTGTCTTCCCATACACGCCCAAGAAGCCAAGCAGGGTCACACAAAGATTCTTCGTCACGTGCATCACGTCGATTGCGGAGCGGACCTCGAGGTCTTTCCAATAGGGCAGGTCCCAAAATATAGATTTCTTCTTCCACATGGGTGCGCGTCCGTCAGCGTCATTCGGAACAGGTTGTCCACCAGGACCCTTTCCAAAGCCGACCTTCAAATCCTTGACCATATCATGTACATCAGCACCAGTACGGTGGCGAGGCTTCGTCCGGTGATCCGCCTCACCTTTGAAATGCTTGCCTTTCTTTCTTACGGGATGCCTGCTCGGAAGAAATCGACGATGTCCCAGGTACACATTCTTATTAGCCAAATATATACTGTCAGTACCGTCCAAACAGTGCGTGCATGCGCGGTATCCCTTGTTTGTCTGTCCTGAAAGGTTACTGAGAGCAGGCCAATCATTGATGGTCACGAACAGCAATGCCTTTAGGTCAAATTCTTCCCCCATGTGCTCATCCCACGCACGTACACCTGTTACATTCCACAATTGTAAGAGTTCTTCAACTAATGGCCTTAGGTACACATCAATGTCGTTGCCGAGTTGCTTAGGGCCTTGGATGAGCACTGGCATCATAATGAACTTCCGCTTCATGCACAACCAAGGAGGAAGGTTATACAAACATAGAGTCACAGGCCAGGTGCTATGGTTGCTGCTCTGCTCCCCAAAAGGATTAATGCCATCTGCGCTTAGACCAAACCATACGCTCCTTGCGTCATCTGCAAACTCCTTCCCGTACTTTCTTTCGATTTTTCTCCACTGCGACTCGTCAGCGGGTACTCTCAACTTTTCGTCTTGCTTACGGTCTTCTCTGTGCCATCGCATCGCCTTGGCATGCTCTTTGTTTTGGAACAAACGTCTCAATCATGGTATTATAGGAGCATACCACATCACCTTGGCAGGAATCTTCTTCCTGGGGCGCCGGCCCTCGACATCACCAGGGTCATCGCGGCAGATCTTATAGTGCAATGCACCACATACCGGGCAAGCGTTCAAATCCTCGTACTCACCGCGGTACAGGATGCAATCATTAGGGCATGCATGTATCTTCTGCACCTCTAACCCTAGAGGGAAGACAACCTTCTTTGCTTCGTACGTACTCTCGGGCAATTCGTTGTCCTTTGGAAGCATATCCTTTATCATTACCAGCAACTTTCCAAATCCCTTGTCAGATACACCATTCTCTGCCTTCCATTGCAGCAATTCCAGTGTGGTGCCCAGCTTTTTCTTGTCACCTACGCAATTCGGGTACAACAATTTTTTGTAATCCTCTAACATGCGCTGCAACTTCTTCTTCTCCAAATCACTTGCGCAGTTTCTCTTTGCATCGGCAATGGCCCGACCTAGATCATCAACGGGCTCATCTGATGCCTCTTCTTCAGCTTCTTCCCGCATTGCCAGCTCAGCTTCTTCCCGCATTACCGGCTCAGCTTCTTCCCCCATTGTTGTATCATCGTATTCAGGGAACCCATGGCCAGGATAGCTGTCATCGTCCTCTTCTTCTTCATTGTCTTCCATCATAACCCCTCTTTCTCCGTGCTTGGTCCAAACATTATAATGGGGCATGAAACCGGTCTTAAACAGGTGGACGTGAATGGTTCTTGATGTAGAGTAATTGTGACCATTCTTACAGCGAGCACATGGACAAGGCATAAAACCATCCGCCCGCTTGTTTGCCTCAGCCGCAAGCAGAAAAGTACGCACGCCCTCAACGAACTGGGGAGAGCATCGGTCATCGTACATCCATTGCCGGCTCATCTTCATTACACAACACCGAATAGACCAAATTAATACAAGTTCATACATAAAGTTCATACAACACTTAAATGCAACAAACAAATAACTCTCTAGCTAAAGCATTTAAATGCAACAACAAATACGATCAAGATCGCAACTAAGGTAACAATGGATCCAACAGCATAATGATACCAAGCCTCACTATCGATGGCATATTTTCTAATCTTTCTAATCTTCAAGCGCATTTTCTCCATCTTGATCTTGTGATCATCGACGACATCGGCAACATGCAACTCCAATTCCATCTTCTCCCCCTCAATTCTTTTCAATTTTTCTTTCAAGTACTCATTTTCTCTTTCAACTAAATTTAACCTCTCGGCAATAGGGTCGGTTGGAATTTCCGGTTCAGATACCTCCTAGAAAAAATTTCTATGTCAACTTGATGGGCATAATTTGTCATAAACACAAAATGCAACTAGTTTTAAAAGAGAATATACATACCACATCCGAATCATAACAAGGACTAGGGCCGACGGGGACGGATATCAAAACCATGGCACTATATGTATAACAAACAACGTACGGGTAAGATAATTATACGAGTAACTATATATCCAAATCACACAAACATCAATTTTTATATAAAGTTTCATGAACAAGAGGCTCACCACAAGGTGGTGCCGGCGACGGGACGGTGCGGGCGATCGACGGTGGCTACGATGGAGATTTAGAAGTCACTAAGTAAACCACACCTACATATGCAAACTAAGTGTTATTTTTGACCTCAAATTGCATATAAATCAAATACTAGCACATATATATATATATCCTCCCAAATTACTAAACTCACAAATTAATCACTATATAAACCAATGCAAGAGCTAATCTAGCAATGAGAGATGAAAGGACAAAGTTGCTAACCTTTGTGATCATTTGAATGGATGAGGGCCTTCAAATCTTGACAAATTTTGGGAAAATTTTGTGATGAACTCGAGAGGAAGAAGGGAAGAACAGAGGAGAGGGCCGGAGAGGGGAAAGGGGGAAGAACAGAATGCTGGTGGACGAAGGGTTTATATAGGACGACCTTTAGTACCGGTTCGTGGCACGAACCGGTACTAAAGGTGCTGGAGGGGCCCCACTCTGACAACATCCTGCCACCACTCTCATTAGTACCGGTTCATAGCACGAACTGGTGCTAAAGGTTTGCCACGAACCGGTACTAATGAAAGCGGCCCGGCTATCCGTTGGAACCGGCACTAATGCACTAATGTATACATTAGTGCCGGCTCAAATACAAACCGGCACTAATGTGCTTCACGTTTGACCATTTTTCTACTAGTGTGGGGGGGGGGGACCAGCCCACTAAGGGGCTGGTTCCCACCCAACTACAGCCCATTAGGTTGTTCGAGGCAGGTGGACCCTCCCAGTGGACCCCCGGAACCCCTTCGGTGGTCCCGATACAATACCGATAAACCCCGAAACCTTTCCGCTGATTGAAACTGGACTTCCCATATATAAATCTTCACCTCCAGGCCATTCTGGAACTCCTCGTGACATCGGGGATCTCATCCGGGACTCCGAACAACTTTCGGTAACCACATACAATTCCCATTACAACTTTAGCGTCACCGAACCTTAAGTGTGTAGAACCTACGGGTTCGGGAACTATGCAGACATGACCGAGACATCTCTCCGGCCAATAACCAATAGCGGGATCTGGATACCCATGTTGGCTCCCACATGTTCCATGATTATCTCATCAGATTAACCACGATGTCAAGGATTCAATCAATCCCGTATACAATTCCCTTTGTCTACCGGTATAGCACTTGCCCGAGATTCGATCGTCGGTATACCGATACGTTGTTCAATCTCGTTACGGCAAGTCTCTTTACTCGTTCCGTAACACATCATCCCGTGACCAACCCCTTAGTCACATTGAGCTCATTACGATGATGTCTTACCGAGTGGGCCCAGAGATACCTTTCCATCATACGGAGTGACAAATCCCAGTCTCAATTCATGCCAACCCAACAGATACTTTCGGGGATACCCGTAGTGTACCTTTATAGCCACCCAGTTACGTTGTGACGTTTGGCACACCCAAAGTACCCTTACAGTATCCGGGAGTTGCACAATCTCATGGTCTAACGAAAAGATACTTGACATTAGAAAAGCTTTAGCAGACGAACTACACGATCTTGTGCTATGCTTAGGATTGGGTCTTGTCCATCACATCATTATCCTAATGATGTGATCCCGTTATCAATGACATCCTATGTCCATGGTTAGGAAACCGTAACCATCTATTGATCAACGAGCTAGTCAACTAGAGGCTCACTAGGGACATGTTGTGGTCTATGTATTCACACATGTATTACGATTTCCGGATAACACAATTATAGCATGAACAATAGACAATTATCATGAACAAGGAAATATAATAATAATCATTTTATTATTGCCTCTAGGGCATATTTCCAACAGTCTCCCACTTGCACTAGAGTCAATAACCTAGTTACATTGTGATGAATCGAACACCCATAGAGTTCTGGTGTTGATCATGCTTTGCATGTGGAAGAGGTTTAGTCAACGAATCTGCGACATTCAGGTCCGTATGCACTTTACAAATCTCTATGTCTCCATCTTGAACATTTTCATGAATGGAGTTGAAGCGACGCTTGATATGCCTAGTCTTCTTGTGAAACCTGGGCTCCTTGGCAAGGGCAATAGCTCCGGTGTTGTCACAGAAGAGAGTCATCGGGCCCGATGCATTGGGAATAACTCATATGTCGGTAATGAACTCCTTCATCCAGATTGCTTCATGTGCTGCCTCCGAGGCTGCCATGTACTCCGCTTCACATGTAGATCCTGCCATGACGCTTTGCTTGCAACTGCACCAGCTGACTGCCCCACCATTCAAAATATACACGTATCCGGTTTGTGACTTGGAGTCATCCAGATCCGTGTCGAAACTAGCATCGACGTAACCCTTTACGACGAGCTCTTCGTCACCTCCATAAGCGAGAAACATATCCTTAGTCCTTTTCAGGTACTTCAGGATATTCTTGACCGTTGTCTAGTGTTCCATGTCAGGATTACTTTGGTACCTTCCAACCAAACTTACGGCAAGGTTTTCATCAGGTCTGGTACACAGCATGGCATACATAATAGACCCTATGGTCGAGGCATAGGGGATGACACTCATCTTTTTTGTATCTTCTGTCGTGGTCGGGCATTGAGCCGTGCTCAATCTCACACCTTGCAATACAGGCAAGAACCCCTTCTTGGACTGATCCATATTGAACTTCTTCAATATCTTGTCAAGGCCGTACGTGCTTTGTGAAAGACCAATGAGGCATCTCGATCTATCTCTATAGATCTTGATGCCTAATATGTAAGAAGCTTCTCCAAGGTCCTTGATTGAAAAACACTTATTCAAGTAGGCCTTTATGCTTTCCAAGAGTTCTATATCATTTCCCATCAATAGTATGTCATCCACATATAATATGAGAAATGCTACAGAGCTCCCACTCACTTTCTTGTAAACACAGGCTTCTCCATAAGTCTACGTAAACCCAAACGCTTTGATCATCTCATCAAAACGAATGTTCCAACTCCGAGATGCTTGCAGCAGCCCATAGATCGAGCGTTGGAGCTTGCATACCTTGTCAGCATTCTTAGGATCGACAAAATCTTCCGACTGCATCATATACAATTCTTCCTTAAGGAAACCATTAAGGAATGCCGTTTTGACGTCCATTTGCCATATCTCATAATCATAGAATGCGGCAATTGCTAACATGATTTGGACAGACTTCAGCTTTGCTACGGCTGAGAAGGTCTCATTGTAGTCAACCCCTTGAACTTGTCGATAACCCTTAGCGACAAGCCGAGCCTTATAGATGGTTACATTACCATCCTCGCCTGTCTTCTTCTTAAAGATACATTTATTTTCTATGGCTCGCCGATCATTGGGCAAGTCCGTCAAAGTCCTTACTTCGTTTTCATACATGGATCCTATCTCGGATTTCATGGCTTCGAGCCATTTGTCGGAATCCGGGCCCGCCATCGCTTCTTCATAGTTCGAAGGTTCACAATTGTCTAACAACATGATTTCCAGGACAGGGTTGCTGTACCACTCTGGTGCGGAACGTGTCCTTGTGGACCTACGGAGTTCAGTAGCAACTTGATCTGAAGTTTCATGATCATCATCATTAACTTCCTCTCTAGTCGGTGCAGGCACCACAGAAATATTTTCTTGAGCTGCGCCACTCTCTGGTTCAAGAGGCAATACTTCATCAAGTTCTACTTTCCTCCCACTCACTTCTTTCGAGAGAAACTCTTTCTCTAGAAAGGATCCATTCTTGGCAACAAAGATCTTGCCTTCGGATCTGAGGTAGAAGGTATACCCAATAGTTTCCTCAGGGTATCCTATGAAGACACATTTTTCCGATTTGGGTTCGAGCTTTTTAGGTTGAAGTTTCTTGACATAAGCATCGCATCCCCAAACTTTCAGAAACGACAGCTTAGGTTTCTTCCCAAACCACAATTCATACGGTGTCATCTCAACGGATTTCGACGGAGCCCTATTTAAAGTGAATGCAGCAGTCTCTATAGCATAACCCCAAAATGATAGCGGTAGATCGGTAGGAGACATCATAGATCGCACCATATCCAATAGAGTGCGATTACGACGTTCGGACACATCATTACGCTGAGGTGTTCCAGGCGGCGTGAGCTGTGAAACAATTCCACATTTCCTTAAGTGCGTGCCAAATTCATGACTCAAATATTCTCCCCCACGATCTGATCGTAAGAACTTAATTTTCCTGTCACGTTGATTCTCAACCTCACTCTGAAATTCCTTAAACTTTTCAAAGGTCTCAGACTTGTGTTTCATTAAGTAGACATACCCATATCTACTTAAGTCATCCGTGAGGGTGAGAACATAGCGATAACCACCGCGAACCTCAACGCTCATTGGACCGCACACATAAGTATGTATGATTTCCAATAAGTTGGTTGCTCGCTCCATTGTTCCGGAGAACGGAGTCTTGGTCATTTTGACCATGAGGCATGGTTCGCATGTGTCAAATGATTCATAATCAAGAGACTCCAAAAGTCCATCTGCATGGAGTTTCTTCATGCGTTTGACACCAATGTGACCAAGGCGACAGTGCCACAAGTATGTGGGACTATCATTATCAACCTTACATCTTTTGGCATTCACACTATGAATATGCGTAACATCACATTCGAGATTAGATAAGAATAAACCATTGACCAGCGGGGCATGACCATAAAACATGTCTCTCATATAAATAGAACAACCATTATTCTCAGATTTAAATGAGTAGCCATCTCGCATTAAACAAGATCCAGATACAATGTTCATGCTTAAAGCTAGTACTAAATAACAATTATTGAGGTTTAAAACTAATCCCGTAGGTAAATGTAGAGGTAACGTGCCGACGGCGATCACATCGACCTTGGAACCATTCCTGACGCGCATCGTCACCTCGTCCTTCACCAGTCTCCGCTTATTCCGCAGCTCCTATTTGAGTTACAAATATGAGCAACCGCACCGGTATCAAATACCCAGGAGCTACTACGAGCGCTGGTTAGGTACACATCAATAACATGTATATCACATATACCTTTGGTATTGCCGGCCTTCTTATCCGCTAAGTACTTGGGGCAGTTCTGCTTCCAGTGACCGTTTCCCTTGCAATAAAAGCACTCAGTCTCAGGCTTGGGTCCATGCTTTGGCTTCTTCCCGGCAACTGGCTTACCGGGCGCGGCAACTCCCTTGACGTCCTTCTTGAAGTTCTTCTTACCCTTGCCTTTCTTGAACTTAGTGGTTTTATTCACCATCAACACTTGATGTTCCTTTTTGATCTCCACCTCCGCTGATTTCAGCATTGAATATACCTCAGGAATGGTCTTTTCCATCCCCTGCATATTGAAGTTCATCACAAAGCTCTTGTAGCTAGGTGGGAGTGACTGAAGGATTCTGTCAACGACCGCATCATCCGGGAGATTAACTCCCAGCTGAGACAAGCGGTTGTGCAACCCAGACATTTTGAGTATGTGCTCGCTGACGGAACTATTCTCCTCCATCTTACAACTGTAGAACTTGTCGGAGACTTCATATCTCTCGACCCGGGCATGAGCTTGGAAAACCATTTTCAGTTCTTGAAACATCTCATATGCTCCGTGTTGCTCGAAACGCTTTTGGAGCCCCGGTTCTAAGTTGTAAAGCATGCCGCACTGAACCAGGGAGTAATCATCACTACGCGACTGCCAGGCATTCATAACGTCTTGAGTTGCTGGGAAAATAGGTGCTTCACCTAGCGGTGCATCAAGGACATATGCTTTCTTCGCAGCTATGAGTATAATGCTCAAGTTACGGACCCAGTCCGTGTAGTTGCTGCCATTGTCTTTCAGCTTAGTTTTCTCTAGGAACGCGTTGAAGTTGAGGGCAACATTAGCGTGGGCCATTTGATCTACAAGCCATATTGTAAGGATTTTAGACTATGTTCATGATAATTAAGTTCATCTAATCAAATTATTTAATGAACTCCCACTCAGATAGACATCTCTCTAGTCATCTAAGTGATACATGATCCGAGTCAACTAGGCCGTGTCTGATCATCACGTGAGACGAACTAGTCATCATCGGCGAACATCTTCATGTTGATCGTATCTTCTATACAACTCATGTTTGACCTTTCGGTCTTCCGTGTTCCGAGGCCATGTCTGTACATGCTAGGCTCATGAAGTCAACCTAAGTGTATTGCGTGTGTAAATATGGCTTACACCCATTGTATGCGAATGTTAGAACCTATCACACCCGATCATCACGTGGTGCTTCGGAACAACGGGCCTTAGCAATGGTGCACAATTAGGGGGAACTCAATTCTTGATATTTTAATTAGGGATCATCTTATTTATGCTACCGTCGTTCTAAGCAAATAAGATGTAAAAACATGATAAACATCACATGCAATCAAATAGTGACATGATAGGGCCAATATCATTTTGCTCCTTTTGATCTCCATCTTCGGGGCGCCATGATCATCATCGTCACCAGCATGACACCATGATCTCCATCATCGTGTCTTCATGAAGTTGTCTCGCCAACTATTACTTCTACTACTATGGCTAACGATTTAGCAATAAAGTAAAGTAATTACATGACGTTTATGTTGACACGCAGGTCATAAATAAATTAAGACAACTCCTATGGCTCCTGCCGGTTGTCATACTCATCGACATGCAAGTCGTGATTCCTATTACAAGAACATGATCAATCTCATATATCACATATATCATTCATCACATCCTTTTGGGCATATCACATCACAAGTCATATGCTGCAAAAACAAGTTAGACATGCTCTAATTGTTGTTGCAAATTTTTACGTGGCTGCTATAGGTTTCTTAGCAAGAACGTTTCTTACCTACGACAAAACCACAACGTGATATGCCAATTTCTATTTAACCTTCATAAGGACCCTTTTCATCGAATCCGATCTGACTAAAGTGGGAGAGACAGACACCCGCTAGCCACCTTATGCAACTAGTGCATGTCAGTCGGTGGAACCTGTCTCACGTAAGTGTACATGTAAGGTCGGTCCGGGCCGCTTCATCCCACGATGCCGCCGAATCAAGATAAGACTAGTAACGGCAAGTAAATTGACAAAATCGACGCCCACAACAACTTGTGTTCTACTCGTGCATAGAAACTACGCATAGACCTAGCTCTGATACCACTGTTGGGGATGTAAGTGCATCTAGTGCCACCCCTAGTTGGTTTTGGAGTATTGACGACAAACCTGGTTGAGGGACTAATGTGTTTGTGAGAATTGCAGGATAACACAGGTAGAAGTCCCTCATTGATTCGGTTTTCCTACCAGAGATGACCCCTAAAAATGTATGAATACATTGAAGTCAAAGGTGGTATGTGAAGACATTCACATTGAAGACTATGACAAGAGAAGACATCGTGTGAAGACTATGGAGCGCGAAGACTTAGTAGTTTCGTCGTTCTGTGTTTTTCTTTGTTGAGTCATAGGAACCACCGCACTGTTAAGTGGGGTCCAAGTGAACCAGTCAGAATGACTGAAGTGATGCTTAACCAAAATCCAATGTCTTCGAGTGAAGACTATGAGAGCAAATCTTGTCCAGAGTTGGATAAGTCAGCTTTTCTTGTAGCCCAAGTAAAGTTGCCGTGTGTGTTTGAAATCTGACCGCTGGAACACGTGTCAGTTCCTTAGTGACCAAGGGTCATTTCGGACAAATCAGGTCGGGTTGCCTAGTGGCTATAAATAGTCCACCCCCTACAACCATAAACGGTTGGCTGCTCAGAGTTAGTGCATGGCTTTTGTCGTTTGAGAGCAACCCACCTCGAAGCCTTTGAGAGAGAATTCCTTGCGAGGATAAAGCCCTAAACACCCAGAGCCAAAGAGTGTTAGGCATCAGTTAAGTCTTCCTGTCTATGTGATCTGAAGACTTATTACACTTGAGGACTGTGAATCCTCCAGCCGGTTAGGCGTCGCGTTCTGAGCATCCAAGAGTCATTGTGGATCGCCGGTGAACGAAGTCTGTGAAGGTTTGGAAGTCTACCTTGAAGACTTACCAGAGTGATTGGGCGAGGACTGGGTGTCCTTAGCTCAAGGGGAATAAGGTGAAGACGAGGTCTTCTGAGTTGAATCTCAGCCTCCCTAACCAGACGTACAATTGTCACAGCAACTGGAACTGGTCCAACGAATCATTGTCTTCAACGAGTCACTGGTTTCATCCTTCCCTTCCCTTTACTTACGGTTGGTCCTTATGAAGTCATTGTATGATTGCTTTATCTTTTGTCTTCACTGAGTGACTGCTTGTTCTGATTGGCTTCACAATATCTTCCTACCTGATCTTTACTGCCTAGCTGCTATTAGTCATTGTGCTTTCACTCCATTGAATACTTGACTATGGTTTTTGCCTAGTGTAGTCTAGCTTCCGCTGCATGGTAATAGGTTTATTTCTACCGTTTGTCTTCGAAACTTCCATGTTTTGAAGACTTTCATAAAAATCGCCTATTCACCCCCCTCTAGTCGATCACTAGCACTTTTAATTGGTATCAGAGCGAGGTACTCCCTTGTTCTGTGTGATTCGGTTTAACCACCTGGAGTTTTAGCTATGTCGACTGCAGGGATAATCAAAGTCTCCGCTGCGTGCCCAGTCTTCAATGGAACTGAATATCCCTACTGGAAGAATAAGATGCGCATGCATCTTGAAGCCATTGATGTCAACCTATGGTAGTCGTCAAGAATGGCGTTCCTGGTGAAGGTGTCACCGCTGCTGATGTCAAGAAGTTCGTTCAACTGGACTCCACTGCCAAGAACATCATCTGTGGTCATCTGACCAAAGGACAGTATGGCCGTGTGAGTGCTTTGGAAACATCTAAGCTAGTCTGGGACTGGCTCTCCAAGGTCAACGAAGGCGTCTCAACCCAGAGAGATCAGAGAATCAGTGTCCTTCGCAACCTCTTCAACCGCTTCAAGAGAAATGACAATGAGAATGTTCAGCTCACGTTTGATCGACTCACTAACATCACAAATGAGCTTCAAGCCCTCGGCGCCACTGAGATCACCAAGCATGAAGTTGTCAAGACACTCCTGAGATCACTTGACAGCTCGTTTGACACCCTAGCCCTGATGATTCAAGAACGTCGACTTCAAAACACTCGATCCGTCTGACATACTTGAGAGGCTCAACACACACGAGTTTCAGCTTTCTGAGAAAAGAGACATCTACGGTCCCAACTATGGGCGAACTCGTGCCTTGAAGGCAAAAGATGTCTCCTCATCTGAAGAAGAGCCTGACAGCAGTTCTGATGATCCTGAAGACATTGGAAAGGAGCTTGCTATGCTTGTGAAGAAGTTCCAAAAATTCACCAAGAAGAAAGGCTTTAGAAAGTCCTCACGATCAAGCTCAAGGAATGATGAAGCTTCTGCTCATGACTAAAAGAAGAGAACATGCCACAAGTGCAAGAAACCTGGCCACTACATCTCTGAGTGTCCGCAGTGGGACAATGAGAACAAGAAGAAAAAGAAGAGCAATGAGTATGATTCTGACGACAAGAAGAAGAAATACTCAAAGTCTTCTTCCGAGTCCTCCTCAAAGTCTTCATCACACAAGAAGAGCTCATCTGGCAAGGCACGTGCGTTTGTTGGCAAGGAAATGGATTCAGAGGAGGAGTCAGCTTCTGAGGAGGCGGAGGTGGAGTCTGAGGAGGAGTCCGATTCTGGCGTTGCGAGTCTGGCTACAGCATACGTTGCCAAGTCCATCTTCAACACTGAAGACAATGACTCCGTCACCGACACCGATGCAAATGACAAGGACTACTCCGCTCCTACCTACTGCTTCATGGCACGCGGTGCCAAGGTAAACACACGCACTACTCACTATCAAACTTCCAGTGAAGATGACTCTGATTGTGGTTCCAAACCCAGCTACAAAACACTTGCTAAAATTGCAACTAAACAACAGAAAGCTATGGAACATATTCAAAAACTGTTAGGCAAAAGCGATGACCTGTTAGACGCTGAAATGACTCGATCTCAGTCCTTAATTGAAGACATAAAAAATCTTCACGTTAAGTATGAGGAACTTGAAAGTCGTCATGAAACGCTCTCAACAACTCATGAAAAGCTTTCCTATGATTATCTTCAAAGGAAGCAAGATCTTGAGAAATTGAGAGCGGCTCATGAAGATCTTCAAAAGGAAAATGACTCACTTCGCGCCAAACAGATCAGTTCAGCTCAGGAAGGATTTGAACCACCATGTATTAAATGTATTGAGCATGACAACGCTACTTCTGTTGCTGGTTGTTCTACTGCTGCTACTATTGCAATATCTTCAACTGCTGATGTGCCAACTAACCCCTCTGCTGAGGATGCCACTGCTATTGCTAATTAGAATGCTAGGTTGAAGACATTGCTTGAAACAGGGATGTTCAAAAGCCTCAAAGGGCATCAAACACTATGTGATGTCCTCAAAAGGCAGATCCTGAACCGAAACCCTAGGAAAGAGGGTGTTGGGTTCGAAAGGAAAATGAATGTTGATGGCTCTTACTGGAAACCTGAGCAGTACCCCAAAACCACATGGGTTGCTGCAAAGGGACCTTCAGTGGATCCATCCACCCTATCTGGCTTCACTTGTGCTAATCCCATTGTTATTGATGAATCCTTTGATGCAAACTATAAACTGTTTAAGAATCAGAAGGGTGAAGTGTTTGCCAGGTATATTGGTACTAACTGCAGGAATGGACCGCCTATGAAGAAGGTCTGGGTGCCGAAAAGGTGTTTGGAGAATCTTCCTGTGAATGTCATCATGACACCACAGGTGAAGAAGACAAACCCCAGACCATAGGCTTCATACGGTCCAAAGGCTTCATATAGACAGAGGACTCACCTGAGTCGCACTAACGCAAATGTTTTGCAGGGAAGCCATACTCAAGCCTGTGAATATGAGCGTGTTTCATCAAACCACCATGTTCATAGGACCAAGAACAATTCTGCTTATTCTTATGAGTACTATTGTCCACCTGTAAGACTTTTTGCTAGGGCTCCAAAGCCAAAGTTCTCAGATGCTGCACTTAGACTCATTGCTTCGAAGCCACCCTTGAAGATGTGGGTGGCTAAGAAAGCTTAACTCTCTTTTGCAGGGAAAGGTCTCCAGCCGAAAACCAAAATCGTCTGAAGCTATTGCTGGGGACCTTAAACATCTTGTAGGGTGCAAGATCAAATGCCCAAATGGTCTTATTATGTACTTTGTTCCTGAGTCGCTTGCTGCTTGCCCTATCAGTCCTAATCTCGATCTAAGCTTTCATAATCCACTGGCTCGTCAAATGTTTTTTCTTCACAATTCTCTTCGTGAAGCCTATCCCCCTAACTGCACTGTAGGGTGCGACACCAGCTGCTTCAGAATGGATTATTGATAGTGGGTGTACCAATCACATGACTGGCAAGCGAAGCCTTCTTATGGACTCAACCTTACGTCCATCTGACAAAAGTCACATCACATTTGCTGACACTGGTAAAAGTAAGGTATTGGGTCTAGGTAGAGTTGCAATCTCAAAGGATCAACACATGGATAAAGTCATGCTTGTTGAATCCCTTAGTTTCAACTTAATGTCTGTCTCAATGCTTTGCGATTTAAACATGATTGTGATGTTTGGAAAATATTGTTGCCTTGTTCTAATGGAATATGACAAGTCTCTAGTGTTTGAAGGGTATCGGAAAGATGATTTGTACATGGTAGATTTCTCAGTAGGACCACAGCTTGCCGTATGTCTTCTAGCAAAAGCTTCAGAATGCTGGCTCTGGCATCGGAGGCTAGGGCATGCTGGCATGAGGAACTTGCACACTCTTGCAAGAAAGAAGCATGTCATAGGCATCGAGGGCGTCAAGTTCAAGAAGGATCACTTATGCGGTGCCTGTGAAGCAGGAAAGATGACGAGGGCCAAGCATCTCTCGAAGACAATCATGACAACGACTCAACCCTTCGAACTGCTCCACATGGATCTTTTCGGTCCCACTCATTACTCAACTCTTACTACTATTGCTTGTCTCTATGGCTTTGTCATTGTTGATGATTATTCAAGATATACTTGGGTGCATATAATCCTCTACAAGACTGAAGTGCAGGATGTCTTCAGACGCTTCGCCAATCGAGCAATGAACAACTATGGCGTCAAGATAAAGCACATCAGAAGTGACAATGGCACTGAATTCAAGAACACTGGCCTAGATACATATCTTGATACTTTGGGCATCACACATGAATTCTCAGCTCTGTACATACCACAGCAGAATGGCATCGTCGAACGCAAGAACAGAACACTTATTGAGATGTCTCGGATGATGCTTGATGAATACAAGACTCCAAGAAAATTCTGGCCTGAAGCCATTGATACTGCATGCCATATCATCAACCGTGTTTATCTTCACAAGCTTCTAAACAAGACATCCTATGAGCTCCTTACTGGCAAGAAGCCAAATGTCAGTTACTTCAGAGTATTTGGTGCCAGGTGCTGGATCAAGGATCCACATCACACTTCAAAATTTGCACCAAAAGCACATGAAGGTTTTATGCTTGGATATGGAAAGGATTCGCACTCCTACAGAGTCTTCAACCTCTTTCACTATAAAGTGGTTGAAACTGTGGATGTGCGGTTTGATGAGACTAACGGCTCGCAAAGAGAGCACCTGCCAAATGCGCTAGATGAAGTTCCGTCCAGTGAATCAATCAAACTTATGGGAACTGGAGAAATCATACCTTCTGAAGCTCAGCCAGAAGAGGAACTTATCATCTCCACACCTGATCAACCTAAAGACAATGATCAACCTGAAGACAATGCTCAGCCTGAAGACAATCCTTGTAACGATGACAATGATCAGCAAGAGCAAAATCTTCATCCTGTACATCCTCGTGTTGCAAATGAAGTACAGATTGAGAGAATAATTAATACCATCAATGCACCAGGTCCACTCATTCGTTCAAGGGCAACACAGCTAGCAAATTTCTGTGGGCACTTCGCATTTGTCTCAATATCTGAACCCAAGAAAGTTGATGAAGCCTTCATGGAACCTGAATGGATTCAAGCTATGCAAGAAGAGCTTCAACAGTTTGAGCTGAATAATGTATGGGAACTGGTTAAGCGTCCTGATCCTCGCAAGCACAATATAATAGGCACCAAATGGATATATCGCAACAAGCAAGATGAGCATGGTCAAGTTGTCAGAAACAAAGCTCGTCTCGTTGCTCAAGGATATACTCAAGTTGAAGGGATTGAATTCGATGAGACATTTGCTCCTTTGGCTAGATCTGAAGCCATACGCATACTGCTGGCCTATGCAAATCATCATAACATTCTTCTGCATCAAATGGATGTGAAGAGCGCTTTTCTCAATGGCAAGATTGACGAAGAAGTGTATGTTGCACAACCGCCTGGCTTTGAAGATCCAAAACATCCTGATATGGTGTACAAGCTCAACAAGGCACTGTATGGCCTCAAACAAGCCCCTAGGGCTTGGTATGACACACTCAAAGACTTCCTGAAGAGCAAAGGCTTCAAACCTGGTTCCCTCGACCCCACTCTCTTCACGAAGACATATGATGGTGAACTGTTTGTGTGCCAAATATATGTGGATGACATTATCTTCGGCTGCACCAATCAGAAATACACTGACGAGTTTGGATATATGATGCAAGAGCAATATCAGATGTCCATGATGGGTGAGCTGAAGTTCTTCCTTGGTCTTCAAATACGTCAGCAACGCAACGACATCTTTATATCTCAAGAGAAATACCTCAAAGATTGCCTGAAGAAATTTGGAATGCAAGATTGCAAAGGCTACACGACGCCAATGCCAGCCAAACATCATCTGGGTCCCGACGACAATGGTAAAGAGTTTGATCAAAAGGTATACCGCTCCATGATTGGTTCCTTACTTTATTTATGTGCATCTAGGCCAGATATCATGCTTAGTGTTTGCATGTGTGCCCGGTTCCAAGCGGCACCAAAGGAATCACATCACTTAGCTGTGAAGCGAATTCTTAGATATTTGGCTCACACCCCAACACTAGGATTATGGTATCCAAAGGGCTCAGAGTTTGATCTAGTTGGATTCTCGGATGCCGATTATGCTGGTGACAAGGTGGATCGCAAGTCTACATCAGGCACATGTCATTTTCTGGGACGATCACTTGTATGTTGGTCTTCAAAGAAGCAGAACTGTGTATCTCTTTCCACTGCTGAATCTGAATACATTGCTGCTGGATCTTGTTGCGCTCAGCTTCTATGGATGAAGCAAACACTCAAAGACTATGGCATTCACCTGAAGCAAGTACCACTCTACTGCAACAACGAAAGCGCCATCAAGATTGCCAACAACCCAGTTCAGCACTCGAAGACAAAGCACATTGAAATTCGTCATCACTTTCTCAGAGATCATGTTGTGAAGGAAGATATTGATATCATACACGTCAACACTGAAGAGCAATTGGCAGATATCTTCACCAAGCCCTTGGATGAGAAGAGGTTTTGCAAGTTATGGTGTGAGCTAAATATCTTGGAATCCTCAAATGTCCTATGATCAGGCACACATCCTAACACTTATGCACGTTGATGACTTAGATGTGCAACACAAGAAGTAAAGTATATCTTCAATAAATGAAGACTTACATTCTGAGTGTGAATACATTAACGTGGAATTTGACTTCGGAGCGCCACGATAATTGTGCGTCGTTACTTCCTATACGGTGGGTAACTGTTGAGGATATAACCACTGAGGGTAAACCGCCCAGGAGGGGCCGGTTCACCTTCAGTTATACTGAAGACCAAGGAAACCCAGAAGATGGCGCTTTACGTATGAAGCTTAGAGGCCCAGAGCCCGCAGGCGGTTTAGGGCCCATGATAGTAAACCGCCATGATTGTATAAACTTGCATTGTAAGATAAGAAAGAAGAGACCGAGGCGGACACTTGTATGAGCCAGCCTCGGGACTCTGTAGACCGGCCGGGATCCTCCTGAATATATAAAGGGGTGACCCGGTGGCGGTTCAGGGACAGAAAAACAACAACTCGAAGCCAGAGAAAGCGGATTCGCTCCCTGGTCTTCGAAACCCCAACAATACCAATCACAACTAGACGTAGGCTTTTAGCTTCGTCAAAGGGGCCGAACTAGTATAAAACTCTCATGTCCCCTTGCCCGGTTTAACCCCTTCAAGCTAATCCGTAGTGATGGCTCCACGACTAAGTCCTTCCATGAGGACATCTGCCGTGATAATTCCACGATAGTTGGCACCCACCGTGGGGCTATCACATGATGGTTTTGAGTTCTTGAAGGGCCACTTCGATGGACTGAGGGGATACGCTATGGGCCGGATGACGAAGAGTCGCCGCGGCAAGCTCTACATCGACAACGCAGGATGGGGTCCCGAGGCTAATTCAATCGAATACGGGTACTGGGTCCCCTTTGGTGGGATTCACGTCTTCATCGGCAAGATCGGCGAACCGGACCCTGAGCCGGACACATGCACCGACATCATCGAGACGGCTCAGCGTGCAAGTTCTTCACCGGTTCAGCCTGAGGCCAGGCATGTTTTCGTGGGTGTCGTCCACGGTTCAGGTTATGAGGAGGAACCGATCTCCGATGGAGAAACCGTAATCCGTAGTGATGACGAGTCTTCCGGAGAAACCGAATCGCTTTACCAGTTGTACGACGGCCGGATTGAGGGAGGATCCGAGGAAAACAGTATTCCGGATTCCCCCGGTCTACCAAACCGGGCTGCTGTCTTCATGGCTGGCACACGACCGGTGCCTCATTCATCTACCGCCGCAGCGGTACTCTCCGGTTCAACAACGGCCACGCCAGCAGGTGCAGGAAGCTCGGCGCCGCCTCCGGCCCAAGTCTTGTCTGATTTGTTCGACGCTCTAGCGGCACTGATGTCCGCGGAGGTAGACGCAGCAGCCAGGGATCAGCATGATGCGGAGATTCTAAAGGTGAAAGATCAGATAGCCCAGGCTAAAGCAGACCTGGCCGCAGAGAACGCCAGGATGGCCACAAAGCGGGCCGAGTTGGAAGCACAGGCTTACCGGATCAGACTAGATCAGAATGCTTCAGAAGAGGTCATGAGTAGAAGGTACCGATCACGTCTCCCGTCGGTTTATGAGCCGCAAAATCTTTTCAACACGCCAGGTGCAGGAGCTGGTAACCAACCCGCGCCAAACCGAGCGGGGGCACCGGAAGCAGGAGCGCCGGTTCAGCCACGCGCAACAAACCTGCCTCGCCAGAACAACTTTGTATCATCGACGCCGCCCGGGCATTATTCCAACCCGTTGGATAATATTGTGGCCGCCGCTTCACGCCTGGAGGCTCTCCCAACCGACGGCGAATCACCAGTTGCAGTGGAAGCACGTCGGGCCAGGGATCTCCTTCAGACAGCACTGAATCAACAGCAAGCGTATTCACACAGCCGTGAGAGGATTCATTCCACTCCCTGTCCAAGCCGGAGTTATAGCAGACACGTGGAAGACGAACCGACCGTATCCAGTAGCGCACGCCACCGAAATTCGCCGCGGGAGAACAACCCGGCCAGGGGAGGTGCTAATGCGCAAGATGTTGTGGACCACGGCCGCGCACGACGGGGGGCCAAGTTGACAACTCGACACGAAGCACGACATCATACTCCGGTTCACCCCACTGCCTCCGTGGAGCCAGGGGTAATGTTCAGTTCCCTAGGAGTACCATGTTTAACTCCCGCACTGTGTAATGTGCGATTGCCCAAGGATTTCAAGGGACCTCGCAAGGTACCAAATTACATCGCCGAGTTGCAGCCAGAGGCGTGGGTGGAGAGCTATGAGATGGCAATGGAGATGTTAGATGTGGATGAGGCGGTTTGTGCTAAATATTTCACCATGATGCTGGAAGGAACAACTCGCACTTGGTTGAAGAGCTTGCCAACCAATTCTATCGACTCATGGGCCGAATTAAAGCGCTGGTTTATCCAGAACTTCAAGGATACATGCAAGCAGCCGATGTCAATTGTGGATCTGGCCACTTGTGTCCAAGAGGAAGGGGAGTCCACGACCCATTGGGTTAAACGAGTCTCGACGATTTTGCATTTGTCAGATCGTATTAATGCAGATACCGCGGTATTAACGTTGGAGGGCAATTGCCGTTTCAAGCCGTTGAAACAGAAGTTGGGAAGGCTCAAACGTCATTGCAACGACATGTCAACACTCATGGCCGCTTTAGTTAAGTATGCCGATTCAGATAATACCAAGGATCCAGATTCAGAGGAGGACAAACCGGAGAAGGGAAAGAAGAACAGCGGTGCAAAAGGGCAGCACCACAACCAAGGGGGCCATGGGAATAATAGTAAGCGTAAAGCGGATAATTCAGATTTGGTGGCTAACACAAATATGTAGCGTCGCAAAGGTAAACCGCCCCAGCACGGCATGAATCTGGAGCGTTTGTTAAACCAGCCCTGCCCGAAGCATGGAACCAAGGAGGCCCCTGCCACACATCTTTGGAAAGATTGTCACATAATGAGGGAGTTCAAAAATTCTGATTTATACCGGTATGATCAGGATCCACCGGGCGGTTCAGGCCCAGGTTTCCATGGGGGCGGCGGTTCAAGCTCTGGATTTCAGAACAACCAGGGCCATCAGAACAACCATGGTAATAACTAGTAGAATAACCAAGGGAATCAGCAACAGTCAGGTTACCAAAGTCACCCCAAGCAGTTGAACAATGGATAGTATCATGTGTTCACTACCAGCTTGTGCAAGCGGGATCAGAAACTTCACAAGAGGGCAGTCAATACTGTTGAACCGGCTATACCACATTATCTACGATGGTCGGAGCAGCCTATTGTGTGGAGCAGGGAGGATCACCCGCCCCGGGTTGACAATCCGGGCTAGCTAGCCTTGGTGGTAGCGCCTCAGGTGGGGGGCTATAAGTTTACCAAGGTTCTGATGGATGGAGGGAGCAGTATCAACATCCTATACTATGAGACTTTCCGTCGCATGGGTTTGACGGATAAGAATCTTAAACCGTCAAACACTATCTTTCATGGTGTGGTACCAGGTAAATCGGCCTACCCTGTGGGAAAGATTGCTTTGGAAGTTGTGTTTGGAGATGAGTTTGATTCCAGGTCTGAGACTTTGACCTTTGAAGTGGTGAAAATCCAGAGTCCATATCACGCGCTATTTGGACGGCCGGCTTATGCGAAATTCATGGCGAGGCCCTGTTATGTCTATCTACAGCTCAAGATGCCAAGTTATAAGGGGACGATCACAGTACATGGGAGCCGAAGGATTGCCTTGGATTGCGAGGAAGGTGAAGCAGCTTATGCAGAATCGGTTTGTGCCACGGAGGAGCTGAAATTCTATAAAGACAATGTTGATCTGGCGGATATGACCCCTCTGAAGAAACCTACGACTGAACATGACCCGGCCCTGACGTTCAAACCGGCTAATGAGACTAAGCTTGTTGACTTCGTCCCTAGTGATTCATCCAAGCAGTTTAGTATCAGTGCAAATCTAGATCCGAAATAGGAAAGCGCACTCATCGAGTTCATCTATGAGAACCGGGACATTTTTGCATGGAAACCTTCTGACATGCCAGGTGTACCGAGGGAACTCACTGAGCACACGCTAAATATTGATCCTAAGTTTAAACCGGTCAAGCAGTACCTTCGCCGCTTTAACAAAGAAAGACACAAGGCCATCGGCGAAGAGGTAGCCCGGCTGCTGGCAGCTGGATTTATCGTCGAAGTGTTTCATCCCGAATGGTTGGCTAATCCGGTGCTTGTTCTTAAGAAAAATGGCACTTGGCGTATGTGTGTGGACTACACTGATTTGAACAAAGCTTGCCCAGCAGATCCTTTCGCTCTCCCACGTATCGATCAGATCATTAATGCAACGACGGGTTGTGAGCGCCTGAGTTTTCTGGATGCTTATTCAGGTTATCATCAGATTAAAATGGCAGTTAAGGACCAGGAGAAAACAGCCTTCATCACTCCCTTTGGAGCCTTCTGCTATGTTTCTATGCCCTTTGGGCTCAAGACTGCCCAAGCAACCTACCAGCGTTGTGTGCAAAATTGTCTTCACAAGCAGATCGGCCGTAATGTTCATGCCTATGTGGATGACATTGTGGTGAAATCCAGGAAGCAGGAAACCATGATAAATGATCTCAAGGAGACGTTTGACAATCTTCGGGTTTACAAAATGATGCTCAACCCGGACAAATGTGTTTTTGGTGTTCCGGCAGGCAAACTCTTGGGCTTCCTTGTGTCTAACAGAGGTATTGAGGCAAATCCGGAAAAGATCAAAGCAATCACATCCTTGGCTAAACCGGCATGTATCAATGATGTTCAGCGCCTAGCGGGCCGGATTGCAGCCCTCAGCTGATTTATCAGCCATTTGGGAGAGAAGGCGATTCCCCTATATCAGATGTTGAAGAAAACAGAAAAATTCATCTGGAGTGACGCCGCTGATGCGGCATTCGAGGAGTTGAAGCGGCAGCTAGCTGAACCGCCAGTCCTCGCTGCTCCAGTTGATAATGAACCTCTACTGTTGTACGTGGCTGCCAATGCCCGAGCGGTTAGTGTGACGATTGTGGTTGAGCGTAAGGAGGCTGGGAAAGAATATCTGGTTCAACGACCAGTTTATTATATCAGTGAAGTACTGATCGAATCAAAGCAAAGATATCCGCATTGGCAGAAGCTAGTGTATGGAGTTTTCATGGCAAGTAGGAAACTCAAGCAATATTTTCAAGGCCATCCTATTACAGTGGTTAGTTCTGCTCCCTTAGGTGATATAATCCAGAATAAAGAGGCAACTGGCCGGGTTGCGAAGTGGGCGATCGAGCTTGGTCCCCATAGTTTGAAGTATACACCCCGAACAGCCATCAAATCTCAGGCGCTTGTGGACTTCATCAATGATTGGACCGAGTTACAGGCACCAGAAGACAAACCGGATAATACATACTGGACCATTCACTTTGATGGATCCAGGCAGCTGGAAGGCTCGGGGGCTGGAGTTGTCCTCACTTCCCCTCGAGGAGATAAGATTTGTTATGTTCTCCGCTTAATGTTTCCTTGTACTAACAATGCAGCAGAGTACGAGGCCTTGCTCCACGGTCTTCGTGTAGCTAAGGAAATGAACTTAAGCCGGGTTCGATGCTTTGGAGATTCTGATCTGGTGGCTCAGCAAGTTTCTGGTACTTGGGATTCTAAAGACCCGCTCATGGCGGCTTATAGGTGCGAGGTGGATATTGTAGCAGGTCACTTTAAGGGTTATCAGGTGGAGCACATCGACCGGCGCAAGAATGAAGCAGCAGATGCTCTAAGCTGACTGGGATCTCAGTGTAAACCGGTACCACCTAATACCTTTCTAGATATCTTGCATAACCCGTCTGTAAAGTTGCCTACAGAGGAGGATTTAGCTGTTCCTGATCCGGAGGCCCAGTTGGTAGCCGTTTTACATGCCACTCCAGATTGGACGGTTCCATATTTGGCGTATCTAAACCGGGGCGAATTACCAGAAGACGAACTTTTCGCCAGGCAGATAGTCCGGCGGTCCAAGTCTATGGTTATTCACAATGGCGAGTTGCACCATTCTAGCGTTTCAGGCGTATTCCAACGTTGTGTTTCTCCTAAAGAAGGACAAGAGATTCTATGGGAAATCCATGAAGGGGATTGCGGTCACCATGCCAGCTCAAAGTCCTTGGTTGCTAAGGCTTTCCGACACGAGTTCTACTGGTTGACAGCTCATTCTGATGCGGAAGACTTGGTAAAGCGGTGTGATGCTTGTCAGAAATTTTCACATCGTGCTCATGTTCCTGCTCAGGAGTTACGCATGATCCCCATCACTTGGCCGTTTGCTACTTGGGGGCTTGATATGGTTGGACCCTTTAAGCGTTCTAAGGACAAGAAGACCCACCTGTTGGTGGCGGTTGACAAGTTCACCAAATGGGTTGAAGCGGAGCCCATCAGTAAATGTGATGCAGCCACGGCGGTTCAATTTCTCAAAAAGATTATTTTCCGTTTCGGCTTTCCACAGCATCATCACAGATAATGGTACGAACCTTTCTAAAGGTGAGATGGAGGAGTTCTGCCAACGAGAGCACATACGGCTTGATGTATCGTCCGTGGCTCATCCCCAGTCCAATGGTCAAGCTGAGAGGGCGAATCAAGAAATCCTGAAGGGTATCAAGCCTCGGCTCATGGTCCCTTTGAAGCGGACGCCGGGTTGTTGGGTGGAGGAATTACCATCAGTGTTATGGAGCATAAATACCACCCCAAACCGATCTACAGGATATACACCCTTTTTCCTGGTCTATGGGGCTGAGGCTGTCCTCCCAAGTGATATTCGTCACGACTCGCCCCGGGTCACGAATTATGTTGAAGTGGATAACGAGAAAGCACGCCAAGAGGCACTGGACCTGTTAGATGAGAAGCGAGACATGGCTTTGGCTCGGTCGACGGTTTATCAGCAAGACCTGCGGCGTTATCACAGCCGCCGGGTTAAGACAAGAACCTTTCAAGAAGGGGATTTGGTACTTTAGCTCACTCAAGACCAGACTGATATGCATAAGTTATCCCCACCTTGGGAAGGGCCTTTTGTGGTCAGCAAAAATCTGCACAATGGATCATACTACCTCATTGACGTTCGAAAAGACTCACGTAGCTCTGAGGAGGAGGCCCGGCGGCCATGGAACATAGCTCTCCTACGGCCTTATTACACTTGAAGCCACAGGCTTTTCATATGTACATATTTCAACAATGTATATATTATGATTAATATAATAAACCGGCATCCTTGCTATCAAGCAGGGCCTCCGCCGTTTTTTCTTCAAATATCTGTTCACATGGGGGCTTCCTGTTCAAACATAGGTGTATTCACCAAAGAGAACATAGCATTACTACCCTCCTGATGCAGCTATCATGCCACAACAAAGCTTGGGAGCTTCACACGCAAGGGGCCAAAGAGAGTCTTGTTGCTACGCACAACTCAAACATAGGCACCCATTGAGCACAGCTCAAAAAGTTACTTGGGGGCTCTTTGCGTCAAATACCAAAGAGTTTGAAAGGACCCTTGTAGCTGGGTATCGACCCACGGCTTCGAAGCCTGGTGTATTCACCTAAAACCCCGGGTTAGCCTGCCTTCATCAAGTAAGCCACTCCTATCCAGGTAATCCTGGCACGACCCGTCGAATGTTTTACAGTTACTCTCATTGAGACCATGAACTTGTCAAAGTTAAAACGATGATTGGTTAGTTGGAGGGCCATCTTAAAAGGCTTCGCCAAAATGGTTTAACTCAGTGGCCTGGCAGCCCATGAAAAGCCTCGATTTGGGCCTGGCAGCCCTCGAAAAGCCTCGACTACAGTTTTTTGTTTCCTTTTTCTGCCAAGTTTTTGTTTTTCATGAGGTCTATGTTAAACCGGAGTTTCTTAACCTGGCATGTCTTATGTCTTATGTAATCCGGCATCCCTCAAAACCGGTCTGGCTTTGACACTTTGTCTCCAGCAATCGGCCGGTGTTCATCACAACCCGGTTTTATATCATATATGCCAACATGGCATGGTGGAAGTTGGGTTTTCACCTCTTCTTCACATCACAATTGGTAAACCAACATCAATGTTTTATATCACAGGTATGATTTATTATTGCTGCGACCGTAGTTGCTTACCAAGTTGTGTTGGGTATTTTGACCTGTCCGGTGGTAAACCGCCTGGACAGATTTTCCTTATGCAGGCACAGGGACTGCATAATATTGTAAAAATACATATGCCAGTACTGAAATTCTCATGGAAAATCAACGCAAAGTATATCCCGCTGCACGAGGGCAACGGATCAAAGTATTTCCACTAGCTTATTACAAGGCGCTTGAAGGCCCAAAATATGGTGTTTCCAGCAGAACAAGGTTTCTGGAGCATCACTCTAATTGCCGGATCAAGTCTCATTACCATGTTGATGTGAAGTTGATGGGTCATCTGGCGTCAGTTCAGCCTCCTCTTCCCCACCTAGCGGCTGGAAGTTTGTGGTGGTCCAGTCTATCCGGGTTAAGGCCTGAAAGATAGCTTCTTCATTGATAAGTTCTGACGGATCAATGTCAGGGGCATAAGTGTGCTTACGGATTCGTGGAATAAGATTTTGCGCCTCCGGAATGACAGGGTTAACCCATTTGTTGTTGGCATCATAATACGACCAGTGAACCGTCAAGTTAGCATCTTCTGCTAGTTGACTCGCCAGAGGACGCATCTCCCTTGTCACTCTTTTAAGGGCTGCATCATCAAAATCTGCCCCGTTTTCTTGTGTGCTTGGAAAGCCTTTGGCAAGGTCAACCAGATCCAAGTCAGCTATCCATGCTTTGGCTCGGGTAAGTGCCAACAAAGCGCCGGCCCTGGCAGCAGATCGCTTCACCTCTTCTAGCTGTGCTGGTACCATGGATAGCCTTGTCAGAGTATCCTTGATCAGTGTTGGGGCCGGTTTGTCATAGGAGGCTGCACAGATAACCCGTTGAGCACCGGTGTAAAGTTGTTCCAGAAGAGTATACGCTGCTTTCAGCTTCATCCGTACATCTGAGCCCAGATGAGTAATGCGGCTCCCTGCAACGGTTTAAGAATTTCATATTTCAACCGGCACCTTACGAGATGGGTATTTCAAATAATTTGCTAAGGAGTACTTACCAAATACTGCAGAGGTCATGGCGTTTACTTGGCACTTTAACCCAGAAAGTTCTTCTGCTACCGGTTTAAGTGCAGATTCGGCGTCTTCAGCCCGTTTCAGCAATGTCCCCTTTTCAGTGTCCCAGTTGGCACGTTCCGTCTTGAAATCTTCTTTCAGTCGTTCTATGGAAGTTAAAGCGGCTCGAAGTTCATCTTTAGCTTTGGAAGATTCTTCTTGCTGAGATTTGATAATTTCTTGAAGATCAGCAATCTGCGTCCATTGATGGTTTATGTCAGCCTGCCAAAATCAAGAGGAGCATTTCAATATTTTATCAAAAGTCCCAAGCATACAACTGGTTCTACACTTGGCACTTGGGGGCTAATGCGGATTAATTCTTTCTTACTGCTTATTCAAAGTCCCAGGATTCATACAAGTTTCAATCCTGGCACTTGGGGGCTAATGCGGATTAATTCGTTCTTACTACTTATTCAAAGTCCCAAGGATTCATACAAGTTTCAATCCTGGCACTTGGGGGCTAATGTGTGTTTGTTCAAAAAACTTAAAAATCAACAATGTGCAGTTTGGAAATTCAAAGTCCCGGTTTGTTTTTACAAATTTAAACTGACCCTTGGGGGCTACAGGATACAAGGCAGTGAAAATACGAAGATAAGGAGGAAAATGTTTACCTCATAACGTTCCTTCATCAAATTTACCAAATCAGCCTCAGTATCTCGACTTGTATAAAGCCAGTTCAAGAAACCGGAATGAAGATCCTGGGCAGAAAGATTAGCATATTTTGACATATCAGTTTCCATTTTCCTCTTGCCCATTGAAATAAACTCATCCTTGGTGGTATGTTTTGCCAAGACAACTGGATCACCCAGAGCGGTATAAACAGTGCCAGTAACAATAACGTCATCGTCTTTGGCTGGGCTTGGCGGATTAGCACTTGACTTCAGTGGATCAGCAGCCGGACTTGCAGGCATAGCATGTGGACTTAAGGTATCCTCATGCATGGCCGGATCAGCTTCCGGCGGATTAACATTGATAGTTGGCTCTGCCAGAGTAAAATCATCCATGAGATTATCGAGATTTTTATCAACATCCTCAGGAGTTTTCTCTGGCTCAACTTCACCGGTAGGGGCGCTGGTCTTGGCCTTCTTACTCAAACGAGCTTGGGCACTAATATTAAAAAAAAGATTAGCATGGTCAACTGAGTTATGAAAGAGAAGGGAAGACTACACATTTACCCAGGGATGATTTTCAGGGGAGACAGCTGAGTGGTTGATGAACCACTAGACGAATTAGAAGATGCTTGATAATTTGAATCAGATGAATTGAGAGGGCATCGGAAGAAACCTTTCAAAAGATAAAATTTTTCAGAAGAACAAGCAACCTCTGGACGACGTTTCCAGTTTGGGGTATGAGGTAAACCGGAAGAAGTGACCTGTTGACCACTGTGCCGGGTTGTGCGACGCCCTTCGGTTTGCTGTGTCTTCAAAGAAAGTTTTTGATCCAAATGAGCAACAGGGTGAGAGCATTTCACTTTTCGAACTGCATGGCGAAATCGTTGAACCGACACAAGTTCCGAGTCAGAAGAAAGACAAATTACCTCATCATGATCTGCATGGCTGGCCTCCGCATCATCCTGGAAATAATCATTGTCAGTAAAATATATGGATAGAAGTCAAGGGACATCAAACTTTACCTCTTTAGCCGAGTCATCAACATCTTCTGGTGGTTTTGAAGACTCAGCAGTTTTCTTTTTGGCAGCTTTCTTGATGACCTTGGTCTTACTACGAGGAGCCTTAGCTACTTTGTCTTGAGTTTTCTTTTTCCAAAAAGAGCAACTGGCCTATGGGAATGCACAAAGGTATTATTATAGCAGTGTCAAAGCGGAGAAGGATAAGGAAAAGTACAAGGTTAAAATATTTACCCCGGGCGGTTTGTTGGAGGCGTAAAAAGGACGCAGACCAATTTGAGTACATACGACGAGTGGTTCGTCGAGTATTTTCTTTACAGTTTCACTGACTTCATCGTCCGTCAGTGCTATTGAATTAAACCGTTGAGGATCATTGGTTTTGCTGGTGTATTCAAACATCAATCCGGGCCGGCGGATTAAAGGAAGAATGCACCATGAAATCCAGCAACGGACGAGATCAACACCAGTTAAACCGTTGGCAAGAAGAGCCCGAAGTTTGGCGAGTTGAGGTGCATAGGCTTGTCGATATTTGGCAGGCAATCTCTGAGGTAAAGGGTGATTATTACTGAGCCGGTGCGGACGGTAGCCCGGCAAGGGATTCTCTTCAGCAGGGGCGGTATTCTGACAATAGAACCAGGTTTGGTTCCAGTCTTTTGGATGGCTGTGAAGTTTGGCGTGAGGAAAATCAACCTCTTTCCTTTTTTGGATTGACACACCGCCAAGTTCAGTATTAGGTCCATCAGAAAATTCTGTCCGGCGGTTTAAGTGAAAGAGATCTAGAAAGAGATCGGCAGTTGGTTCTTCTTGCAGATAAACCTCGCAGAATACTTGGAAATTGCATATGTTGGACACAAAATTTGGTCCAATATCTTGAGGATGAAGTTGGAGCCTAGCAAGAACATCCCGGAAATTTTTTGATCCAGGAGGACTGAAACCTCGAGCTAAATGTTGCAAGAATACAATCACTTCTCCATCTTGAGGTTCAGGGGGGCACTCAGGGCCAGGAACTCGCCAACGGAGGACATTTTTTGAAGCCAAAGCGCCGGTGGTGATATATTCATTGATTTGCGTTTCTGTGATCCGAGATGGAACCCAGTTGCAAGCAGCAAATTGCTTCGTCATCTTACAAAGTCTGTAAAAGGAAAATGGACGGTTTACGATTGGCGGTTCGTATGTGTTTGTCAAAATGTTAAACCGACAATTCAAGGTATACGTATGAAGTGAACCGGGCATGGCTGTTCAAAGTCTAGATGGCGGTTTAAGAGAGGGCTAATGACATACAACGGATTATCAACACTAAAGGATAAACCGCCTTTTTGAGGCAGAACCCCAAGCTGGAAATTCGTTAAGTGTGGAACAAACAGGTTTCACAAGTTGCAATTATTATTTTGGATCAAATGATTGCTCTGGAAGGAAAAATTTCTAGACCTAAAACAGTGCAGAGAAGTTCATACATTTGAAGAGGGCTTCCAAACAATGGAAATAAGATCTATTTTTATGCAAGATAAGCACAAACAGTTGCCGCAGCAGTTCTGCGTTGTTTTTACAATCTAAACAGGGCATTGGAGGTGAAAACTAACAAGGGTTTTGCATCGTGCGGTGATGACCGCCGATGAACTCAAACAAAGTTCCAATGCAGATCTGAGAAGGGGAAGGAGAAGAACTCATGGATGTGGACGAGCTGCGAAGGTTCGCCGTCGATTTCTGGTCCAAATCAGGTCGATGCAGCGGCTTGAGTCGGTGCGGACTGGAAGATCAACAACGACGGCGACGGCGATACTTGAGGTCTTCAGGTCGCGAGGAGGAAGACGATGTGGTTTGGAAAGGGGGAAAATGGAAGGCACCTCGGTCTTATTTATAAGGAAGTGAGATAAAATGGCAGGTGTGAAAATTGAGGAATCGAAAGCGGCAAAAGAGGATGTAGCTGTTGCCTCGATCTTCGGGAATTAATTAAAGAGAAGGGAATCTTTATAAAACTTTTTATACAGGAATGATGTCACAATGATTTACTACAGTAACAGAAGATGACGTCATGGCGATTCATCAAAGTTCATAGGGAGAAGACAATATGGCGGTTTACGAGAATTGCCAGAAGTTCAAGGATTGAAGACTGACATGAACAGGTTCAAATCAATCTGGGGCCTAATGTTGAGGATATAACCATTGAGGGTAAACCGCCCAGGAGGGGCCGGTTCACCTTCAGTTATACTGAAGCCCAAGGTAACCTAGAAGATGGCGCTTTACGTATGAAGCTTAGAGGCCCAGAGCCCGCAGGCGGTTTAGGGCCCATGATAGTAAACCGCCATGATTGTATAAATTTGCATTGTAAGATAAGAAAGAAGAGACCGAGGCGGACACTTGTATGAGCCAGCCTCGGGACTCTGTAGACCGGCCGGGATCCTCCTGAATATATAAAGGGGTGACCCGGTGGCGGTTCAGGGACAGAAAAACAACAACTCGAAGCCAGAGAAAGCGGACTCGCTCCCTGGTCTTCGAAACCCCAGCAATACCAATCACAAATAGACGTAGGCTTTTACCTTCGTCGAAGGGGCCGAACTAGTATAAAACTCTCGTGTCCCCTTGCCCGGTTTAACCCCTTCAAGCTAATCCGTAGTGATGGCTCCACGACTAAGTCTTTCCATGAGGACATCTGCCATGATAATTCCACGACAGTAACGCCACCACCAAATTCTTCTGTTTGAAGTGTTTTACCCATGGCGTTACATGTGCTATGTCTTCACATTTTGTTTGCTTCATTTTCAACTTGTCTTCATGATTATCTTCACTATGTTGACTTGATTGTCTTCTGATATATACATACTAGTGTTCTATCCTCTACAACAATCACTTATAGCTACGTCTTCCTTGTTGAATCTTTTGAACTAAGTGAATGTGATCAGACCCTAATCTCTCTATGCTTTCTATCTCAAACTTAATCTGTCCAAATCATATGCATTCTATTGAAACTGTCGAATGTCTTCTCTGCGTCCTAGTCAGCAGAAGATACAGAGACAAACATTAAGTCCGTTTTCAATGCTCATTCCTTCACCTAAAACTCGGAGAAGTGGGAACGACCACCCGACAATCCAGGCGTGCGTGGGAACGTGGAACAACCTCCGATATGTTGCATGATGGCCATGTGTCCTTCAGATGTGAATCGCCAGGGGCACCTGTGTAATAACACTGTGCCGTCCCTGTCCCTATAAATACACGCCTCACCACAGTCATTATCCTTTCTTACACTCTCGCACAAACCCTAGCGCCACCGCTAGCCCTCGACGACGCCCGCAACGAAGCTCTTAGCTGCCGTGACCTCACCGACGCCGTCTTCACGCCGGCCGCGGACATCGTCTTCTCCACCGTCGCCGTAGGTGTCCTCCGTCGCCAAGTTAGGACACAGACGATCGAACTGCTCGGCCTCCTCTCCCACTCCGTCTAGCAGTTCTTCGTGTGGTAAATAAAACTTCCTTTTTACGCCCCCTTTGATCCTATAGATTCATCACTTTCTACCACAAGCAGTTTCTGTTCACACAAGTTGGATCTATTTCATACTGCATCTCATAATATGCCTAGTATGTTCACTTATGCTTCACAAAGTAGTTAGATTCCTCACTTGTACTTATTCGTGGATTCGTACAAATCTGGAACCAACACTCTATCTATGAGTGAATGTCTTCGCACTATGAGGTCAATGTCTTCTAAACTGATTTATCTTCAAAATCTTCTGAGAATGCATATGACCTCTTCCCCTTCCCTCGCACCTTAATGCTGTCACAGGTACATGTCCATGGGAGAATCCCTTGGTTCTCATAGTCTGCATTCGTTTGCAGAATTCTTACAACATCACATTAACTCTCCCGAAGCTAGTTCATGTTTGACCAGAAAGCGGAAGCCTTTGAAGCCTTTAAACGTGTTGAAGCCATTCAGTTTAAGCTTCATGGCACCAGAGAAACCTACAAGAAAGGGTGGCAGACAGCGTCGTGGGAACACCTCAAGAGATTTGCCTCCTGACCTCTATGAGCTGTACAAGACAGATCCAGAGGAGGACTACAATCAGCAAAAAACTCGAATCCAATGGATTCGAAGATATTGGGCAGAACAGTGGTTCAAGTACAGGTTCGTGACCCAGCAGTATGCTGAGAAGAATGCCATCAAACGACCATGGGGAGACATTCTATACAGAAATCTTCAACCCAAGTCCAGAGCTGAAGCCATTGAACAAGGCTTCTATCCTTGCATGGTCCGTGGACCGCAGCCTGCGGATGCAGACCCATCTTCATTACTGTGGTGCCGCGATGATAATCTGTTCAAGCGCAACCTTCAGTTTGCCAGGAACTCGGCCAAAGAGAACAAGAAGTCACGAGGCTTAGACTTCAATCTAGGCCCCTCTGCTCCTCGTGCTGATGGCACACGCGAAGTTGAACCCAATCTTGTTGGGCCCTTCTACAACCTGGAAGGTCTCATCACTCATATCGTGGTTCAAGGGAGAACCATGGATGAGCCTGCAGATGACGCTGAATCTGATGAAGCGCCTGCACCGCCGAAGCCAAAGAAACTGAAGAAGCCTAAAGCTTCAAAGCCTGCTCCTGCACCAAAGGTCTTACAGGCGAAGCCTCTGGCCACTGCACCTCCTGAACACAGTGTGCAGTCTGAAGATTTGTCACGCATCTCCAAGCCCTCGAGAGTAAAGATGCCCTTGCAACCCACCAGCCAAGAACTGACTGTTGCTACTATTCTGCGCAACGACGCCATTGATCTGTCCAGCGATGAAGATCTTGCAGATGACGCTCTTGAGCAACTGATTAAGAGCAAAGAAGAAGCAGAAATCTTCAATTATTTGCCTCTCTTTGACATAGCAATCCTTCACAACTTCATTGATGAGTGGTTTGAAACCCCCCATCTCAGCTTTGATGATCTGCAACTTCCAATTGGCCTCAGCGTCGCTTTCACTGGCGCCATTGCTTCTGAGCTAGCTCTAGCTCAGCGCATTGTTGAACTGAAGCAAAAGATCGACTATGAGAAAGCTCAGTTCAAGCAGCACATGGCAAAGCTCAGCGTGCAAGATGTCAAGAACTTCAAGACTATGCTGCACGAGCTCAAGGAAGCCTTTCTCAAGAAATGCGAAGAAGTTAAAGGTTCTCGTGAGTGCATGAAGAGTCTGGCTGACAAGTGCATGCAAGCCTACAATGAAGCTGAAAAGCGCAAGGCTCTTGGGCGTCCTGGCATCGATCCCAGGATGGCTGGAACAAAGAAGAAGAAGCCAACTGTGGCCGAACCCGAAGCAAAAAGGCAGGAAGCACATCCCATTGTCTTCCCAGCCAGTATGACAGGCTCGAAGCCTAAGGTCCCCACAGTGGCTTCAGAATTAAAGAAGACAAGGGCTGCCGAGGCTGAAGCTAGAAAGAGGAAACATCCTGAAGCTTCTGATGTCGCTCCCTCCAAGAAGAAGCGCAAAACCAAGAAAGATCGGGCTGCTCCCATGGAGCCCCTTATTGTTGAGCCCATCTCGGTTGCTTGTCCTACCTCTTCGCATCAAGAACAACAGATGGTAATTCATGAGCCTGCTTCCACAAAGGCTCCTGAAGCTGAAGACATTCCAGCAGTTGACCCCACCGCTGCTGAAGACATTGGTCACCATGATAATGTTGAAGATGATGAAGTCCTTCCTCAGATCAAGCACCAATTGGTATCATCGCCTGTGCTTACGCACAACGAACTCATCAGCATTGGTCGTCCTCTGACGCCAACTGCTCAGGATGCATCGTGGGCTGATCACCCACAGAGACAAGACACTCCAAGCTCTCCCCAACCGCAAGCTACCCCAACAGTGCAAGATGATGATGACTTTGTGGCCCAGCACACTCCATCTCCACAAGAGTCCCCCGCATTATGCAGGCTTTGCAAAGGACCAAGGCCCCAAGTCATTCCCACAATGCACGTGTCTGAACCTGAAGCCAAAATGGCTGAAGACATTCCGGCTGCATCAGCCGATGAAGAAGAAGAAGAAGAAGCCCCGAGAGACACAAGAGTTGCTACACACCCGTCTCACCAAGATGTTGTTCTCGAGGAGAACGTGACCGACCCTCCAGCTTCTGAAGTGGAGGTTAACAACCCTGAAGTAACCACCAACATCACTGCTGACGCCAATGATGTTGTCATGGTTGACGCCAATATGGCGCCAGAAGCCAATGAGGCACCAGAAGTCAATGCTGCAACACCTGAAGTCAATGCTGCAGCACCTGAGGTCCAAGTACCTGAAGCACATGTGGCCCCTAAAGTCCATGAAGACAATGCCAATGCCCCTGTTCCCCCTCCAAGACCTCACACAATGGAGCTGGCATTTGATCGTGGTCAGCCAGTTATGGTTCGATGGCCCATTCTGACTCCTCCGCCTGCTGCTGGTCCACAATTTGAGTACCATGTCGAGCACATGCCTCAAGTCCAAAAGCCCAAGCCAAGACTTCCATGTTTCCCAGGCACTGCCACTTCATCTGGGGTCTTCAATGCGAATGGCTTTGTGGCACATAATACCTTCTTCAACAGCTCTAAGAACCCTTATACCAGACCGCGCATTTCCTCAGATCGGTTCTGGAGCTATCAGTAGCGCAGCTACTATTCATGGGTCCTATACAATCAAGGGCGCATATTTCGACATATGCGCCTCGACTCTGAAGCTATAGCTGGTCTGCCCTGCCTCGAAGAAGCATTGGACTGTTTCAGAGATGCTGGTCTGTTGTAGTTCATCACTGACAAGGAGCACTGGAATGGAGAATTGCTGCTTCAATTCTATGCCACTCTTCATATTCGAGGCTACAACAGGGATCCGAAGACTTGGGTCCTTGAGTGGATGACATGCAATGTCCATCATGAAGCTAGAGCTCTTGATATCATTGAGCTCACAGGGCTGCACACTCCTGGTGAATACTATGAACCAGGTTGTCAACAACATCAAAATGCCTTGGAAAGCATCTTTCAGAAGCCAGAACCCAACATGAGTCAAATGCTGAGCATGATGAAGCCTCTGCCTCACGACGCTGAATACCCATCTGAGTTCTTTGTTGAAGACCTAGAGTACCTGCCTCGCACCATTTACCACATCATTAGGAAGACTCTATGGCCTGTCAAAGGACACTCATCTGCAGCGAAGCTTGAAGGATCAATGAAGACTTTGGTTTTCTATATCTTCAATGGCATCAGCTTCAGTGCTGAAGACTTCTTCATCAGGCAGTTGGCTGCGTCTGGCTCCGACATCTTTGGGTTGAAATTCTATGCTCCATGGGTCATGCGTCTGATCAAGCGTCACTCAGCCTTCAACTATCAGCCGCCTGCGCGCAATCATCTTATATTCTTGCCCGAGGTTGATCTGTCAGTTGAAGCCATTTACCCAGAGCCTGCTAAGGATCCCATTTATCTTCACAATGCTGATCACCAAAGCTTCACCCAGCCCATTGAAGGAATTCCAGCAGTGTCTCGTGTTTATCCCCTTGCTGGAAACACACGTGCCCCTCGTGCTCAAACTGATGCCACTGATAGCACCATTGCGCAAAGGCCTCAAAGACGATCTCGTGTCCTCAATGACCGAGAGCTTCTCGTCGCGCTGCATCAGAAACAGGACAAACATCACGACTGGCTTAAGCGTCAGATGCAAAGCCTCTTGGTGGATGTCAACCGCATTCGCAATCTTGCCACCAAGAATGCCTTTGTCACTCATGAAACCTGTTGGAGGTCGTGGAAGAGTTTGACCCTACTGAGTGCTGAAGCTGATCTACACGACGATGGCTTCACCGAACGCTTCAAGTTTGACTCAACTCCTCCCAGAAATGCTCACTTGCATCGGACTCCCTCACTTGAAGACTCTGAATAATCGTCCTCAGCTGCGACCGTAAATGCCAGAGTCATCGATGACCAAGATGATGCAACTTCACCTCCTCCAACTTCAGCGCGTGACGACACTGCACCAAGTTCCTCTGCACCACCGGATCTCACCGACGACCCTGCTGCCTCACCTGCACCTCATGGGAATGAGTAGGCGCTCTATGTCTTCAAACCTTTTTGGTCCTCACTTACAAAAGGGGGAGAAGCATATGAGTTGATAGTCTTCAAGCGGGTCCATATGGATGCTTGCTTTACTTTTTTCTACTTTTGCCAAGTGCTTACAACTCTTGTTTTCGATACATTTGGTTCTTTGAGTTGTAACACTTAAACTCCATGGTCATCTGCTACTTATTTGCTATTCTGTGATGCGAAGATAAATTCCGCATGTACGACGATAAATTCCGCACTTAGATCATTTTGCAGACGTCCATTTTTCATTATGCATGTCATTATCTTCGTTACATCATATCTTGCATAATGACTTGTCATCATAGGTTGAAGAGGATCTCCACAAGTACAACCTGCCATGTGCATTTGCATACCAAAAGCAAATTACTTATACGCACATCTTCAGGGGGAGCCTTTGCCACTTATGAAGACAATACCCTATCCTTTACAATTTCACATATTTTATTCCCCGTTGAAAACTTCAACCAGTTTGTCATCAATCACCAAAAAGGGGGAGATTGTAAGTGCATCTAGTGCCACCCCTAGTTGGTTTTGGAGTATTGACGACAAACCTGGTTGAGGGACTAATGTGTTTGTGAGAATTGCAGGATAACACAGGTAGAAGTCACTCATTGATTCGGTTTTCCTACCAGAGATGACCCCTAAAAATGTATGAATACATTGAAGTCAAAGGTGGTATGTGAAGACATTCACATTGAAGACTATGACAAGAGAAGACATCGCGTGAAGACTATGGAGCGTGAAGACTTAGCAGTTTCGTCGTTCTGTGTTTTTCTTTGTTGAGTCATAGGAACCACCGCACTGTTAAGTGGGGTCCAAGTGAACCAGTCAGAATGACTGAAGTGATGCTTAACCAAAATCCAATGTCTTTGAGTGAAGACTATGAGAGCAAATCTTGTCCAGAGTTGGATAAGTCAGCTTTGCTTGTAGCCCAAGTAAAATTGCCGTGTGTGTTTGAAATCTGACCATTGGAACACGTGTCAGTTCCTTAGTGACCAAGGGTAATTTTGGACAAATCAGGTCGGGTTGCCTAGTGGCTATAAATAGCCCACCCCCTACAACCATAAACGGTTGGCTGCTTAGAGTTAGTGCACGGCTTTTGTCGTTTGAGAGCAACCCACCTCGAAGCCTTTGAGAGAGAATTCCTTGCGAGGATAAAGCCCTAAACACCCGGAGCGAAAGAGTGTTAGGCATCACTTAAGTCTTCCTGTCTGTGTGATCTGAAGACTTATTACACTTGAGGACTGTGAATCCTTCAGCCGGTTAGGCGTCGCGTTCTGAGCATCCAAGAGTCATTGTGGATCGTCGGTGAACGAAGTCTGTGAAGGTTTGGAAGTCTACCTTGAAGACTTACCAGAGTGATTGGGCGAGGACTGGGTGTCCTTAGCTCAAGGGGAATAAGGTGAAGACGAGGTCTTCTGAGTTGAATCTCAGCATCCCTAACCAGACGTACAGTTGTCACAGCAACTGGAACTTGTCCAACAAATCATTGTCTTCAACGAGTCACTGGTTTCATCCTTCCCTTCCCTTTACTTACTATTGGTCCTTGTGAAGTCATTGTATGATTGCTTTATCTTTTGTCTTCACTGAGTGACTGCTTGTTCTGATTGGCTTCACAATATCTTCCTACCTGATCTTTACTGCCTAGCTGCTATTAGTCATTGTGCTTTCACTCCATTGAATACTTGACTATGGTTTGCCTGGTGTAGTCTACCTTCCGCTGCATGGTAATAGGTTTATTTCTATCGTTTTCCTTCGAAACTTCCATGTTTTGAATACTTTCATAAAAATCGCCTATTCACCCCCCCTCTAGTCGATCACTAGCACTTTCAGGGGATCGTTGCAGAAATTAAAAAAATTTCTACGCATCACCAAGATCAATCTATGGAGAGACTAGCAACGAGAGAGAGGGGAGTGCATCTTCATACCCTTGAAGATCGCGATGCAGAAGTGTTACAAGAACGCGGATGAAGGAGTCGTACTCGTAGCGATTCAGATCGCGGTTGATTCCGATCTACGCCGAACGATGACGCCTCCGCGTTCAACACACGTACAGCCCGAGGACATCTCCTTCTTGATCCAGCAAGGGGGAATGAGAAGTTGAGGGAGAGCTTCGGCAGCACGACGGCGTGGTGGCGGTGGAGCTCGTGGTTCTCCGGCAGAGCTTCGCTAAGCGCTACAGAGGAGGAGAAGGTGTAGGAAGGGGGAAGGGCTGCGCCAGGAGAAGGGGTGTGGTTGCCCTCCCACCCCCCACTATTTATAGGGGAAAGGGAAGAGGGGGCTGGCTCCCTAGATCCATCTAGAGGGGGGGAGGGAGGCGGCGGCCCCTCGGGGGGGGGGGGGCAGCGGCCCCCTAGGGTTTCCAACTAGGGGGGCGCCCGCCCCGGGGGGGCAGCGGCCTCCTAGGGTTTCCAACCCTAGGCACCTTGGGCCCTGGGGGGGGGGACACCAGCCCACTAAGGGGCTGGTTCCCACCCAACTACAACCCATTAGGTCCTTTGGGGCAGGTGGACCCTCCTGGTGGACCCCCTGAACCCCTTCGGTGGTCCCGGTACAATACCGATAAACCCCGAAACCTTTCCGGCGACTGAAACTGGACTTCCCATCTATAAATCTTCACGTCCGGACCATTTCGGAACTCCTCGTGACGTTCGGGATCTCATCCGAGACTTCGAACAACTTTCGGTAACCACATACAATTCCCATTACAACTCTAGCGTCACCGAACCTTAAGTGTGTATACCCTACGGGTTCGGGTACTATGCAGACATGACCGAGACATCTATCCGGCCAATAACCAATAGCGGGATCTGGATACCCATGTTGGATCCCACATGTTCCACGATTATCTCATAGGATGAACCACGATGTCACGGATTCAATCAATCTCATATAGGTTCCCTTTGTCTACCGGTATAGCACTTGCCCGAGATTCGATCGTCGGCATACCGATACCTTATTCAATCTTGTTACGACAAGTCTCTTTACTCGTTCCGTAACACATCATCTCATGACCAACCCCTTGGTCACATTGATCTCATTACAATGATGTCTTACCGAGTGGGCCCAGAGATACCTCTCTGTCATACGGAGTGACAAATCCCAGTCTCGATTCGTGCCAACCCAATAGATACTTTCGGGGATACCCGTAGTGTACCTTATAGCCACCCAGTTACATTGTGACATTTGGCACACCCAAAGTACCCTTACGGTATCCGGGAGTTGCATAATCTCATGGTCTAAGGAAAAGATACTTGACATTAGAAAAGCTTTAGCGGACGAACTACACGATCTTGTGCTATGCTTAGAATTGGGTCTTGTCCGTCACATCAATATCCTAATGATGTGATCCCGTTATCAATGACATCCTATGTCCATGGTTAGGAAACTGTAACCATCTATTGATCAACGAGCTAGTCAACTAGAGGCTCACTAGGGACATGTTGTGGTCTATGTATTCACACATGTATTACGATTTCCGGATAACACAATTATAGCATGAACAATAGACAATTATCATGAACAAGGAAATATAATAATAACCATTTTATTATTGCCTCTAGGGCATATTTCCAGCAGCCACGATGTGACCGGGGAGGGATGCAAGGCGGCGCTGACTGACGCGACCTCTCGGCAGCCGCCATTTCATTGCGGACGCAGGTTCCTGAGGAACCAACTTTGGCTGTTGCACCACATTGAAGCGGTTGACTAACTGATACGTCTCCAACGTATCTATAATTTTTTATTGTTCCATGCTATTATATTATCTATCCTAGATGTTTTATATGCATTTATATGCTATTTTATATGATTTTTTGGGACTAACCTATTAACCTAGAGCCCAGTGCCAGTTTTCTGTTTTTTCCTTGTTTTTGAGTTTCGCAGAAAAAGAATATCAAACTGAGTCCAAACGAGCTGAAAATTTACGGTGATTTTTTATGGACCAGAAGAAGCCCTCGAAGCAAAAGAGTTGTGCCAGAAGAGTCCCGAGCCAACCACACACTACTAGGGAAAACCCTAGCAGTAGCACGGGTATTTTGCCTATCAGTAGCGCGGGACGCCGCGCTACTGATAAGGTGCTACAGCTAACATGTAGCAGTAATGCGTGTCGTCCAACACTACTGCTATACATGAATAGCAGTAGCGAGCTTTAGTTCAAAGTGCTGCTACTAATATATGCAGTGCTTTTTAGCAGGAAGCGCTACTGGTAAGGGAGCGCTACTGCTAACTTTATCCCCCTCGCTACTACTAGTTTTATTAGTTTCTGCTTTTTTTCTGCATATTTGTTTTGTATTTGAACATGCTGTATACAATAATCTTTAGCATATCATACACATACAAATGTAATCATAGCATATACATACAAATAGTCTCATCAAATCATGTCATCATCCAACACAAAGTGATCTCTGGTCATCATTGATGTCTACTACACAACCTTCTTCTTGTAGACGTTGTTGGGCCTCCAAGTGCAGAGGTTTGTAGGACAGTAGCAAATTTCCCTCAAGTGGATGATCTAAGGTTTATCAATCCGTGGGAGGCGTAGGATGAAGATGGTCTCTCTCAAACAACCCTGCAACCAAATAGCAAAGAGTCTCTTGTGTCCCCAACACACCCAATACAATGGTAAATTGTATAGGTGCACTAGTTCGGCGAAGAGATGGTGATACAAGTGCAATATGGATGTAGATAAATGTTTTTATAATCTAAAAATATAAAAACAGCAACGTAACTAATGATAAAAGTGAGCGTAAATGGTATTGCAATGCTAGGAAACAAGGCCTAGGGTTCATACTTTCACTAGTGCAAGTTCTCTCAACAATAATAACATAATTGGATCATATAACTATCCCTCAACATGCAACAAAGAGTCACTCCAAAGTCACTAATAGCGAAGAACAAACGAAGAGATTATTGTAGGGTACGAAACCACCTCAAAGTTATCCTTTTTGATCGAGCTATTCAAGAGGCCGTAGTAAAATAATACAAAGCTATTCTTTCCGTTCAATCTATCCTAGAGTTCGTACTAGAATAACACCTTAAGACGCAAATCAACCAAAACCCTAATGTCACCTAGATACTCCAATGTCACCTCAATTATCCGTGGGTATGATTATACGATATGCATCACACAATCTTAGATTCATCTATTCAACCAACACAAAGAACTTCAAAGAGTGCCCCAAAGTTTCTACCGGAGAGTCAAGACAAAAACGTGTGCCAACCCCTATGCATAAGTTCACGAGGTCACGGAACTCACAAGTTGATCACCAAAACATGCATCAAGTGGAGCACGTGATATCCCATTGTCACCACAGATAAGCACATGCAAGACATACATAAGTGTTCTCAAATCCTTAAAGACTCAATTCGATAAGATAACTTCGAAGGGAAACCTCAATTCATCACAAGAGAGTAGAGGGGGAGAAACATCATAAGATACAATTATAGTAGCAAAGCTCGCGATACATCAAGATCGTGCCAAATCAAGAACACGAGAGAGAGAGAGAGATCAAACACATAGCTATTGGTACATACCCTTAGCCCCGAGGGAGAACTACTCCCTCCTCGTCATGGAGAGCACCGGGATGATGAAGATGGCCACCGGAGAGGGATTCCCCCCTCAGGCAGGGTGCCGAAACGGGTCTATATTGGTTTTTGGTGGCTACAGAGGCTTCTGGCGGTGAAACTCCCGATCTAGGTAATTTTCTGGAGGTTTGGGGTTATATAAGAGGTGTTGGAGTCGGGAACAAGTCAGGGGGGTCCTCGAGGTGGCCACAAGGTAGGGGGCGCGCCCAGGGGGGTAGGGCACGCCCCCACCCCCGTGGTGGCCTCGGGACTCTTCTGGCCCATCTCCGGTACTCCATGGGCTTCTTCTGGTCCAAAAATGATCTCCATGAAATTTCAGGTCAATTGGACTCCGTTTGGTTTTCCTTTTCTGCGATACTCAAAAACAAGGAAAAAAACAGAAACTGGCACTAGGCTCTAGGTTAATAGGTTAGTCCCAAAAATCATATAAAAAATAGCATTTAAATGCATATAAAACATCCAAGGTTGATAATATAATATCATGGAACAATCAAAAATTATAGATACGTTGGAGACGTATCAATTATCTCAAAAATAGCGATACAAGTCTTGATTAGTTGCAACTACATCGTCATCCATCTAAACAATGATATACGCGAGAAGAGCTATCACTATGAGTGAGAGAGGAACTATGCAGTACATGAGTTCGTATCCCTCTCTCGCATTAGCGCGAACCTAAACTAACTACTGGCTGTCGCTCGGAAACCGGAAACTGGTACACCTGGGCCTGACACTCTGGCCACTCGTCGTATACTCCTCGCGTAGCACTTCTTCGCCATCGATGATCTATGCACCTACATTGTCACATGAGTCGATGATATGCAACATATATAGTTGAGCAACAGAAAGAGACAGACTTGCAAAAATAGAAGCAACATATCATAAGCATAAACAACAAAGTTCATCGTACCCAAAATGCCCTAATGATACGTCTCCAACGTATCTATAATTTTTGATTGTTCCATGCTATTATATTATTTGTTTTGGATGTTTAATGGGCTTTATTATGCACTTTTATATTATTTTGGGACTAACCTATTAACCGAAGGCCCAGTGCAAACTGCTGTTTTTTTGCCTATTTCAGCGTTTCGCAGAAAAGGAATATCAAACGGAATCCAAACGGGATGAAACCTTCGCGAGGATGATTTTTGGAACAAACGCAATCCAGGAGACTTGGAGTGGACGTCAAGAAAGCAGTGAGGAAGCCATGAGGCAGGAGGGCGCGCCCCAGGGGGGTGGGTGCGCCACCCACCCTCGTGGGCCCCTCGCAGCTCCACCGACCTACTTCCTTCGCCTATATATACTCCTATACCCTGAACACATCCAGGAGCACCACAAAACCCTATTTCCACCGCCGCAACTTTCTGTACCCGTGAGATCCTATCTTGGGGCCTTTTCCGGCGCTCCGCCGGAGGGGGAATCGATCACGGAGGGCTTCTACATCAATACCATAGCCTCTCCGATGATGTGTGAGTAGTTTACCACAGACCTTCGGGTCCATAGTTATTAGCTAGATGTCTTCTTCTTCTCTCTTTGGATCTCAATACAAAGTTCTCAATTTTCTTCGAGATCTATTCGATGTAATTCTTTTTGCGGTGTGTTTGTCGAGATCCGATGAATTGTGGGTTTATGATCAAGATTATCTACGAACAATATTTGATTCTTCTCTGAATTCTTTTATGCATGATTTAAATATCTTTGCAAGTCTCTTCGAATTATCAGTTTGGTTTGGCCTACTAGATTGATCTTTCTTACAATGGGAGAAGTGCTTAGCTTTGGGTTCAATCTTGCGGTGCTCGATCCCAGTGATAGAAAGGGAAACGATACGTATTGTATTGTTGCCATCGAGGACAAAAAGATGGGGTTTATGTCATATTGCTTGAGTTTATCCCTCTACATCATGTCATCTTGCCTAATGCGTTACTCTGTTCTTATGAACTTAATACTCTAGATGCATGCTGGATAGCGGTCGATGTGTGGAGTAATAGCAGTAGATGCAGAATCGTTTCGGTCTACTTGTCACGGCCGTGATGCCTATATACATGATCATGCCTAGATATTCTCATAACTATGCGCTTTTCTATCAATTGCTCGACAGTAATTTGTTCACCCACCGTAGATTATGCTATCTTGAGAGAAGCCACTAGTGAAACCTATGGCCCCCGGGTCTATTTTCCATCATATTAATCTCCCGTCAACTAGCTATTTCTAGCGCTATTTATTTTGCAATCTTTACTTTTCAATCTATATAACAAAAATACCAAAAATATTTATCTTATTATCTTTATCAGATCTCACTTTTGCAAGTGGTCGTGAAGGGACCGACAACCCCTTTATCGCGTTGGTTGCAAGGTTCTTGATTGTTTGTGCAGGTACGAGGGACTTGCGTGTAGTCTCCTGCTGGATTGATACCTTGTTTCTCAAAAACTGAGGGAAATACTTGCGCTACTTTGCTGCATCACCCTTTCCTTTTCAAGGGAAAACCAAGGCATGCTCAAGAGGTAGCAAGAAGGATTTCTAGCGCCATTGCCGGGGAGATCTACGCACAAGTCAAGACATACCAAGTACCCATCACAAACTCTTCTCCCTCGCATTACATTATTTGCCATTTGCCTCTCGTTTTCCTCTCCCCCACTTCACCCTTGCCGTTTTATTCGCCTCTTTTCCGTTCGCTCTTTTTCCGTTCGTCTTTTTTCGCTTGCTTCTTGTTTGCTTGTGTGTTGGATCGTTTGTCACAATGGCTCAAGATAATACTAAATTGTGTGATTTTTCCAATACCAACAATAATCATTTTATTAGCACTCCGATTGCTCCTCTTACTGATGCTGAATCTTGTGAAATCAATACCGCTTTGTTGAACCTTTATATGAAAGATCCATTTTCTGGCCTTCCTAGTGAAGATGCCGCTACCCATCTAATCAGCTTTGTTGATTTGTGTGATATGCAAAAGAAGAAAGATGTGGACAATGATATTGTTAAATTGAATCTATTTCTGTTTTCGCTTAGAGATCATGCTAAAACTTGGTTTTCCTCTTTGCCTAAAAATAGTATTGATTCATGAAATAAGTGCAAAGATGCTTTTATCTCCAAGTATTTTCCTCCCGCTAAGATCATCTCTCTTAAAACGATATTATGAATTTGAAGCAACTTGATTATGAGCATGTTGCACAATCTTGGGAGGGGATGAAATTAATGATACATAATTGCCCTACACATGGTTTGAATTTATGGATGATTATACAAAATTTCTATGTTGGATTGAATTTTTCTTCTAGAATTTTTTTAGATTCGGCCGCGGGAGGAAGTTTTATGGAAATCACTTTAGGATAAGCTACTAAACTCCTAGATAATATTATGGTTAATTATTCTCAATGGCACACCGAAAGATCTACTAGTAAAAAGGTTCATGTGATAGAAGAGATTAATGTTTTGAGTGGAAAGATGGATAAACTTATGAAGTTATTTGCTAATAAGAGTGCTTCTTCTAATCCTAATATGCCTTTGTCTACTTTGATTGAGAATAATAATGAATCTATGGATGTGAATTTTGTTGGTAGGAACAATTTTGGTAACAATGCATATAGAGGAAAATTTAATTCTAGGCCTTTCCCTAGTAATTACTCTAATAATTATGGTAATTCCTATAGCAACTCTTATGGAAATTTTAATAAGATGCCCTCTTATTTTGAGACTAGTGTTAAAGAATTTATGATTTCGCAAAAGAATTTCAATGCCTTGCTTGAAGAAAAATTGCCTAAGATTGATGAGTTGGCTAGGAACGTGGATAGAATTTCTCTTGATGTTGATTCTTTAAAACTTAGATCTATTCCACCTAAGCATGATATCAATGAGTCTCTCGAATCTATGAGAATTTCCATTGATGAGTGCAAAAAAAGAACCGCTAGGATGCGTGCTAAAAAATTGCTTTTATGAAAGTGTGTTCTTCTAGTTTTCATGATAATAATGATGAAGATCAAAAAGTGATTGATGTGTCTCCTAATAAATCTTTGTTTTCTTATATGAATCTTGATAAAGATGGGACTAGAGATGAGTCAACTTTAGTTATAAGGCGTCCCAATGATTCAGAGTTTTTAGATCTTGATGCAAAAATTGGTTAAAGTGGGATTGAAGAGGTCAAAACTTTACATAGCAATGAACCCACTATTTTGGATTTCAAGGAATTCAATTATTGTTCTTTAATAGATTGTATTTCCTTGTTGCAATCCGTGTTAAATTCTCCTCATGCTTATAGTCAAAATAAAGCTTTTACCAAACATATCGTTGATGCTTTAATGCAATCTTATGAAGAGAAACTTGAATTAGAAGTCTATCCCTAGAAAACTTTATGATAAGTCGTAACCTACTATTAAAATTAAGATTAAAGATCATGAGTGTTATGCTTAATGTGATTTGGGTGCTAGTGTTTCCACGATTCCAAGAACTTTGTGTGATGTGTTAGGTTTCTGTGAATTTGATGATTGTTCTTTAAATTTGCATCTTGCGGATTCCACCATTAAGAAACCTATGGGAAGGATTAATGATGTTGTTATTGTTGCAAATAGGAATTATGTGCCGATAGATTTCATTGTTGTTGATATAGATTGCAATCCTACATGTCCTATTATTCTTGGTAGACCTTTCCTTAGAACGATTGGTGCAATTATTGATATGAATGAAGGAAATATTAGATTCCAATTTCCGTTAAGGAAATACATGGAACACTTTCCTAGAAAGAAAATTAAATTACCTTATGAATCTATTATGAGAGCCACTTATGGATTGCATACCAAAGATGACAATACCTAGATCTATTCTTGTTTTTATGCCTAGCTAGGGGCGTTAAACGATAACGCTTGTTGGGAGGCAACCCAATTTTATTTTTGTTACTTGCTTTTTGTTCCTGTTTAGTAATAAATAAATCATCTATCCTCTGTTATGATTGTGTTTTTATGTTTTAATTAGTGTTTATGCCAAGTAAAGCCTTTAGGATCTTCTTGGATGATTGTTGTTTGATCTTGCTGAAAAAACAGAAAGTATGCACTCACGAGAATAATTTTCATTTTTAACCAGAGAGCGATAAAATACCAATTCCAACTGAAGTATATAAATATACAAATTATTTAGGTCTTCCTAATTGTTTCGAATTTTTGGAGTTACAGAAATATTTGAAACCTACAGATTTCTACAGACTGTTCTGTTTTTGACAGATTCTGTTTTTCGTGTGTTGTTTGCTTATTTTGATGAATCTATGGCTAGTATCGGGGGGTATGAACCATAGAGAAGTTGGAATAAAGTAGGTTTAACACCAATATAAATAAAGAATTAGTTCATTACAGTACCTTGAAGTGGTGATTTGTTTTCTTATACTAACGGAGCTCATGAGATTTTCTATTGAGTTTTGTGTTGTGAAGTTTTCAAGTTTTGAGTAAAGATTTGATGGATTTTGGAATAAAGAGTGGCAAGAGCCTAAGCTTGGTATGTCCATGGCAACCCAAGGTAAAATTCAAGGACAACCAAAACCCTAAGCTTGGGGATGCCCCGAAAGGCATTCCCTCTTTCGTCTTCGTCCATCGGTAACTTTACTTGAGGCTATATTTTTATTCACCAGATGATATGTGTTTCGCGTGGAGCGTCTTGTATGATTTGATTCTTTGATTTTTAGTTTACCACAATTATCCTTTCTGTACACACCTTTTGGAGAGACACACATGAATCGGAATTTATTAGAATACTCTATGTGCTTCACTTATATCTTTTGAGCTAGATAATTTTGCTCTAGTGCTTCACTTATATCTTTTTAGAGCACGGTGGTGGTTTTATTTTATAGAGATTATTGATCTCTCATGCTTCACTTATATAATTTTGAGAGTCTTTTAGAACAGCACGGTAATTTGCTTTGGCTATAAAATTAGTCCTAATATGATAGACATCCGAGATGGGTATAATAAAAACTTTCATAAAAAGTGCATTGAATACTACAAGAAGTTTTATACTTGATGATTGTTTTGAGATATGAGTATGTTAATATTAGAGTCATGCTAGTTGACTAGTTGTGAATTTGAGAAATACTTGTGTTGAAGTATGCAAGTCCCATAGCATGCACGTATGGTGACCGTTATGTGACAAATTTGAAACAAGAGGTGTTCTTTGATTGCCATCCTTATGAGTGGCGGTCGGGCACGAGCGATGGTATTTTCCTACCAAGTTATCCCCCTAGGAGCATGCGCATAATGCTTGGTTTTTGATGACTTGTAGATTTTTGCAATAATTATGTGAGTTCTTTATGACTAATGTTGAGTCCATGGATTATACGCACTCTCACCTTTCCATCATTGCTAGCCTCTTCGGTACCGTGCATTGCCCTTTCTCACCTTGAGAGTTGGTGCAAACTTCGCCGGTGTATCCAACTCCCGTGATATGATATGCTCTATCACACATAAACCTCCTTATATCTTCCTCAAAATAGCCATCATACCTAACTATTATGGCATTTCCATAGCCATTCCGAGATATATTGCCATGCAACTTTCCACCGTTTCATTTATTATGACACGCTTCATCATTGTCATATTGCCTTGCATGATCATGTAGTTGACATCGTATTTGTGGCAAAGCCACCATGCATAATTTATCATACATGTCACTCTTGATTCATTTCCCATCCCAGTACACCACCGGAGGCACTCATATAGAGTCATATCTTGTTCTAGTATTGAGTTGTAATCATTGAGTTGTAAATAAATAGAAGTGTGATGATCATCATTAATAGAGCATTGTCCCAAAAAAACAGAAAAGAAATAAAAGGGACAATGCTACTATCCTTATTTCCACACTTGTGCTTCAAAGTAGCACCATGATCTTTATGATAGAGAGTCTCTTATTTTGTCGCTTTCATATACTAGTGGGAATTTTTCATTATAGAACTTGGCTTGTATATTCCAACAATGGGCTTCCTCAAATGCCCTAGGTCTCCGTGAGCAAGCAAGTTGGATGGCAATCCGTTGCATGGCAATCCCTACTCCTTGCATTGACATCAATTGATGGGCATCTCCCTAGCCCGTTGATTAGCCGCGTCAATGTGAGACTTTCTCCTTTTTTGTCTTGTCCACACAAACTCCATTATCATATTCTATTCTACCCATAGTGCTATGTCTATGGTTCACGCTCATGTATTGCGTGAAAGTTCAAAAAGTTTGAGATTACTAAAGTATGAAACAATTGCTTGACTTGTCATCGGGGTTGTGCATGATGAGAGCATTTTTGTGTGAAGAAAATGAAGCATAGCCAAACTATATGATTTTGTAGGGATAAGCTTTCTTTGGCCATGTTATTTTGAGAAGACATAATTGCTTAGTTAGTATGCTTGAAGTATTATTATTTTTATGTCAATATTAAACTTTTATCTTCAATCTTTCGGATTTGAACATTCATGCCACAATAAAGAGAATTACTTTGAAAATTATGTTAGGTAGCATTCCACATAAAAAATCTGTTTTTATCATTTACCTACTCGAGGACGAGCAGGAAATAAGCTTGGGGATTCTTGATACATCTCCAACGTATCTATAATTTTTTGCTTGTTCCATGCTATTATATTATCTGTTTTGGATGTTTAATGGGCTTTATTATGCACTTTTATATTATTTTTGGGACTAACCTATTAACCGAAGGCCTAGTGCAAATTGCTGTTTTTTTGCCTATTTCAGTGTCTCGCAGAAAAGGAATATCAAACGGAATCCAAACGGAATGAAACCTTCGCGAGGATCATTTTTGGAACAAACGCAATCCAGGAGACTTGGAGTGGACGTCAAGAAAGCAGCGAGGAAGCCATGAGGCAGGAGGGCGCGCCCCAAGGGGGTGGGCACGCCACCCACCCTCGTGGGCCCCTCGCAGCTCCACCGACCTACTTCCTTCGCCTATATATACTCATATACCCTGAGCACATCTAGGAGCACCACGAAACCCTATTTCCACCGCCGCAACTTTCTGTACCCGTGAGATCCTATCTTGGTGCCTTTTCCGGCGCTCCGCCAGAGGGGGAATCGATCACGGAGGGCTTCTACATCAACACCATAGCCTCTCCGATGATGTGTGAGTAGTTTACCACAGACCTTTGGGTCCATCGTTGTCGGCGTTCTGGGAACGGGGGTCCCCAGACTTGCCTGCCTACGGCCTGCGGCATGGCTCAAGTGGGGGCCTAGCGCGGCCCATCTTCATCAGCTCAAGCTCAAGACCCTCGCGAGGGGCCAAGCCTCGCGGGGCGGACGACAGGAAGCTTCCTTAGAGGCAGCCACATCAGGCAGGCTCGCGAGGAGGCGGAGAGATCAAGGCAGGGGTACCTCACGAGGAGCCCGTGACGCAAGCCATGACGATCGAGACCAGGCGGGCGCCAGGCGGGCGCCAGGCGGGCGCCGGCCTGCGCAGCGTCCTTGTTTCCCCTTTGGTGCAAAGGGGGCAAGCACAGGCCAAGGCATCGGGCAAAGGTTGCCATTCCAATGCAACGAGACCAAGACCAGAAGAGCGGCAGGACGGATGTCACAGTGGAGCCCAAGACGACGTCACCACCAGTACTTTTGGCAGCCGAAGCCCACCTTTGGTCAGGATAACTTGTACTAGATGTTCCCCTTCAAAATGGCCAATTGTTGGCGCCCTTCCTGCTCATTATTTGGGGAGAGACCCAGGGCCTCTATAAATAGAGCTAGCCACCACAGAGGAAGGGGGACACCGAAGAGCAGAGACATCTAGAGATCTGACAGAGCCGTAGCAGAGAGAGAGAGAGGCGACTGAACTCACCCAAGCAGTTCATCGCACCAGTTCAAGAACACCTCTCACGAGGCTGTTCTTCCCTTGTACTATTCATCATCAGCCCCTGAGGCAATCCACCACACCACACAATGGAGTAGGGTATTACACCACAACGGTGGCCCGAACTAGTATAAACCTCGTGTCCCTTGTGTTGTTCGTTGTTTCCAGCTTAGATCACACTTGGAGATTGGACGTAGATCGGTAGGGGAGAGATCTCCGTGCGCACCCTAGTGTTCGAACCTCAAGGGTCTGCCGGAACCTGAAATCCGACATTTGGCGCGCCAGGTAGGGGTGCGCCGGAATTCTCCCTCCTGACGACCCGCTCTCCCCCAACATCGCGTCCCGCCCTCATGGCGGACAACGCGCCGCCCCCACCGGGCCTTGGCCCCCACCCTGCGACAGGTGCAGTGGCTGCACAAGTTCAAGCCCGAGATGTCGCTGCGCTACAATGGCGCGATAGACCCGATGATTTTCCTGCAGGCGTACGAGGAGGCCGTCCTCAAAGCTGGGGGCGACGACCGGGTGATGGCCAACTGGTTACCCATGGCCCTCACCGGCGCCCCGCGCGCGTGGCTCCTCCACCTGCCGACGGCTTCTGTCACCTCCTGGGAGGAGCTACGCGACCTCTTCCTTGCCCGTTTTGCCGCACCAGCGCCGCCCGTCATCGCAGCTCTCTTGGGTGGCTCCCAAGCACCACCCTCGAGCCATCACGTCAAGCCGTTCACCTGCCGGATCAGCACCGCCTCCAAGCGCTGAGAAGCCCCCCCGGGTTGGGTGGCACCCGAGGCCGATCTAACCTTCGACTCAGAGGACCACCCCTTCAACCCCATCAGTTCGGGCGCGCTCCCGATGCTGTGCACCCCCACCATCTGCCAAGTGGACATCACCAGGACCCTCATCGACGGTGGTGCCGGCCTCAACGTGCTCTCGGTGGAGGCCTTTAGCCTCCTCCACGTGCCGCTGGAGCGGCTCCAACCCAGCAGGCCTTTCTCGGGCGTCGGAGCCGGTTCCATCGCCTCCTTGTGAGAGATCCGTCTCCCAGTGACCTTCGACACCAATGACAACTTCCGCACGGAGCTGATCGACTTCGACATTGCGCCCATTGGCCTCCCCTACAACGCCATCCTCGGCTATCCGGCCTTGGCTCGGTTCATGGCAGCAACTCACCCGGCGTACAACCTCATGAAGATGCCTGGGAGCAGCGGCGTCCTCACCATGTCAGGAGACACAAGGGATGCGCTGCAGGTGCTCCAGCTTGTTTTCAGGGCGGCCGCGGTGGCACAGCCCACTAGCACTGACACCCTTGAGCCCAAGGGGGCTGCGCTGGCTAAAAAGAAGCAAGTATTCACCCAAGACAAGGCGGAAACCAAGCAGGTACCAGTCGATGAGGACGGGTCCACTGGCGCTACCTTCACCATAGGGGCCAACCTCGAGCCCGAGCAGGAGGAGGCCCTGGTGAGGTTCCTGCGTGCGAACAAGAAGGTGTTCGCGTGGGAACCTGATCAGTAAGCAGGGGTCCCAAGGAAAGTGATTGAGCATCACCTCAACGTGTGCCCCAATGTGCGCCCCGTGAAGCAGAAGGCGAGGCGGCAGTCCACTGAGAAACGGGCTTTCATCGTTTAAGAGACCCGGAAGCTAGAGGCGGCAGGAGTTATCCGCGAGGTCCGCTACCCTGATTGTCTAGCTAATCCGGTCGTTGTGCCAAAAAAGGGAGGAAAGGAGCGCATGTGTGTCGACTTCACCAACCTCAACAAGGCTTGCCCGCAGGATCCATTTCCGCTCCCCCGCATTGACCAGATAGTCGACTCCACCGCAGAGTGTGACCTATTATGCTTCCTAGATGCCTTCTCGGGCTATCACCAGATCAAGATGGCGGTAGAAGACGTGGAGAAGACGGCTTTCCTGACCCCGTGTGGAGTGTACTGCTATACGTGCATGCCATTTGGGTTGCACAATGCAGGCGCGACCTTTCAGTGGCTGATGCACATCGCCTTAGGCCGGCAGCTCGGGAGGAACGCTGAAGCTTACGTCGATGACATTGTGGTGAAGTCTCGTGAGGCAAGAACCCTGATACAGGACCTGGAAGAAACATTTCCGAGCCTCAACGAAGTGGACCTACGGCTCAACCCGGAGAAGTGCGTGTTTGGAGTCCCCTCGGGCAAGCTCCTGGGTTTCCTCATGTCCCACAGGGGCATCGAGGCCAACCCGGAGAAGGTCAAGGTAGTCGAAGACATGAGCCCGCCAAGGACCCTCAGAGGAATGCAGAAGCTCACCGGGTGTGTAACTGCGCTGGGGCGCTTCATCTCCAAGCTGGGGGAACGAGCGCTGCCCTTCTTCAAGCTAATGAAGAAAAAGGGCCCCTTCGAATGGACTGAAGAGGCTGACAAGGCATTCCAAGACCTCAAGAGGTACCTTACCAGCCCACCGGTGATGGTAGCTCCGCGTCCTCGGGAGCCCCTAGTGCTCTACCTTGTGGCCACCCCCTACTCCGCTAGCGCAGCCCTGGTGGCGGTCACGGAGGAGCGCTGTGCCAAGGCCGCATCGACCGTCCGAACTGAAGCAAAGCAGAGCCGTGAGGGCCTCGCGAAGGCCGCAACCACAGCCGGAAAGGAACAGCCGCAGCAGGAGAACGCACCCAAAATAGGAGAGGCCTCTTCAGGGGACCAAGCACTGGGGGCTCCATCGTCTCAAGAGACGCCTCGACCTCTGGAGGACGCAAGCTGTGCCAGCACCCTCAACCTCGTGGAGCATCCCGTGTACTTCGTCAGCACGGTGCTATGGGACGCAAGGGCACGGTACCCCATGCCTCAAAAACTCCTCCTCGCGCTACTAGTGGCCTCACGCAAGCTGCGCCACTACTTCCAAGGCCATCCCATCAAAGTCGTCTCAACATACCCCTTGGAAAGAGTACTCAGGAGCCCTAACTCAGCTGGGAGGGTCGCTGAATGGAACATTGAACTACAGGCATTTCAGCTAGAATTCAGTACGACCAGAGTCATCAAGGGAGCCGCACTTGCGGATTTCGTGGCAGAATGGGCAAAAGCGCCGGGTCTCAAGGCAGGCGAAGACCGATCACTTTCCCCGAGAAGTGAAGCACCGGACGGCTGTGTCATGTACTTCGATGGGGCGTTCTCCCGACACGGTGGAGGAGCTGGCGCAGTGCTCGTATCCCCTACCCAGGACAAACTCTACTACGCTGTACAACTCTACTTCCAGCACGGAGAAAAGGTCTCCAACAACATAGCGGAGTACGAAGGCCTAATAGCAGGCTTGAAGGCCGCAATGGCCTTAGGGGTAAAGCGCCTCATCATCAAGGGTGATTCGCAGCTCCTCGTCAACTTCTCCAACAAGATATACGAGCCAAAGGACGGGCACATGGAAGCCTACCTCGCTGAGGTTCGCAAGATGGAGAAACAGTTCTGGGGGCTGGAGTTGCAACACGTGCCCCGCAACACCAATCAGGAAGCTGATGACATTACCAAGAGGGCATCTCAGCGGCTGCCTCAGGAGCCTGGCGTCTTCGAGGAGTGGCTCTTCAAACCCTCGGCGGTGCCGTCACTGTTGAGCACGACGCAACCAAGGGAGGAGCTCCCTCAGCCACCTGCCTCAGGAGCCCCGGTCTGCGGCCCGGCCTCAGGAGCATGCCTGCTCCTAGCGTTAGAGCCTCAGGAAGGGTGTTGGATCCCGGAGCTCAAGAACTACCTGATGCAAGGGACTCTGCCGGGGAATGAGGAAGAAGCGGAGCATGTGGTGCGGCAGGCCACAACTTATTGCATCAGGGATGGAGAGCTCTACAGGAAGCGACCAAATGACGTGTCCCTACGTTGCATCTCCTGAGAGCAAGGGAATGAGCTACTAGCGGACATACACGGCGGAGACTGCGGGCACCACTCGTCGTCACGAACCCTCGTCAGCAAGGCGTTCCGTAGTGGATTCTACTGGCCCACGACGCTCATCGACGCCGTTGAGCTGGTGAAGGCTTGCGAGGCCTACTAGTTTCACACTAAGAAGATCCATCATCCTGCGGGGGGTCTACAGACTATACCCCTCTCATGGCCGTTCGTAGTTTGGGGGCTGGACATTCTGGGCCTGTTTCCTCGGGCGCCAGGGGGCTATCGCTACCTCTACGTCGCTGTGGACAAGTTCACCAAGTGGGCTGAGGTGGAAGCCGTCCACACAATCCCGGCAGGCTCCGCGGTCAAGTTCATCAAGGGCCTCGTGAGCCGATTTGCGGTGCCCAACTGCATCATCACCGACAACGGTTTGCAATTCACCAGTAATCTCTTCAAAACATACTGTGCTAACCTTGGAACGCAGATATGCTACGCTACGGTAGCACACCCCCGGAGCAATGGCCAGGCCGAGCGAGCCAACGCGGAGGTCCTGAGGGGCCTCAAAGCCAAGACCTTTAAGAAGAAGCTGGTGGCCTGTGGCAGGGGCTGGTACGACGAGCTCCAGTCCGTGCTGTGGTCAATCCACACTACTGCGACCAAGCTGACTGGCGATACCCCGTTCTTCCTCGTCTATGGAGCAGAGGCTGTTCTCCCTCACGAGGTCAGGCGTCGCTCCGCGCGGGTCCTGGCGTTCGACGAGACGCAGCAGGATGCCATGCGGGGGATGGATCTCGTGTTGGGGGAGGAACGCCGCCGAGAAGCCGCGCTGCGAGCGGCAAGGTATCAACAGGCGTTGCGATGATACCACTGCCGCAACATCTTCCCCAGAACTCTTGAGGTAGGGGATCTCGTACTCAGGCGGGTTCTCTCCAGGGAGGGGCTGCACAAGCTCTCTCCCATGTGGGAGGGCCCATTCAAGGTTGTTCATGTCTCCAGGCCAGGCTCTGCGCGCTTGGAGACCACGGAGGGGGTACCCATCCAGAACGCGTGGAACATTCAACATATCCCGAGGTTCTGTCCTTGAGCGAGGCCTAGCACCTAGGAAAGGCCCGGTGCCTGTGAAGAAGGCAAATGCCTGTGAAGCTGCCGTGTTTTGGGGAAGGCCCGGTGCTTGTGAAGAAGGCAAATGCCTGTGAAGCTGTCGTGTTTTGGGAAAGGCCCGGTACCTGTGAAGAAGGCAAATGCCTGTGAAGCTGCCATGTTTTGGGAAAGGCCTGGTGCTTGTGAAGAAGGCAAATGCCTGTGAAGCTGCCACATTTCGGGAAAGGCCCGGTGCCTATGAAGAAGGCCAATGCCTGTGAAGCTCGCCGCCTGTGACACTCTCACGTAATATTGAGTGGGGCTGTACACACCCCGGAGTCTCCGGAATGCCGCCCTCGGGCCTCGAGGGCTCCCGCCCACGCCCAGTGGCAGCACTTAGCTCCGCGCTGGTGAGAAGACGTCGAAGACTAGAATAGGTGTCGGACGTGGCTTTTTCATTTGCTTTCTGCAGTTGGCTTGTTTATTCCGGTTTGAAGTTTTATTGAAGCTGTTGACGTTCTTGGCTTGTGACTCTTTGTCTTTTTCACTCGCTTCCCTCGTTTTCTCTCGCACAAGTCTCGCGAGGGAGGTTCGCGGGCGCCCTCGTGAGTGTTTTCTGCCCCGATCGTTTGGAGCTTTCCTATCCGAGTCCTCTGCGGGAGCACCCCTCCTAGTCCGTGCCTCACGGGCATCGTGACACGAGCGCAGGACCTGGGCCGATCGCCCCCACAACCAAGACCGAAAGTTACCCCTCCTACTGATCCCTGCAGGGCACAAAGCGCACGGCGAGGCAACGGCCTCGGGAGGCGAGGACCGCGTCAAGCCCCACCGAGCTAAAATAATTCCTGCACATGGGTGCACGACGCGGAAACGCAGCGCAGGAATAGCGGAAGCAACGCGATGGTTAACAACAACAGTTCTAACATGCCCCCGCGGGGCCCTATACTACCTTCTATTTTTGCGCAGGAAAAGAAGGAAAACAAAATGGGCACGATTCGCCCTGCACCAACCCATAGCGAAGGTTCGAGCTGCTCCTGGGGCTCAGGCGGATCCCTCCTCTCGCTTCGCCGGGGCGCGACGGCGGGCTGACCCGCTACCTTCACCCAGGCGGGCGCGACGGCGCAGGGGCTGGTTGCGGCCACCGCTGGAGGAGCTGCTGCCTGAGAGGGAGTCGCCAAACCTCAGCGAACCCCGAGCACCGCCGCCTATACGCCTGTCGCCGTCTTCCCCCTGGTCAGTACCGGGGCTGGGCAGGCGGCCGCGGTCGTCGTCTTCGGGGCAGCACCCAGCTCGGCGACCGTCTTCCCGGAACACCCTCACGTAGAGGGTGGCGTCGCCGTCGAACTTGAAGTGCAGGGTGCACCACCGGCCCAGGCCGCGTGCGCGGGCAAACGTTTGCCAGCCGCAGGTCAGCGCCCCATTCCCAGAAACGGAGACATCCAGCGAAGCCCAGGAGGCCCTACTGCAGCAGCCGTCTGCCTGGAGCCAGAATCCGCACCGGGCGCTGGCCGGCAGATCACCTACGAAGAAACGGGGGAGCTGGAGCCGGGTGCTGGTTGGGTCCGCTGACCACACGACGAACTCCGGCGGCACCTCTGCAGAGCAAAAGCGTGGCCTAGGGGGGCGCGCAGCCACGGCGTGCCCCCCATCGGCGGCCGGGCGCTCACCACAGCGTAGGGAACCGCCTCCATGGCCGCGGGAGGCCACTACGGGGACCGTGGAATACTTGCGAGGGCGGCCTCGGCCGCGCTTGGTCGGGGGGGAGTCAGGCCCTGCCTGGCGAGCCTTTCCTTTCTCCGCGGTCGAGAACCTCTTTGGAGCCATGGGGACGGCGAGTAGCCAAGAAGAAGAAAAGGAGCAGCAAGAAGGGATGGGCTGAAGGGGCTCGCGTAGCCCCGTACTTATAGCTGGAGGAGGCCAACCGCCAAGCACCACGATCGCAGGTAATCATGACTGGTTTCTCTGCATGTAGGGACTTGTCTAGTCGTGCGGTCGCCGAGGCGTTATGGGGAAGCGCATACGCCCACGACCTATCAATTGCCACACAGCGCCCAAGGCCGCAGGCTTTTTGGGCCTGCGGCGCTTCACGCTTGCCCCTTCGCTTCCCTGCTAGGCCAAGCCCGGGCGCGCCTTGGGCCCGGGGGCTAATGTTGGCGTTCTGGGAACGGGGGTCCCCAGACTTGCCTGCCTGGGGCCTGTGGCGGGGCTCAAGTGGGGGCCCAGCGCGGCCCATCTTCATCAGCTCAAGCTCAAGACCCTCGCGAGGGGCCAAGCCTCGTGGGGCGGACGATAGGAAGCTTCCTTAGAGGCAGCCACATCAGGCAGGCTCGCGAGGTGGCGGAGAGATCAAGGCAGGGGTACCTCGCGAGGAGCCCGTGACGCAAGCCATGACGATCGAGACCAGGCGGGCGCCGGCCTGCGCAGTGTCCTTGTTTCCCCTTTGGTGCAAAGGGGGCAAGTACAGGCCAAGGCATCGGGCAAAGGTTGCCATTCCGGTGCAACGAGACCAAGACCAACAGAGCGGCAGGACAGAGGTCACCGTGGAGCCCAAGACGGCGTCATCACCAGTACTTTTGGCAGCCGAAGACCACCTTTGGTCAGGATAACTTGTACTAGATGTTCCCCTTCAAAATGGCCAATTGTTGGCGCCCTTCCCGCTCATTATTTGGGGAGAGGCCCAGGGCCTCTATAAATAGAGCTAGCCACCACATAGGAAGGGGGACACCGAAGAGGAGAGACATCTAGAGATCTGACAGAGCCCTAGCGGAGAGAGAGAGGCGACTGAACTCACCCAAGAAGTTCATCGCACCAGTTCAAGAACACCTCTCGCAAGGCTGTTCTTCCCTTGTACTATTCATCATCAGCCCCTGAGGCAATCCACCACACCACACACTGGAGTAGGGTATTACACTACAACGGTGGCCCGAACTAGTATAAACCTCGTGTCCCTTGTGTTGTTCGATGCTTCCAGCTTAGATCACGCGAGAAGATTGGACGTAGATCGGTAGGGGAGAGATCTCCGCGCGCACCCCAGTGTTCGAACCTCAAGGGCCTCCCGGAACCCGAAATCCAACAATAGTTATTAGCTAGATGTCTTCTTCTCTCTCTTTGGATCTTGTCGGATTTCGGGTTCTGGCAGACCCTTGAGGTTCGAACACTGGGGTGCGCGCGGAGATTTCGCCTCCTACCTACCTGCACCCCTCCGCCATGCTAGGATCTAAAACTACGGAAAGAACAACACAAGAGACACATGGTTTATACTGGTTCGGGCCACCGTTGTGGTGTAATACCCTACTCCAGTGTGTGGTGTGGTGGATTGCCTCTTGGGCTGATGATGAAGAACAATACAAGGAAGAACAGCCTCGCGAGGGTCTGTTCTTGGCTGGGGCGATGAACTGCTCAGCGGAGTTCAGTCACCTTCTCTCTGTCTCTGCCTCCAGCAAAACTGACCGAACCCCCGACCCCCTTGCTATGTGGGTGGCTGGTCCTATTTATAGAGGCCCTGGTCCTCTTCCCAAATATCGAGCGGGAAGGGAGCCAACAATGGTGGGCTAATTTGAAGGGGGACAGCAAGTATCAGCTATCCTGACAAAATTAGTCTTCGCCTGCGCAAAGCTCTGGTGATGATGCTGTCTTGGGCTCCACGGTGACCTCTGTCTCGTAGTCCTCCTGGTCTTGGTCTTGTTGCACCGAAATGGCAACGTTTGCCTGATGCCTCGGTACTCCGCGGCTGCGCTTGCCCCCTTTGCACCAAAGAGGAAAGGAGGACGCTGCGCGGGCTGGCACCCGCCTGGCGCCCTGAGTCATCATGGCTTGCGTCACGGGCACCTCGTGAGGTACCCCACCTTGATCTCTCCGCCTCCTCGTGAGTCATCCTGACGAGGCCGTGCCTAAGGAAGCTCCGCGTCGTCCGCCCCGCGAGGCTTGGCCCCTCGCGAGGGTCTTGGGTTTGTGTTGGTGAAGATGGGCCATGCTGGGCCCCCCTTTGAGCCACGCCGCAGGCCGCAGGCAGGCAAGTCTGGGGACCCCCGTTCCCAGAACGCCGATAGTAGCCCCCGGGCCCAAGGTGCGCCCGGACTTGGCCGTGCAGGGAGGCGGAAGGGCAAGAGAGAAGCTCCGCGTGGCGGTTGACTGGACGTGGGCGCCTTAGCAACCGCGCGAGTTGATAAAGGAGTGGCATCCGCCTAGGCCCTGCTTCTTGCTTTCCCCGGTTGTTGCTCAGATCCCCTTTCTTGCGCCTCTCCTTCCTTCCTCCGAAATTTCCAGATCTGCTCTGACCGTGCGACCTAGGGAGCCATGGCACCTCGTCAGCCCCCGGCCGCAACTTGGTACTCGTCTGCCCTGGACTCGCCGAACGTGTCGGAGGCGAGCCTTGCCCGGTTGCGCCGGATGGCGACGGCGTGGGGCATCGACGGGGCGAAGGTGTACAAGGCCGGCTCCGCCACCCCTGAGGGTCAAAGGAGCACCTTCTATCCGCTCTTCGTAAGTGCCATTGTTGCTGGCCTGGTGCCTCCCTTCTCCGAGTTCTTCTTCTCTGTCCTCCGCCATTACAAGCTACAGGCCCTGCATCTCCATCCCAACTCCGTCCTTCTCCTGGCAATCTTTGCTTATTATTGCGAGGCTCATGTTGGGGTGCCGCCTTCAGTGGCCTTACTGCGCCACTACTTCTACCTCCGGACCTCTCGTGGGACTGCTTCCGCGTGCGCGAGCTTCGTCGCGTACGACGGCGCCATTGCCATCTCGAACTCTGGGAAGAGGATTGAGGGCTTCAGGAGCAAGTGGATCTTGGTGGATGCTGGGCGCATCCACCCTCGGCTGATCCTGCCCACGAGCTCCAGCGACTGGGGTCGAGCGGAGCTTGCGGATCCCCGCGCGAAGATGGTGTTGGAGAAGATGGACGCGGATCTGAGACCGACCGACATGGCGGTGGCGAAGCTGACTGGCGCGTCGCTACTGAGGGAGTTCCTGGAGCACCGACTGGCTCCTCTTCGGCAATACTCACTTCCAATGTGGATGCCCCGTCCGAGCCCCGCGGCCTTGGCCGACGGAGACCTGGCTGCGGTTCTCCAATCTCTGGTCGGGGGCAATGTGGTGAGGTTGGAGGGCGCTCCTACGCCCTTGTTCCTTCGCGACGACTGGGAGCGGGTGGTGAAGTCCATGCCCGTCTTCAACGGGGAGGGGCCCGTGCCCCTAGAAGCTCCCGAGGGACCGGTGGACGTGCCCTCCGGTGACTCCAGCGAAGAGGAGGGAGGAGGGGAGCGGGGAAAAGGGCCTGACTCCGAGGCGACTGACGGAGAGTCGAGGGCTCCCCTCCCCCGGCGCAGGTCCCGCATTCTCCGCCTCTCTCCGAGCGATGACGATGAGGATGATGACAAAGACGACGACGAGGACAACAACGGGCAGGGCGGCGGGAGCTCGCCCCCGATCCTGAAGAAGGACAGGACCGGGCTGATCTCCCGCGGGTCTCCCCCGGCCCCGGGGCGAACCGCAGACGCACCTTCCGCCTCCAAGCTTCCCGAGGTTGACCCTTCTAGCCGGCTTTCAGGCTTCAAATTTGGCCGGAGGCCGCTTGAGCTCACTGGCGACGACCCGTAAGCATTCGATTCTTGTCTTTATCTCTTGCTCTGCTTCTGAGGCTTGACGTCCGCATCCTTTTGGATAGGCTGGCGCCCGCAGCAAAGAAGCCGAAGGGGGCTCCCATGGTTCCATCCGTGGCGGCACTTCTGCCCGCGAAGGAGGATGACCGCGACGCACAGGCTTCTCCTGCCCGGTCGTCCTCGCGAGGCCTGGCTGAGCCGGCTGGGGTGAGCTCAGCCCCCATGGCCCAAGTGGCTCCCGAGGTGCTCTTGCCTGCCGCCGCCACTACAGCTGTCGGGGCGCGGCAGACTCCGCCTCAGGATGCCGCGGCTGCGCTGCCGCCTTCTCCTCCTACTCCACTGGCCGCTGTCTCTCTGACTCCTTCTGCCGTTCTGGATCATGCTGTTGCTGAGCTGGACCGACTGCGTCAGGATCTTCTTGGCGCCGACCCCTGCTTAGTGGCCGGGCGCTTGGAGCTGGCTTCAGGATGGGTTCGCTCCGACGCCTCGATTCGGGCGGCGCTGGTCCAGGCCTCGACGGCATGCAACCCTGGGGGAGGTGGTCGACGTCCGTGGTCGCTGCAAGGCGCTGGAGGACGAGCTGCAAGGCCTGCGGGATCAGCTCACGAAAGAGGTCCGCCTTCGCCAAGAGCAGGAAGAAGGCGTGAAGGCTGGCGAGGCGGCCGTCGAGGGCCGGGAGGCCAAGCTCAGGAAGCGCCGTGACCGCCTAGGCGCGCTGGAGCAGGAGTTGGGGGCGAGGAAGGCCGAGCTGGACGGCAAGGCCCTGGTTCTTGCCGAGGACCGCGCGGCCTCCACGGAGTTGGAGGCGAAGGCTCGCTCCTCGCTGAGGACGCTTTACGACAGCGGCCTGGAGAGCCCGCTGGCTGGCGCCGAGGACGGCCCTGCCAAGCTGCTTCCCTTCCTGGTTCATGCTCTTGAAGATGTCGCCCTTGGCCTTGGCCCCACAGCCAAGGCTGAGGCGCGTGTCCTGTCTTCTGCAACGCTGACGCAGGTCCTCACCCACATCCACCTTCGTGATCCCGGCGTTGACCTCGACAGCCTGCTTGAGCCAGTGAGCGGCGAGCATGCCGCTGCCGCTGCCGAGGCCGTGAAGGGTTGCGCAGAAGCTCTGCTGGGGAAGTTCCGGGCCTTCAGCACCAAGCCAGAGCAAGGCGCTGCCGGCCCCGCTGCTCCGTGAGGCGAACCCACTCCGCGCTGCTCCCCCGCCGCCAAGTGACTCCGTCGTGGCTCCTGTCCTGCTTTTAATTCCTGCACATGTATCATGCCTCGGGGAGGCGTTTAAACTTGCGTTTGGTACTGGGATCACAGTGTGGACTTTAATATTTGCTTTTGAATTCCTTGAAATTTGTGCTTTTCCTTCCTACTTGCTTATGTTCTACGCCGGCAGAGCCCGGCCCCGCGCGTACCTCACCCAGCAATAGTCCCTACCGGAAACCAGGACGGGACCAAGGAGTGAGGGGCTACGTGACAAGTTAGGCTCCTGAGTAGCGATGCTCAGGAGTCCCCCTTGGCGCACGAACAGCAAGTAGGGAGGTGTGATGTGGGTGGATCTACCGTTCTACGTCTGCAGAGCCCGGCCGCGCGCGTGCCTCACCCAGCGATGGTCCCGACCGGAAACCAGGACGGGGCCATGGAGTGAGGGGCTACGTGACCAGTTAGGCTCCTGAGTCGCGATGCTCAGGAGTCCCCCTTGACGCTCAAACGGCCTTCGTACCTTGGCTCCGCTCGGGGAGAGACGCGCGACGAACCAGGCCCAGGGGGACCTGGCTAGGCGGCATGCGTCTGGGTGTAACCCAGGCGCAGCCCCCGTGCCCAGCCCCCTCGCGCGGCACTCCCGAGGGGAGGCGTTACGATGAGGCTAGACACTGAGCTCCGGGCTCCCTAAGGTTGATGCGGCCCGGGGGCCACCCTCAGTTGTTTATCACCAGCACGGAGCATAGTGCTACCGTATGTGTACGGGCATAGCCGCTCCTCGGCAGTGTCGTCAGCCAGCGCTGAGCATGGTGCTTCCACTGGTACGTGGGAGGGGGCCCCCCTCCGGGAGGAGCCCCCGGGGCATGTACAACCCCGCCCTGACACGTGGCTGGCACGGTAGGGCCTGGTGAGGTGTATCTAGGCACCCGTGAGCCAGCGCGGGACTCGCGGGGCCCTACCTCTAGGCGGGTTGCGCCTGGCACTGGGCCTTATCTTGTGGTGTGTCCCTGCAAATTTGGTTAGATGCCTGCACTCTACGTCCTCGGGTCCCGGCTCTCGAGCTGGTCTCAGCCGTCGCTGGTATGCCAGGTCGCGATGCCATGGACAAGGCCAGAGGGTGAGGGATGGAGAGCCAATAAGAGCCCTGAGTCGCGATGCTCAGGTACCCCCCCTTTAACGTGCAACTGGTCGGCATGGAGAAGAAGAGGTGCCATGGACCGGCATCGAATAATCATGCATGGTGGGTTTAACGCATAATCGGAAATAAATGCAAATGGGATACATGCCACTGGGCCTGGGCCGAGCGGCTTGGGGATCATGCGGCTTGAGGGGGGCCCCCAACAAGGTAAGCTGACAACATAGAATAAAAAGGGATACACGCCGCAGGGACGGACCCCCGCGGCCTGGGAATAATGCAGCCCTGGGGGGGCGCTCCCAGTTGGAAGTGAAACCAGAGAGATGTCACCTGATGATGTTGAGGATGAAGGAGTGTTGGTGTAGCAGACTCGGTGGGCCGCGGAAGCCGATCCTCATGACCCCCAGGCCTAGGGGCCTCGGGAGGCTCCGGAGGCGTTGGCGGCTCCTCGCGGGCCATCTCCATCTCTGCCAGGGCTGCGGAACGCCTGGCCTCTCGTGCCTCCGCGATGCCCTCATGAGGCGCTGGTACATGTCAGCCGCACTCGGCAAATCATAAGGCATGCGAACGTAGCTGTGGGGTGGACCTCCGCAGCGCCCCACTCACGAGGGCCAGAGGCGCTCCAGGGAGGCGACTTGGTTGAGCCCTGGTACATCGATGCAGAGGCGCAGCCCGCCATCCTCGCCTGGATGGGGGGCTACTGCTGGTAGGCGACGGCCGCCTCTCATGACTCTTGACTCCTGTAGCTCCTGAATGGCCTTGCTGACGAACTCCTGAGGGTCTGGATCTCCTTGCCTTGCTCCTTCTTGAGGGAAACGTGCTTCAAAACACGCCTCCATGTGGTGCCCAAGCGCCTCCCTCGTGACCCTAGCCAGGTCGGTGGCCCTCCAGGGGAGAGCCCCCGAGCCCTGCCTAAGGAGGGCGCCGGACGCGCTTTCCTATGCGATGGAGGGAGGTTCCCCCTGGGCAGGCGCGGGCCCAGAGGGGCCTGCCTCCTGAGGGGCCGGGCCGGACGATGTCTTCTTCTTCTTGGGGGCGGCCTCGGGAAGCCTTCTGCTTCCGCGATCCGGGTCTTCCAGTGATGCAGCCTGAAAGGCTCGTTCCAGGGAACACACCGCGTCCTTCTCTTCACACGACACCATGATGACTCCGCCGCTTCCTGGCATCTTGAGGACATTGTAGCCGTGGTGAGTTACGGCCATGAACTTGGCCAGCTCCGGGTACCCAAGGATGGCGTTTTACGGTAGGCGAATGTGGGCGACGTCGAAGTCGATGAGCTCGGTGCGGTAGTTGTCGTGTGCCCCGAAGGTGACAGGGAGGCGGACCTGCCCAATCGGGACCGTGGAGCCGTCGGTGATACCGGAGAAAGGCTTGGTTGGCTGAAGCTGGCTGTAGGGCACTTGGAGGTTGTTGAACGTCTCCACGGACAGGACGTTGAGCCCTGCCCCTCCATTGATGAGGGTCTTGGTGACCACCACGTTGCTGATGATTGGGGAACAAAGCATCGGGAGGACTCCGGCTGTAGCCGCACACTTGAGCTGATCTACTGAGCTGAACGTGATGGCGCACGCCGACCACCTGAGGGGGCACGTGGCTTCGAGCCTGGGGAGGACTGGCATTCACTTCGCGGGCGAACTGCTTGAAGATGCGTTGAGAGGCTGGGGCTTGAGCCCCGCCCAGGATGCAGGCGATCGCGCGCAGCTCCTGGAAGCCCCCAGCCTCTTCGTCCTGGTGGCGGTCCTCGTTTCTCCTTGGCTGCAACGGTAGCGGTGGGAGGCATGCGTTGCCTTGCGGGCGATCCTCGCGAGGCTGATCCCTCCAGTTTCCCCTCGCGAGGTTGATCCCTCCATCCTCTCTCGCGAGGCGGGTCTTGCCAGCGATCCTCGCGAGGTTGGTCGCGTCACCCTTGGCGCGGGCCACGGTCTTCCCAGCGTCCTGCGTTCCTTCCTCCTCCTCGACCGTAGCCCCGGTCACCGCGGTCGGGGCGTCGGCCGATCCTTCCTTCATGCACGGCTCGGAGTTCTTGACATTCGTTGGTGTTGTGGGTGTGGAGGTCGTGGTACACACAGTACCGGCTGCCCTTGGAAGGTTCGGGCTGATCTCTGCCCCGCTTGGTGTCTGGTTCTGTCGCGAGCACGGCAGCCCCCTTGCGCTTCACATCCTTGGCCTTGGGCTTCTTCTCTTCTGGGTCTGCGGCGGGCAGCTCGAGGAGGGAGAGACACCCTTCCTCAGCCCTACCGCACTTGTTTGCCAAGTTGAACAGCTCCAAGGAAGTGCACAGGTCTTCATGCATCGCCAGCTCCACCTTCATCTTGATGTCGCGCACGCTGTCGGAGAAGGCCGAGATGATGCCCTCCTTAGTCACCTTGGGAATCTTGAGGCGTGCGTTGTTGAAGCGCTGGATGTACTTCTGCAGGGTCTCCCCGAGTTGTTGCTTGATGCGGCGCATGTCGCTCACGGCGGGTGGCCGGTCGCGAGTGCCTTGGAAGTTGGCGATGAAGCGGGTGCGCATCTTGTCCCAGGAGGAGCTGATGCCTGAAGCCAGGTTCAGGAGCTAGGTGCGGGCCCCGTCCTTGAGTGCCATGGGGAACCAGTTCGCCATGACCTTCTCGTCTCCGTTGGCAGCTTCGATGCCCAGCTCGTAGAGCTGGAGGAACTCTCCAGGGTCAGCCGTGCCGTCGTAGCGAGGAGGCAAGTCTGGCTTGAACTTGCCGGGCCACGCGACGTTGCGTAGTTCGATGGTGAAGGCGCGGCAGCCTGCTGTGGCCGCGGGAGGCCTTGGGTGACAGGGAGCTTGGTCTTGCATGTCCCCATGCACTGGAGCAGGAGGATGGTCGCGACGTGCTGGAGCAGGGAGCGCCCGGGCAGCTTCTGGCGGGCGAGGGACTTCTTGGCAGCTCTGTTCTTGCCGCGCTGGCGCCTGACGGAGCGGGTTCCGCCCAGGGGCCACGCACCTTGGATCCATGGTGTCTTCTTGAGGAGAAGGCGGCCGGGGAGCCACCGGAGCCTCATCGCCCGCGCGGGGCGGGGTGCGGTGCAGCGGAACGGACGACGCAGGAGAGCCCCCTGCGGCGCGGACGAGCTCGGCGATGCGGTCGAGCCATTCTTCATAGACGTCGTCGACGGGATGGTAGCGCAGGAGCTCGTTTGCCGCGATGAGCGCGGGCCGAGCCTCCATGGGCGCGCGAAGCGCGCGGGACGAAGATCCAGCCGGGGCGAGCGAGGGAGTTGCGGTGCGGCCGTCTTGCCGCACGGACGGATGCTGGGATGATGCTTGCCGCTCGTCCTCTGTCGGGCCGGTGGCGGCGTTGACGGCAGGTGACGGGGAACCGCGTGGATGCCCACCGACAGGGGCCGTCTGGGTGACGCGGGAAGCGAGTGCGGCCCGGCGCTCGGCACGAGCCCGACGAGCGTCAGACATGGGCGAGATGGTCGGAGGAGAACGGGGTGGTGGAAGACGAATTCCGGCGCACCCCTACCTGGTGCACCAAATGTCGGATTTCGGGTTCCGGCAGACCCTTGAGGTTCAAACACTGGGGTGCGCGCAGAGATTTCGCCTCCTACCTACCTGCACCCCTCCGCAATGCTAGGATCTAAAACTACGGAAAGAACAACACAAGAGACACAGGGTTTATACTGGTTCGGGCCACCGTTGTGGTGTAATACCCTACTCTAGTGTGTGGTGTGGTGGATTGCCTCTTGGGCTGATGATGAAGAACAATACAAGGAAGAACAGCCTCACGAGGGTCTATTCTTGGCTGGGGCGATGAACTGCTCAGTGGAGTTCAGTCACCTTCTCTCTCTCTCTGCCTCCAGCAAAACCGACCGAACCCCCGACCCCCTTGCTATGTGGGTGGCTGGTTCCATTTATAGAGGCCCTGTTCCTCTTCCCAAATATCGAGCGGGAAGGGAGCCAACAATGGCGGGCTAATTTGAAGGGGGACAACAAGTATCAGCTATCCTCACAAAAGTAGTCTTCGCCTGCGCAAAGCTCTGGTGATGATGCCGTCTTGGGCTCCACGTTGACCTCCATCTCGTAGTCCTCCTGGTCTTGGTCTCGTTGCACCGAAATGGCAACCTTTGCCTAATGCCTCGGTACTCCGCGGCTGCGCTTGCCCCCTTTGCACCAAAGAGGAAAGGAGGACGTTGCGCGGGCTGGCACCCGCCTGGTGCCCTGTGTCGTCATGGCTTGCGTCACGGGCACCTCGTGAGGTACCCCGCCTTGATCTCTCCGCCTCCTCGTGAGTCAGCCTGACGAGGCCGTGCCTGAGGAAGCTCCGCGTCATCTGCCCCGCGAGGCTTGGCCCCTCGCGAGGGTCTTGGGTTTGTGTTGGTGAAGATGGGCCGTGCTGGGCCCCCCTTTGAGCCACGTCGCAGGCAGGCAAGTCTGGGGACCCCCGTTCCCAGAACGCCGACAGATCTCAATACAAAGTTCTCGATTTTCTTCGAGATCTATTCGATGTAATTCTTTTTGCGGTGTGTTTGTCGAGATCCAATGAATTGTGGGTTTATGATCAAGATTATCTATGAACAATATTTGATTCTTCTCTGAATTCTTTTATGCATGATTTAAATATCTTTGCAAGTCTCTTCGAATTGTCAGTTTGGTTTGGCCTACGAGATTGATCTTTCTTACAATGGGAGAAGTGCTTAGCTTTGGGTTCAATCTTGCAGTGCTCGATCCCAGTGACAGAAAGGGAAACGACACATATTGTATTGTTGCCATCGAGGATAAAAAGATGGGGTTTATATCATATTGCTTGAGTTTATCCCTCTACATCATGTCATCTTGCCTAATGCGTTACTCTATTGTTATGAACTCAATACTCTAGATGCATGCTGGATAGCGGTCGATGTGTGGAGTAATAGTAGTAGATGCAGAATCGTTTCGGTCTACTTGTCACAGACGTGATGCCTATATACATGATCATGCCTACATATTCTCATAACTATGCGCTTTTCTACCAATTGCTCGACAGTAATTTTTTCACCCACCGTAGATTATGCTATCTTGAGAGAAGCCACTAGTGAGACCTATGGCCCTCGGGTCTATTTTCCATCATATTAATCTCCCGTCAACTAGCTATTTCTGGCGCCGTTTATTTTGCAATCTTTACTTTTCAATCTATACAACAAAAATACCAAAAATATTTATCTTATTATCTTTATCAGATCTCACTTTTGCAAGTGTCCATGAAGGGACTGACAACCCCTTTATTGCGTTGGTTGCAAGGTTCTGTATTGTTTGTGCAGGTACGAGGGACTTGTGTGTAGTCTCCTACTGGATTGATACCTTGGTTCTCAAAAACCGAGGGAAATACTTACGCTACTTTGCTGCATCACCCTTTCCTCTTCATGGGAAAATCAACGCATGCTCAAGAGGTAGCACTTAACTAGAGTGATCTTCGCTAGTCGAGGAGGACGGTTTAATTACACCACAAATAAAGTTTCGTCGTACAAAAAGTATGGACTAAATGGACACATTGTCATATATCGACAATCACTCCAACATGTCGTGCCATCCATCCAAATCAGGGAGATAGTCCCCAAGCCTAGTGGAAGGCTTCAGGTCGAGACGCTGAACGACTATGCTTGTTCGGACGTCTTCCCGCGATATTTGTCCTTCTTCATAGAACATTTCTGTTTTTTCGACGACCTCCTTCATGATGATTTGGGCAAGTTCGCGCTGGATGTGATAGAACTCAGCTCAAAGTCGATGACCCTTGATATCTCCTAAGTTCTTTGCCCATTGCAGAATATGGGCATCACCGGATGTAGGTGACATGCAAAGGTTCTGGTGATCCCGTCTGTACTCCAGCACGTGGTGTAGGACATAGAATCCACCATTAAGAGAATCACTCGGTTGTTGGATGCAGCAGAAGTCGGTCTTATGGCTGAAGGCGGGCCTGCCATCCCTTTTCTTCTTGTCCTTGACCTCTCCACCCCGTGCGCCGTAGTAAAACATAGCACTGTCGAGAACAGACTTGATGTGGGTGTAATCCTTTTTTGTTAATGTTGTTCGACGAGTCCAAGTAAAGAGCGTGGGAGTATCGGGGGTAGAGGATGATGAGACGGCGCGCCCGCCGCTGCGCAAAATAAGTACACCTCAAATTAATTAGCCTCCACTGTGCAAATGAATGATTGAAATCGAAGGAAGGATATCTGCGTGGATGACTTACATGGGATGATAAGGCACGAGAATCACCTCCTTGTCCTTATTGGCAAGCATGAAATTGACAATGTATTCCCTCGCGCATTCACGGTGCTTTGCGCGGACTCCCAAGAAGCCCTCGTGCATAAAGTACGGGTCAGCGACACATATATGAGGTATATGCTCAACCCTAATGAGGTAGTTCATGTGCAAGGCATAAAGGTGGACACACGTAAAATCCAGCTTCTTCAAGTGAAACATGTCGAAGATGTAATCAAATCGAAGGAAGAACTTCTCTGCGGGGAATGTGTCAACGTACAACAATTGCTGCGGCACGTAAACCACGTACAGTGGTTATGCTGGATTTTTCGAGGCGATGAGGCCTTTCTCTATCCGCAGCACATCGTCATGAAGTCTCCTTAGATCGCCGAATCTGGCCCCTAGCGCTGCTTTAGGTAGGATTGGTTTTCCGGGGATATGCCATTTTGCCGCACCGGGGATATCTATACGGTCTTGAACCCGAGGCTGCTGAGGCGGCTGGATCATAGAAGCAGCTTTGTTGCCTTTCCTCGGTCTCTTCCTAGGCTTCTTTGCTACCGGAAGGTCATCTATAATACGTTCAGCCTCTGGAGGCGGCAATTTAGGCACCGACTCATGACGCTCAAACCCTGAGTAGGTGCCAGTATTGACATACTGTTGAGTGTCATCCTCATCCTCATCCTCATCTATGGCGACGTCACCAGCAACTAATGGAGCCTCTTCCTCACCCCGCCCGCTATCACACAGCACGACAGCCGACGCTAATTGGGTAGGTGGGGTGTTGATGTTCATACCTATCTGCGTGCTCGTGGGTGTGCTCCCAGCCGCCTCCAGATGAAGCAGACTCTTTGGCCACAACAGGACCCATCCATTGCAATCTAATACGTCTCCAGCGTATCTATAATTTTTGATTGCTCCATGCTATATTATCTACTGTTTTGGACATTATTGGGCTTTATTACCCACTTTTATATTATTTTTGGGACTAACCTATTAACCGGAGGCCTAGCCCGGAATTGTTGCTTTTTTGCCTATTTTAGGGTTTCGAAGAAAAGGAATATCAAACGGAGTCCAAACATGATCCAGGAGACTTGGACCCTACGTCAAGACACAAAAGAGGAGGCCACGAGGTAGGGGGGCACGCCTACCCCCCAGGCGCACCCTCCACCCTCATGGGCCCCCTGTTGCTCCACCGACGTACTCCTTCCTCCTATATATACCTACATACCCCAACACAATCAGAGACGGAGCCAAAACCCTAATTCCACCGTCGTAACTTTCTGTATCCATGAGATCCCATCTTGGGGCCTGTTCCGGAGCTCCGCCGAAGGGGGCATCGATCACGAAGGGCTTCTACATCATCACCATAGCCCCTCCGATGAAGTGTGAGTAGTTCACCTCAGACCTACGGGTCCATAGTTATTAGCTAGATGGCTTCTTCTCTCTTTTTGGATCTCAATACAATGTTCTCCCCCTCTCTTGTGGAGATCTATTCGATGTAATCTTCTTTTTGCGGTGTGTTTGTTGAGATCAGTGAATTGTGGGTTTATGATCAAGTCTATCTATGAACAATATTTGAATCTTCTCTGAATTCTTTTATGTATGATTGGTTATCTTTGCAAGTCTCTTCGAATTATCAGTTTGTTTTGGCCTACTAGATTGATCTTTCTTGCAATGGGAGGAGTGCTTAGCTTTGGGTTCAATCTTGCAGTGTCCTTTCCCAGTGGCAGTAGGGGCAGCAAGGCACGTATTGTATTGTTGCCATCAAGGATAACAAGATGGGGTTTTCATCATATTGCATGATTTTATCCCTCTACATCATGTCATCTTGCTTAAGGCGTTACTCTGTTTTCATTAACTTAATACTCTAGATGCATGCTGGATAGCGGTCGATGAGTGGAGTAATAGTAGTAGATGCAAGCAGGAGTCGGTCTACTTTTCTCGGACGTGATGCCTATATACATGATCATACCTAGATATTCTCATAACGATGCTCAATTCTGTCAATTGCTCAACAGTAATTCGTTCACCCACCGTAGAATACTTATGCTCTTGAGAGAAGCCACTAGTGAAACCTATGGCCCCCGGGTCTATCTTCATCATATTAATCTTCCAATACTTTGTAATTTCCTTTGCTTTTTACTTTTCTTTTATTTTACTTTGCATCTTTATCATAAAAATACCAAAAATATCATCTCATCATATCTATCAGATCTCACTCTCATAAGTGGTCGTGTAGGGATTGACAACCCCTTATCGCGTTGGTTGCGAGGATTTATTTGTTTTGTGCAGGTACGAGGGAGTCGTGCGTAGCCTCCTACTGGATTGATACCTTTGTTCTCAAAAACTGAGGGAAATACTTATGCTACTTTGCTGCATCATCCCTTCCACTTTGGGGAAAACCAACGCAGTACTCAAGAGGTAGCACAATCACCAAGCCACCGCGGGGTCTCCTCGTCATCCCCCTAGTACCGGAGGAGCCAAATTCTCGTGGGCCAGTTTGACACTGGCCACGGAAACCTTGAAGACGTCCGGGGGGATCGGCCAGCCATGGAACAATGGTTCATTCAGCTTCATTATCGTTGCCTTCCTCATGTCCACCTTCTGGTCGCCGATGTTGTACAATATGGTGCACGGGGTTACGTCGGCCTGCAAAGACATGTCTGCGATGTGAGACATCCGAAAGGCAAAGGAAATGGGAGATTATGCATTTATTGAAGAGGGCTGGTGTGACAGATACCGTGAGGGCGTCAAGCTCAGCCAAAGACGAAGCACCGCCGAGCACATCCGGTGCCGGAGCCGGTGCGGGAGCAGGTGCAGGTGCTGGTGCAACGCTAGTCGAGCTGCTCCCAAAGAAGTCAGCAAGGGGAAAGTCCACTGCATTTTTTCTGGATTTTGTCTGCTCCAATTGAAAACGGCCAGAACCAAGACAGTAGACATATCTGCAACCACCTGTTTTGCGGCAACTACCGCTGTTGCGACTGCCTCAGATGATTTCTTCTCAACCGCAATCTCAACCTTCTTGTAGATGTTTTCTTCAGTTAACCTCTGTCTTTCTTTCTCTCCTCCATGGTCTCACGGTAGAACTTCTTCCATGTGGCGCTGTCTCCGACAGTGTGCACGCGTCCATACAACGGCCGAGTCTCCACCGGGAGTCCTTTCAATATGTTCAACACCCGGCTGAATGGAGTGGGCCTTGCCAACGCCTCAGACGGTGAGTCGCTTTCGGCCGCAATCCTGTGCTACTCTCTCTACAAAAGGAACAAGGATCGTTTAGAAATATGACTAAACATGTAGTTGAATTGATCAGAAACTAAAATTACCAGCAGTCTCATGAACTCCGTCATGATCCGGTCCGTCTTGAAAACCTTCTTGACTAAGTCCTAATGGTGTCATGCCCTGAGGATGTCACGCTCTTGCAGGATGGTAAAGTCCGCCAAGGGGTCTAGGATGCCCATACTTTCGTGTTCCGCGTCCTCCTTGGCCCATATGGACCTCTTCTACCGTAACCATGGCTTCCGAGGTGGTGGCGCCCCATGTTCCTCTGTTGAAGCCCCTTCATGTACTTTGACTTTTTTTTGGAAGCTTCGGCCTTGCAAGCCGCCTTGAATATTTCAAAGTGCTCTTCCGTGATTGTCGAATTATCCTTTACCATCTCGGAGTAGGGTTCCTTTTTGTCGACGATCCGATGTTTCACCCTTGTTTTCCAGGCGGCCAACATGTCGCTAAACTTGGTCATCGCATGTTTGTTTATCTTCTTCATTGCCGGGTCCTTATCTGGATCTTTATAGTCCTTTTTATTACGGCCCGGGAACAAGAATATCTGGTGCAACTTCTTTAGGAGGGAGGGCCTCATATTATCTATCTTCTATAGTTTCCCATCGTTGATGGTGGCGGTTGTCCGTACGATGCAGCCTATTTGATTGTCGTAGCATGATCGCACTTCCTCGGGCTCTATTGGCTCAAAAATGCCGCTGTCTATCTCCGTGACCACCAGTCTAGTAGTCATGAGCTGGTTTGGGTGTCGTGGCCTCTTTGCTTTCGGTTCTAGACCATCTCCGCTAGTCTCAGCGCTGGTGTTGGCACCGGTCTTGGCGCCGGTCTCAGTCTCATCGCCGGTCTGCATGTCGGTATCAGTCCCCGATGCGACAGGTGGCCCCAGCAACAACATCCATTGATCGTCGACAAGGCTCAAAAATTCGTCTGCCGCCAGGTAGACGTCGTCGCAATCACCAGAACCCTATCCTTCATCGTTGCTAGCCATGTTTCCTACGATTAAATCTAGTCAATTCTAGACCTAATAAAATGAATAATGACATAAAAGGCCTATGTTTTGCAGGAACGTTGACTCCTTCCCGGTGCGGCAAATCCCGGCCACTCGATATGTCCTAGTTTGTAGCACAAGTCATGCCGAAATTCATGGAAAATTTCGGCATGACCTTTGCTCAAAAGTGGACAAATCGAGCACCTGAAATTTGCCAGAACGGAAATGAATCAACATTCAGGCAAAACATAGGGCACTCGGCTTCATTCCCTGGAAAGAACAAAAGGCCACTTGGGCTCAATCGAACCACTTCAACGAAAAGATATAACATGACCACTTCAATGAAAAGATATAATCAACAATAAAAGCCTAGGAAGGGATCATCTTTAAAATAAAACTTGCCTAAATTCTTTTCCTAGAAAAATAGCGGTCTTTTAAAAAATCAAAAACCTTTGCAAAATGATCTTACTAAACACTTATCTACCTAGGACAGAACCCAAATTTTGTTCTAGCTATTACTCTCTCTCACACACACACATTATTTTCTCTAACCCTTCTCTGCCTAGGACAGGACCCAATTAAATTACAAAGGAACTCCATTTCTCTAACCCTTCTGACCTAATGCTCTAAAATAATGTTTTCCTCTAACCTAGCGAACCTAGTTAGCATAGCTTGTTAACCTAACAAACCTAATTAACCTAGCTAGATTGTTAACCTAGTTTACCTGGATAATTAACCTAATTAAACTAGTTAACCTAGCTAGTTCTCTGTCAAAGCCCTAAATAATTTTTTCTTAACCTAGATAATTAACCTAACTAGTTCTCTGTCAAAGCCCTAACTAAAATTTTGCACTAACCTAGATAATTAACCTAATTAAGCTAGTTAACCTAACTAGTTCTCTGTCAAAGCCCTAACTAATTTTTTGCACTAACCTAGATAATTAACCTAATTAAACTAGTTAACCTAGCTAGTTAGTATGTCCAATGTTTGTGCTACGCATGAGAGAGAGAGAGAGGAGGGGTGCTTACAGAGGATTGCTCCGGTGGTAGCGAGGGAGGCAGTGGTGGCGAGGGAGTTAGGGGTGTCTCCGGTGACGGCGAGGGAGGCAGGGGCGTCGAGGGTGGCTCTGGTGGCGTTGATGAGGCCGCCCGGCTCCGATGGCGTTGGGGGCGGCTCTGGTGGCGTCGATGGAGCGCGGCTCTGGTGGCTCCGGGGGCGTCGGCGGCGGCAGGAGACGGTGGCATAGTGGGGCGACTGCGAATTGGGGACACGGCAGCGAAGTGGGACGAGGGATTTGGGGGAGAATTGGTGGCCGGGGGAGGGAAAACCACTGGTTAAGTCAAACATAGCGGTAGCGCGTTACTGAAAACGCGATATAGCAGTTAGCTATAGCGCATTTCACAAAACGCGCTACTGCTAAGCCTTTCTCCTTTTTTCCTTTCTCATTTATTTTTCTTTACATTTTATTTTTTCCTTTCTCCTTTTTCTATTTATTTCATTTTCATTTACTTTTCTATTTGTTTTTCGATTTCTTTTCTTTTCATTAGCGGTAGCGCCTTTCTACGTAAACGTGCTGCTACAATACAATTAGCGGTAGCGCGGTTTATATATGAACACTACTACTATGTGTAGCCTATCGGCTTAGTGGTGAGAACTTCAGTAGTAGCGCGTTTAAAGTTACACGCGCTACTGCTATGTTTGTATCTGTAGCGCGTTTATACTGCACGCACTACTGCTATTTAGCACTAGCACCCTTTTTTAACATGCGCTACTGGTAAAGTTCTGTGTACAAGGTTTTCCCTAGTAGTGACAAGGTTGGAGGTGTTGGGGAACGTAGCATGCAATTTCAAAAAAAATATCTTACGATCACACAAGATCAATCTAGGAGATGCATAGCAACACAACGGGGAGAGTGTCACATACCCTCGTAGACCGAAAGCGCAAGCGTTAGCTTAATGCGGTTAATGTAGTCGAACGTCTTCTCGATTCAACCGATCAAGCACCGAATGTATGGCACCTCCGAGTTCAGCACATGTTCAGCTCGATGACGTCCCTCGAACTCTTGATCCGACAAAGTTTCGAGGGAGAGTTTCATCAGCACGACGGGGTGGTGACGGTGATGGTGAAGTTATCGGCACAGGTTTTCGCCTAAGCACTACGACAATATGACCGAAGGAGTAAACGGTGGAGGGGGCACCACACACGGCTAAGAACAATTGATGTGCCTTAGAGGTGCCCCCGCCCCTGTATATAAAGGAGAAAGAGGGGAGGAGGCCTGCCTAGGGCGCGCCAAGTGTGATGAGTCCCACTTTGACCCCTAGTCCAATTCGGACCCCCTTTCCTTTTACCGCAAGGGGAAGGGGGGAGGATAGGGAGGAGAAGGAATGGGGGCCCGCGCCCCCTCCCCTAGTTCAATTTGGACTCCTTTCCTGGGGGGAGCGCCACCCCTTGTGGGATGCCTTGCCTCCCTCCTATGGCCCATGTGGCCCATATATTCCCCCTGGGGGTTCCGGTAACCCCCCGGTACTTTGGTACGTACCCGATACTTTCCGAAACACTTCCTGTGTCTGAATACTATCGTCCAATATATCAATCTTTACCTCTCGACCATTTCGATACTCCTCATCATGTCCGTGATCTCATACGGGACTCCGAACAATCTTCGGTCACCAAAACACATAACTCATAATACAAATTGTCATAGAACATTAAGCGTGCAGACCCTACGGGTTCGAGAACTATGTAGACATGACCGAGACATATCTCCGGTCAATAACCAATAGCGGAACCTGGATGCTCATATTGGTTCCCAAATATTCTATGAAGATCTTTATCGGTCAAACCGTAATGACAACATACTTCATTCCCTTTGCCATCGGTATGTTACTTGCCTGAGATTTGATCGTTGGTATCTTCATACCTATTTCAATCTCATTACCGGCAAGTCTCTTTACTCATTCCATAATGCATCATCCCGTGACTAACTCATTAGTCACATTGCTTGGAAGGCTTATCATGATGTGCATTACTGAGAGGGCCTAAAGATACCTCTCCGATACTTGGAGTGACAAATCCTAATCTTGATCTATGCCAACCCAACAAACACCTTCGGAGATACCTGTAGAGCATCTTTATAATCACCCAGTTACGTTGTGATGTTTGGTAGCACACAAGGTATTCCTCCGACATTCGGGAGTTGCTTAATCTCATAGTCAAAGGAATATGTATAAGTCATGAAGGAAGCAATAGAAATAAAATTGGCGATCATTATGCTAAGCTAACGGATGGGTCTTGTCCATCACATCATTCTCCTAATGATGTGATCCCATTCATCAAATGACAACACATGTCTACGGTTAGGAAACTCAACCATCTTTGATTAGCTAGTCTAGTAGAGGCATACTATGGACACTTTGTTTTGTCTATGTATTCACACATGTATCAAGTTTCCGGTTAATATAGTTCTAGCATGAATAATAAACAATTATCATGATATAAGGAAATATAATTAACAACTTTATTATTTCCTCTAGGGCATATTTCCTTCAGTCTCCCACTTGCACTAGAGTCAACAATCTAGATTACATTGTAATGATTATAACACCCATGGAGTCTTGGTGCTGATCATGTTTTGCTCGTGGAAGAGGCTTAGTCAACGGGTCTGCCACATTCAGATCCGTATGTATTTTGCAAATCTCTATGTCTCCCTCCTTGACTTGATCACGGATGGAGTTGAAGCGTCTCTTGACGTGTTTGGTTCTTTTGTGAAATTTGGATTCCTCCGCTAAGGCAATTGCTTCAGTATTGTCACAAAATATTTTCATTGGACCCGATGCACTAGGTATTACACCTAGATCGGATATGAACTCCTTCATCCAGACTCCTTCATTCGCCGCTTCCGAAGCAGATATGTACTCCGCTTTACACGTAGATCCCGCCACGACACTTTTCTTGGAACTGCACCAACTGACAACTCCACCATTCAATATAAATACGTATCCGGTTTGCGACTTAGAGTCATCCGGACCAGTGTCAAAGCTAGCATCGACGTAACCATTTACGACGAGCTCTTTGTCACCTCCATAAACGAGAAACATATCCTTAGTACTTTTCAGGTATTTCAGGATGTTCTTGACCACTGTCAAGTGATCCACTCCTGCATTACTTTGGTACCTCCCTACTTAACTTATAGAAGGCACACATCAGGTCTGGTACACAACATTGCATACATGATAGAACCTATGGCCGAGGCATAGGGAATGACTTTCATTTTCTCTCTATCTTCTGCAGTGGTCGGGCGTTGAGTCTGACTCAACTTCACACCTTGTAACACAGGCAAGAACCCTTTCTTTCACTGATCCATTTGAACTTCTTCAAAACTTTATCAAAGTATGTGCTTTATGAAAGTCCAATTAAGTGTCTTGATCTATCTCCATAAATCTTGATGCCCAATATATAAGCAGCTTCACCGAGGTCTTTCATTGAAAAATTCTTACTCAAGTACCCTTTTATGCCATCCACATATAATATTAGAAATGCTACAGAGCTCCCACTCACTTTCTTGTAAATATAAGCTTTTCCCTTTTTTTATTGAAACTAGTGGTCTTGTTAACCATCAACACTTGATGCTCCTTCTTGATTTCTACCTCCGCAGCTTTGAGCATTGCGAAGAGCTCGGGAATAGTCTTTTCCACCCCTTGCATATTATAGTTCATCATGAAGCCTTTGTAGCTTTGTGGCAGTGATTGAAGAACTCTGTCAATAACATATATCATCCGGAAGATTAACTCCCAGCTGAGTCAAGTGGTTATGGTACCCAGACATTCTGAGTATGTTTTCACTGACAGAACTGTTCTCCTCCATCTTGCAGCTATAGAAATTGTTGGAGACTTCATATCTCTCAACTCGGGCATTTGCTTGAAATATTAATTTCAACTCTCGAAACATCTCATATGGTCCATGATGTTCAAAACATCTTTGAAGTTCCGATTCTAAGTCGTAAAGCATGGCACACTGAACTATCAAGTCGTCATCAGATCGAGCTTGCCAAACATTCACAACATCAGCATTTGCTCTTGCAGCAGGCCTTTCACCTAGCCGTGCATCAAGGACGCAATTCTTCTGTGCAGCAATGAGGATAATCCTCAAGTTACGGACCCAGTCCGTGTACTGTCTACCATCATCTTTCAACTTAGCTTTCTCTAGGAACGCATTAAAATTCAAGGGAACGGTAGCACGGGCCATTGATCTACAACATAGATATACACAAACTATCAGGACCAAGTTCATGATAAATTAAGTTCAATTAATCATATTACTTAAGAACTCCCACTTAGATAGACATCCCTCGAGTCATCTAAATGATCACGTGATCCATATCAACTAAACCATGTTCGATCATCACGTGAGATGGAGTAGTTTTCAATGGTGAACATCTCTATGTAGATCATATCTACTATATGATTCACGTTCGACCTTTCGGTCTGCAGTGTTCCGAGGCCATGTCTGTACATGCTAGGCTCGTCAAGTTTAACCCGAGTATTCCGCACGTGCAAAATTGTCTTGCATCTGTTGTATGTGAACATAGAGCTTATCACACCCGATCATCACGTGGTGTGTCAGCACGATGAACTGTCACAACGGTGCATACTCAGGGAGAACACATATACCTTGAAATTTAGTGAGGGATCATCTTATAATGCTACCGTCGTACTAGGCAAAATAAGATGTATAAAAAGATAAACATCACATGCAATCAAAATATGTGACATGATATGGCCATCATCTTCTTGTGCCTTTGCTCTCCATCTCCAAAGCACTGTCATGATCTCCATCATAGCGTCGTTGTCGTCATCGGCTAGACACCTTGATCTCCATCATATTGTCGTTGTCTTCTCGCCAACTATTGCTTCTATAACTATCGCTAACGCATAGTGATAAAGTAAAGCAATTACATGGCGATTGCATTTCATACAATAAAGAGACAAACACAAGGCTCCTGCCAGTTGCCGATAAGTTTTACAAAACATGATCATCTCATACAAAGACATATATCACATCATGTCTTGACCATATCACATCACAACATGCCCTGCAAAAACAAGTTAGAAGTCCTCTACTTTGTTGTTGCAAGTTTTACGTGGCTGCTATGTCCTTCTAGTAAGAGCCGTTCTTACCTACACATCAAACCACAACGATGTTTCGTCAAGTTTGTTGTTTTAACCTTCAACAAGGACCAGCTGTAGTCAAATTCGATTTAACTAAAGTTGGAGAAACAGACACCCGCCAGCCACCTTTATGCAAAACAAGTTGCATGTCTGTCGGTGGAACCGGTCTCATGAACATGGTCATGTAAGGTTGGTCCGGTCCGCTTCATCCAACAATACCGCCCAATTAAAATAAGACGTTGGTGGTAAGCAGTATGATTATCATCGCCCACAACTCTTTGTGTTCTACTTGTGCATATCATCTACGCATAGACCTGGCTCGGATGCCACTGTTCGGGAACATAGCATGCAATTTCAAAAAATTCCCTAAGATAATGCAAGATCTATCTAGGACATGCATAGCAACGAGAGGGGGAGAGTGTGTCCACATACCCTCTTAGACCAAAAGTGGAAGCATTAGATTAACGCGGTTGATGTAGTCGAACGTCTTCTCGATTCAACCAATCAAGCACAAATGTACGGCACCTCCGAGTTCTGCACACGTTCAGCTCGATGACATCCCTCGAACTCTTGATCCAGCAAAGTGTTGAGGGAGAGTTTCATTAGCACGACGGCATGGTGACGGTGATGGTGAAGTGATCCGTGCAGGGCTTCGCCTAAGCACTACGACAATATGACCGGAGGAGTAAATGGTTGAGGGGGGCACCGCACATGGCTAAGAACAATTGATGTGCCTTCGAGGTGCCCCCCGCCCCCGTATATAAAGGAGGGAGAGGGGAGGAGGCCGGCCTAGGGCCCGCCAAGTGGGAAGAGTCCCACTTGGACCCCTAGTCCAATTCGGACCCCCTTTCCTTTTACCAGAAGGGGAAGGGGGAAGGAGAGGGAGGGGTAGAAGGAAAGGGGTGCCGCGCCGTCTCCCCTAGTCCAATTAGGACTCCTTCCCTGGGGGGGGAGTGCCACCCATTGTGGGCTGCCTTGCATCCCTCCTATAGCCCATGTGGTCAATATCTTCCCCCGGGGGTTCCAGTAACCGGCCCGTACTTCGATACGTACCCGATACTTTCCGAAACACTTCCGGTGCGTGAATACTATCGTCCAATATATCAATATTTACCTCTCGACCATTTCGAGACTCCTCATCATGTCCGTGATCTCATCCGGGACTCCAAGCAATCTTCGGTCACCAAAACACATAACTCATAATACGAATCGTCATCGAACATTAAGCGTGCGGACCCTATGGGTTCGAGAATATGTAGACATGACCGAGACACATCTCCGGTCAATAACAAACAACGGAACCTGGATGCTCATATTAGTTCCCACATATTCTACGAAGATCTTTATCGTTCAGACCATAATGACAACATACGTCATTCCCTTTGTCATCAGTATGTTACTTGCCCGAGATTCGATCGTCAGTATCTTCACACCTAGTTCAATATCGTTACCGACAAGTATCTTTACTTGTTCCATAATGCATCATCCCGTGACTAACTCATTAGTCACATTGCTTGCAAGGCTTATGATGTTGTGCATTACAGAGAGGGCTCAGAGATACCTCTCCGATACTTGGAGTGACAAATCCTAATCTTGATCTATGCCAACCCAACAAACACCATCGAAGATACCTGTAGAGCATCTTTATAATCACCCAGTTACGTTGTGACATTTGGTAGCACACAAGGTATTCCTCCGGCATTTGGGAGTTGCATAATCTCATAGTCAAAGGAATATGTATAAGTCATGAAGAATCAATAGCAATAAAACATAACAATCATTATGCTAAGCTAACGGATGGGTCTTGTCTATCACATAATGATGTGATCCCGTTCATCAAATGACAACACATGTCTATGGTTAGGAAACTTAACCATCTTTGATTAAAGAGCTAGTCTAGTAGAGGCATACTAGGGACACTTTGTTTTGTCTATGTATTCACACATGTATCAAGTTTCCGGTTAATACAAGTCTAGCATGAATGATAAAATATTATCATGATATAAGGAAATATAAATAACAACTTTATTATTGCCTCTAGGGCATATTTCCTTCAGGAGGGCGGGCGCCCCCCCCCCCCCCCCCCCCGGGCGCGTCCTCCGTCCTTGTCGTTGACTCATGGACCCCCTGACTTGTTCTCGACGCCATAAATTCCTATAAATATAGAAACCCCCATAAATAAACCTAGATCAGGAGTTCCACCGCCGCAAGCCTCTATAGGCACAAAAAACCAATCGGAAGCCCGTTCCGGCACCCTGTCGGAGGTGGATACCATCACCGGTGGCCATCTTCATCATCCCGGTGCTCTCCATGACGAGGAGGGAGTAGTTCACCCTCGGGGCTGAGGGTATGTACTAGTAGCTATGTGTTTGATCTCTCTCTCTCTCTCGTGTTCTTGATTTGGCACGATCTTGATGTACCGTGAGCCTTTCTATTATAGTTGGATCTTATGATGTTTCTCCCCCTCTACCTTCTTGTAATGGAAATAGTTTTCGCTTTGAAGTTATAGTATTGGATTGAGTCTTTAAGGATTTGAGAACACTTGATGTATGTCTTGCATGTTCTTATCTGTGGTGACAATGGGATATTCACGTGATCTACTTGATGTATGTTTTGGTGATCTACTTGTGTAAGTGCATCTAGTGCCCCTTAGTGATTTTGGTGTATTGAAGACTTATAGGTTAAGGGACTAACGCGTGTGTGAGTGTACAAAGGTCTATAAGTCTATGAGGAGTTTGATATTTACAGGAAAAGTCGACCCCTAAAAATGAATATCTTCGACTGAAGATTTTGGTATTTCTGAAGACTTTCATGAAGACTTTGAAAGTGAATAAATTGGTGTGTCCGTGAAGACTTGATATTCATGCGAGAAATATGAAGCTTGAAGACTTTCATGTTCATAGTTTTGTTTTTCTCTTTCTTGAGTCATAGGAAACACCGTACTGTTAAAGGGGGTCGAGGAAATACTAAGGAAAAATTTCCATGTGATGCTCAACTCAAAATCCTACACCTACCAATCCCTTCGAGTGAAGCCATTGGAAATCTCATATAGTTCATCAATTTCTTCAGTGACAGAGACGAAGTTCTTCTGGTCTCTGAGGAATTTGTCCTGACTGAGGAGTTAGGAATTCGCTAGTGCGGATTGCCTACACAGTGAGGAACATGATAGCCCTGAGGATTTTGCTACTCAAAATTCCGACCGTTGCTGTGCTATGCGCCAACTGTTCCAAAATATCTATCCACCTAACAGTCATATCATTGAAGGGCATTTATGTCTTATCATGTCGGGCTGCTCCCTAGGCTATGAATAGCCGCCCCCTACAACCACTAGCTGGTTGGCTGCTCCGAGAGAAACTGACACTTGTCATTTGAGAGCAACCCATCCTCCGAGGACTTTGAGCGAAAATCATCAAGTGAGGAAAAACCAAAAACCAAAAACCCAAAACCCAAACACCTACAAACCCCAAGTGATTGAGCATCACTAAAGAGATTGATCCTGAGTGGATCCGACGCTTGTTACCTTTGAAGACTGTGCTTCTTCCAGACAGTTAGGCGTCATGGTCTAGAGCATCCAAGAGGAATTGTGGATCGCCGAGTGACCAAGTTTGTGAAGGTTTGGAAGTCGCCTGAAGACTTACCACGAGTGATTGGACGAGGTCTGTGTGACCTTAGTTCAAGGAGAATACGGTGAGGACTGGGTGTCTTGGACTAAGTGTCCTTGACTGGGTGTCCAGGACTGTGTGTCCTCGAGTTTAAATACTCAGCCGCTCCAACCAGACGTATAACTGAGACAACAGTTGGAACTGGTCTACCAAATCATTGTCTTCATCGAGCTTACTGGTTCTTTTTCCTCAACTCTTTCATTTCCTCATAACTGTGCTGTATGTTTGTTCATATCTGTGTTTGAAGACTTTGACTGAAGACTTTCTCAATTTCCTCAGTTCAATTTCTTCAGTCTGTTTGTCTTCATCCTGTGTTATCCTGTGATTACGCTACCTATACTCTGTGCCTGTCTTCATTTCATCATGATGACTATGCTTGTATTCTGTTGTGTTTACTTTTGAGTACTTATTCCGCTGCTAGTAGTTCTTCGCTAAGGAATTTCCTCACCAGCAAATTCCTCAGTGAAGAATTTCATAAAAATCGCCTATTCACCCCCCTCTAGTCGATATAACACACTTTCAATTGGTATCAGAGCAAGGTACTCCCTTGTTCTGTGTGATTTTGGTTTAACCGCCTGGAGTTTTAGTTATGTCGACCGCAGGTATGATCAAGGTCTCTGCTGGGTGTCCTACCTTCGATGGGACGGACTACCCTTACTTGAAGAATAAGATGCGAATACATCTTGAAGCAATTGATAACAATCTCTGGTATGTTTTGGAAAATGGTGTTCCCTCAGTCACACCTTCTCTGAATGCTGCCGATGTGAAGAGATTCAAGCAACTCGACTCTCAAGCGAATAATATCATATGTGGCCATCTGAGAAAAGGACGGTATGTTGGAAATATGCCCTAGAGGCAATAATTGAATCCTCGACATCGTGGTTCATCCGATGAGATCATCGTGGAGCATATGGGAGCCAACATGGGTATCCAGATCGCGCTGTTGGTTATTGACCGGAGAGTCGTCTCGGTCATGTCTGCATGTCTCCCGTACCCGTAGGGTCTACACACTTAAGGTTCGGTGACGCTAGGGTTGTTAGGAAGACTTGTATGTGATTACCGAATGTTGTTCGGAGTCTCGGATGAGATCTCGGACGTCAGGAGGAGTTCCGGAATGGTCCGTAGGTAAAGATTTATATATGGGAAGTTGTCATATGGTCGCCGGAAAGTTTCGGGGGCATATCGGTATTGTACCGGGGCCACCGGAGGGGTTCCGGGGGTCCACCGGGAGGGTCCACCTCTTCCGGAGGGCCTTATGGGCCGTATGGAGAAGGGAACCAGCCCAAGTGGGCTGGGGCGCCACCCCCCCCTAGGGCCCATGTGCCTAGGGTTGGGGGAAACCCTAAGGGGGAGCGCCCCCTTGCTTGGGGGGCAAGCCCCCCTCCCCTTGGCCGCCCCCCTCTAGATCTCATCTAGAGGGGGTCGGCCCCCTTCCCCTTTCCCCTATAAATAGAGGGGTGAGGGGAGGGCTGCACACAACATCCAAGGCGCAGCCCCTCCCCTCCCCAACACCTCTCCTCCTCCATAAGATCTTGGCAAAGCCCTGCCGTCGTGCTGCTATTGGGGCCCTCTTCCTCAACCTCTCCCTCCTCCTTGCTGGATCAAGGCGCGGGAGACGTCCTCGCTCCGTACGTGTGTTGATCGCGGAGGTGCCGTTCGTTCGGCACTAGGATCTTCGGTGATTTGGATCACGTCGAGTACGACTCCATCAACCCCGTTCTCTTGAACGCTTCCGCTCGTGATCTACAAGGGTATGTAGATGCACTCCTCTCTCCCTCGTTGCTAGATGACTCCATAGATTGATCTTGGTGATGCGTAGAAAATTTTAAAATTCTGCTACGTTCCCCAACAGTGGCATCATGAGCTAGGTCTATGCGTAGTTACTATGCACGAGTAGAACACAAAGTAGTTGTGGGCGTCGATATTGTCAATTTGCTTGCCGTTACTAGTCTTATCTTGATTCGGCGGCATCGTGGGATGAAGCGGCCCGGACCAACCTTACACGTACGCTTACGTGAGACCGGTTCCGCCGACTGACATGCACTAGTTGCATAAGGTGGCTGGCGGGTGTCTGTCTCTCCCACTTTAGTCAGATCGGATTCGATGAACAGGGTCCTTATGAAGGGTAAATAGAAATTGGCAATTCACGTTGTGGTTTTGGCGTAGGTAAGAAACGTTCTTGCTAGAAACCTATAGCAGCCACGTAAAAACTTGCAACAACAATTAGAGGACGTCTAACTTTTTTTTGCAGCAAGTGTTTTGTGATGTGATATGGCCAAAGGATGTGATGAATGATATATGTGATGTATGAGATGATCATGTTCTTGTAATAGGAATCACGACTTGCATGTCGATGAGTATGACAACCGGCAGGAGCCATAAGAGTTGTCTTTATTTATTTATGACCTGCGTGTCAACATAAACGTCATGTAATTACTTTACTTTATTGCTAAACCATTAGCCATAGTAGTAGAAGTAATAGTTGATGTGACAACTTCAAGAAGACACGATGATGGAGATCATGGTGTCATGCCGGTGACAACGATGATCATGGAGCCCCGAAGATGGAGATCAAAGGAGCAAATGATATTGGCCATATCATGTCACTATTTGATTGCATGTGATGTTTATCATGTTTTACTTCTTATTTGCTTAGAACGACGGTAGCTTAAATAAGATGATCCCTCGTAATAATTTCAAGAAAGTGTTCCCCCTAACTGTGCACCGTTGCGAAGGTTCGTTGTTTCGAAGCACCACGTGATGATCGGGTGTGATAGATTCTAACGTTCGAATACAACGGGTGTAAGCCAGATTTACACACGCAATACACTTAGGTTGACTTGACGAGCCTAGCATGTACAGACATGGCCTCGGAACACAGAAGACCGAAAGGTCGAGCATGAGTCGTATAGAAGATACGATCAACATGAAGATGTTCACCGATGTTGACTAGTCCGTCTCACGTGATGATCGGACACAGCCTAGTTAATTTGGATCATGTTATACTTAGATGACTAGAGGGATGTCTATCTGAGTGGGAGTTCATTGAATAATTTGATTAGATGAACTTAATTATCATGAACTTAGTCTAAAATCTTTACAATATGTCTTGTAGATCAAATGGCCCACGTTGTGCTCAACTTCAACGCGTTCCTAGAGAAAACCAAGCTGAAAGACGATGGCAGCAACTATACGGACTGGGTCCGGAACCTGAGGATCATCCTCATAGCTGCCAAGAAAGATTATGTCCAAGAAGCACCGCTAGGTGACGCACCCGTCCCACAGAACCAAGACGTTATGAACGCTTGGCAGACACGTGCTGATGATTACTCCCTCGTTCAGTGCGGCATGCTTTACAGCTTAGAACCGGGGCTCCAAAAGCGTTTTGAGACACACGGAGCATATGAGATGTTCGAAGAGCTGAAAATGGTTTTTCAAGATCATGCCCGGGTCGAGAGATATGAAGTCTCCAACAAGTTTTTCAGCTGTAAGATGGAGGAAAATAGTTCTGTCAGTGAGCACATACTCAAAATGTCTGGGTTGCATAACCGCTTGACTCAGCTGGGAGTTAATCTCCCGGATGACGCGGTCATTGACAGAATCCTTCGGTCGCTTCCACCAAGCTACAAGAGCTTTGTGATGAACTTCAATATGCAGGTGATGGAAAAGACCATTCCTGAAGTATTTTCAATGCTGAAATCAGCAGAGGTAGAAGTCAAAAAGGAACATCAAGTGTTGATGGTGAATAAAACCACTAAGTTCAAGAAAGGCAAGGGTAAGAAGAACTTCACAAAGGACGGCAAGGGAGTTGCCGCGCCCGGCAAGAAAGCTGCCAGGAAGAAGCCAAAGAATGGACCCAAGCCCGAAACTGAGTGCTTTTATTGCAAGGGAAGTGGTCACCGGAAGCGGAACTGCCCCAAATACTTAGCGGACAAGAAGGCCGGCATCACGAAAGGTATATGTGATATACATGTAATTGATGTGTACCTTACCAGTACTCGTAGTAGCTCCTGGGTATTTGATACCGGTGCGGCTGCTCACATTTGTAACTCAAAGCAGGAGCTGCGGAATAAACGGAGACTGACGGAGGACGAGGTGACGATGCGCGTCGGGAATGGTTCCATGGTCGATGTGATCTCCGTCGGCACGCTACCTCTACATTTACCTACGGGATTAGTTTTAAACCTCAATAATTGTTATTTTGTGCCAGCTTTGAGCATGAACATTGTATCAGGATCTCGTTTAATACGAGATGGCTACTCATTTAAATCCGAGAATAATGGTTGTTCTATTTATATGAGAGATATGTTTTATGGTCATGCTCCGATGGTGAATGGTTTATTCTTAATGAATCTCGAGCGTAATGCTACACATATTCATAGTGTGAATACCAAAAGATGTAAGGTTGATAATGATAGTCCCACATACTTGTGGCACTGCCGCCTTGGTCACATAGGTGTCAAACGCATGAAGAAGCTCCATACAGATGGACTTTTAGAGTCTCTTGATTACGAATCATTTGACACGTGCGAACCATGCCTCATGGGTAAAATGACCAAGACTCCATTCTCAGGAACAATGGAGCGAGCAACCAACTTATTGGAAATCATACATACTGATGTGTGCGGTCCAATGAGTGTTGAGGCTCGCGGTGGCTATAGTTATGTTCTCACCCTCACTAATGACTTGAGTAGATATGGGTATGTCTACTTAATGAAACACAAGTCTGAGACCTTTGAAAAGTTCAAGGAATTTCAGAGTGAGGTTGAGAATCAACGTGACAGGAAAATCAAGTTCTTGTGATCAGATCGTGGGGGAGAATACTTGAGTCACGGATTTGGCACACACTTAAGAAAATTTGGAATAGTTTCACAACTAACGCCGTCTGGAACACCTCAACGTAATGGTGTGTCCAAACGTCGTAATCGCACTCTATTAGATATGGTGCGATCTATGATGTCTCTTACCGATTTACCGCTATCATTTTGGGGCTATGCTTTAGAGACTGTCGCATTCACTTTAAATAGGGCTTCGTCGAAATCCATTGAGACGACACCGTATGAATTATGGCTTGGAAGAAACCTAAGCTGTCATTTCTAAAAGTTTGGGGATGCGATGCTTATGTCAAGAAACTTCAACCTGAAAAGCTCGAACCCAAATCGGAAAAATGCGTCTTCATAGGATACCCTAAAGAAACTATTGGGTATACCTTCTACCTCAGATCCGAAGGCAAGATCTTCGTTGCCAAGAATAGGTCCTTTCTAGAGAAAGAGTTTCTCTCGAAAGAAATAAGTGGGAGGAAGGTAGAACTTGATGAAGTATTACCTCTTGAACCAGTAAGTGGCGCAGCTCAAGAAAATGTTCCTGAGGTGCCTGGACCGACTAGAGAGGAAGTTGATGATGTGATCATGAAACTTCAGATCAAGTTGCTACTGAACTTCGTAGGTCCACAAGGACACGTTCCGCACCAGAGTGGTACGGCAACCCTGTCTTGGAAATCATGTTGTTAGACAACGGTGAACCTTCGAACTATGAAGAAGCGATGGCGGGCCCGGATTCCGACAAATGGCTAGAAGCCATGAAATCCGAGATAGGATCCATGTATGAAAACGAAGTATGGACTTTGACTGACTTGCCCGTTGATCGGCGAGCCATAGAAAATAAATGGATCTTTAAGAAGAAGACAAACGCGGATGGTAATGTGACCATCTATAAAGCTCGGCTTATCGCTAAGGGTTATCGACAAGTTCAAGGGGTTGACTACGATGAGACTTTCTCACCCGTAGCGAAGCTGAAGTCCGTCCGAATCATGTTAGCAATTGCCGCATTCTATGATTATGAGATATGGCAAATGGACGTCAAAACGGAATTCCTTAATGGTTTCCTTAAGGAAGAATTGTATATGATGCAGTCGGAAGGTTTTGTCGATCCTAAGAATGCTGACAAGGTGTGCAAGCTCCAACGCTCGATTTATGGGCTGGTGCAAGCATCTCGGAGTTGGAACATTCGTTTTGATGAGATGATCAAAGCGTTTGGGTTTATGTAGACTTATGGAGAAGCCTGCATTTACAAGAAAGTGAGTGGGAGCTCTGTAGCATTTCTCATATTGTATGTGGATGACATACTATTGATGGGAAATGATATATAATTCTTGGAAAGCATAAAGGCCTACTTGAACAAGTGTTTTTCAATGAAGGACCTTGGAGAAGCTGCTTATATATTAGGCATCAAGATCTATAGAGATAGATCGAGACGCCTCATTGGTCTTTCACAGAGTACGTACCTTGACAAGATATTGAAGAAGTTCAAAATGGATCAGTCAAAGAAGGGGTTCTTGCCTGTATTGCAAGGTACGAGATTGAGCACGGCTCAATGCCCGACCACGGCAGAAGATAGAGAAAAGATGAGTGTCGTCCCCTATGCCTCGGCCATAGGGTCTATCATGTATGCTATGCTGTGTACCAGACCTGATGTAAACCTTGCCGTGAGTTTGGTAGGAAGGTACCAAAGTAATCTCGGCATGGAACACTGGACAGCGGTCAAGAATATCCCGAAGTACCTGAAAAGGACTAAGGAAATGTTTCTCGTTTATGGAGGTGATGAAGAGCTCTTCGTAAAGGGGTACGTCGATGCTAGCTTTGACACAGATCTGGATGACTCTAAGTCACAAACCGGATACGTGTATATTTTGAATGGTGGGCCAGTAAGCTGGTGCAGTTGCAAGCAAAGCATTGTGGCGGGATCTACATGTGAAGCGGAGTACATGGCAGCCTCGGAGGCAGCACAAGAAGCAGTCTGGGTGAAGGAGTTCATTACCGACCTAGGAGTCATACCCAATGCGTCGGGCCCCATGACTCTCTTCTGTGACAACACTAGAGCTATTGCCCTTGCCAAGGAGCCCAGGTTTCACAGGAAGACCAGGCATATCAAGCGTCGCTTCAACTCCATTCGTGAAAGTGTTCAAAATGGAGACATAGAGATTTGTAAAGTACATACGGACCTGAATGTAGCAGATCCATTGACTAAACCTCTCCCTAGAGCAAAACATGATCAACACCAGAACTGCATGGGTGTTCGATTCATCACAATGTAACTAGAATATTGACTCTAGTGCAAGTGGGAGACTGTTGGAAATATGCCCTAGAGGCAATAAAATGGTTATTATTATATTTCTTTGTTCATGATAATTGTCTATTGTTCATGTTGTAATAGTGTTTTCCGGAAATCGTAATACATGTGTGAATACATAGACCACAACACATCCCTAGTGAGCCTCTAGTTGACTAGCTCGTTGATCAAAGGATAGTCATGGTTTCCTGACTATGGACATTAGATGTCATTGATAACGGGATCATATCATTAGGAGAATGATGTGATGGACAAGACCCAATGCTAATCTTAGCTCAAAGATCGTGTAGTTCGTTTGCTGTAGCTTTTCTGAATGTCAAGTATCATTTCCTTAGACCATGAGATCGTGCAACTCCCGGATACCGTAGGAGTGCCTTGGGTGTGCCAAACGTCACAACGTAACTGGGTGACTATAAAGGTACATTACAGGTATCTCCGAAAGTGTCTGTTGGGTTGGCACGAATCGAGACTGGGATTTGTCACTCCGTATGTCGGAGAGGTATCTCTGGGCCCACTCGGTAATGCATCATCATAATGAGCTCAATGTGATCAATTGGTTGATCACGGGATCATGCATTACGGTACGAGTAAAGTGACTTGCCGGTAACGAGACTGAACAAGGTGTTGGGATACCGACGATCGAGTCTCGGACAAGTAACGTACCGATTGACAAAGGGAATTGTATACGGATTGATTGAATCCTCGACATCGTGGTTCATCCGATGAGATCATCGTGGAGCATGTGGGAGCCAACATGGGTATCCAGATCCCGCTGTTGGTTATTGACCGGAGAGTCGTCTCGGTCATGTCTGCATCTCTCCCGAACCCGTAGGGTCTACACACTTAAGGTTCGGTGACGTTAGGGTTGTTAGGAAGACTTGTATGTGATTACCGAATGTTTTTCGGAGTCCTGGATGAGATCCCGGACGTCACGAGGAGTTCTGGAATGGTCCGGAGGTAAAGATTTATATATGGGTAGTTGTCATATGGTCACCGGAAAGTTTCGGGGGCATATCGGTATTGTACCGGGGCCACCGAAGGGGTTTCGGGGGTCCACCGGGAGGGTCCACCTCTTCCGGAGGGCCTTATGGGCTGTATGGAGAAGGGAACCAGCCCAAATGGGCTGGGGCGCCACACCCCCCTAGGGCCCATGCGCCTAGGGTTGGGGGAAACCCTAAGGGGGGGCGCCCCCTTGCTTGGGGGGCAAGCCCCCCTCCCCTTGCCCGCCGCCCCCCCTCTAGATCTCATCTAGAGGGGGCCGGCCCCCTTACCCTTTCCCCTATAAATAGAGGGGTCAGGGGAGGGCTGCACACAACATCCAAGGCGCAGCCCCTCCCCTCCCCAACACCTCTCCTACTCCATAAGAGCTTGGCGAAGCCCTGCCGGAGTACTGCAGCTTCATCACCACCACACTGTCGTGCTGTTGTTGGAGCCCTCTTCCTCAACCTCTCCCTCCTCCTTGCTGGATCAAGGCGCGGGAGACGTCCTCACTCCGTACGTGTGTTGAACGCGGAGGTGCCATTCGTTCGGCACTAGGATCTTCGGTGATTTGGATCACGTCGAGTACGACTCCATCAACCCCGTTCTCTTGAACGCTTCCGCTCGTGATCTACAAGGGTATGTAGATGCACTCCTCTCTCCCTCGTTCCTAGATGACTCCATAGATTGATCTTGGTGATGCGTAGAAAATTTTAAAATTCTGCTCCGTTCCCCAACACAGTATGGTAGAGTGAGTGCTTTGGAAACAGCGAAGTTTATCTGGGACAGGTTGTCCAAAGTGAATGAAGGAGTCTCAACTCAGCGTGACTCTCGAGTTGATGTTCTTCGCGATCTCTTCAACCGCTTCAAAAGACTCAACAATGAAAATGTTCAACAAACCTTCGATTGCCTCACTGACATCTCAAATGAGCTTCAAGCACTTGGTGCCACTGACATCACCGACCATGAGGTGGTGAAGAAATTGTTGAGATCGCTTGATTCCTCATTTGACACTCTGGCATTGATTATACAAGAACGTGCTGATTACAAGTCACTTGATCCCGCTGATATACTCGAAAGGCTAAATACTCATGAGTTCCAACTTGCTGAAAAAAGAGAGATCTCTATGGTTCAAGCTATGGCAGAACACGTGCACTGAAGGCCAAGGCAGTATCTGAGTCCGAAGATGAAGACACTGGTAGCAGCCTTGGTGATCCTGAATAACTGAGCCATGATCTGGTCTGCTCGTGAAGAAGTTCCAAAAGTTCTCAATATGTGGTCGTCTTGGAAGATCCTCAAGGAGCAATGATTCCTCATCCAGTGACTACAAGAAGAGGCTCTGTCACAAATGCAAGAAACCTGGACATTTCATTCAAGATTATCCTCAGTGGGTAAAGGAATCAAAGAAGAAGAAATACAAGGATTACAGTTCTGATGATGCAAAGAAAAAGAAGAAATCCAAAAAATCCTCATCAACAAAATCCTCCAAGCCTTCATATCACAAGAAGAGCATCTCCAAGAAGGCCAGTGCATTCATTGGCAAGGAAATGGACTCTAAGGCTGAATCTGAAGAAAATGAGGAAGAGGAGTCATCCGAGGAGTCCGAATCCAGAGTGGCGAGCCTTGCTCTCGCTACTGCATTCGTCAGCAAGTCTATCTTCAACACTGAAGAAAATGACCTCACCAACAAGGCTGATGAAGGCGATGATGACTACGCTCCCACCTATTGCTTCATGGCAAAGGGTGCCAAGGTACTCAAATATACCTCCTCTGAATCAAGTGAGAATGAATCTGATGAAAACCTTAAACCCAGCTATTCTAAACTTCCTAAGATTGCTATAAAACAACAAAGGGCTTTAGAAAAGGTTCAAAACATGCTAAATAAAAGTGATGACATGTTGGGTGAAGAAATGGATCGCACTGAAACTTTGACTAAAAATCTTCAGAGACTTCAGTCCAAGCTTGACAAACTTCAAAGTCATCATAACACTCTCTTATCGGATCATGAGAAGCTTTCTTATGAATTTCTACAAAGAAAGAAAGACCTTGAGAAGCTAAGAGTGAGTTATGAAGATCTTAAGAAGGAGCACGATTCATTACTTGCTCAACAAATCAGCGCATCTCAGGAAGAATTTGTTCCTCCATGCTTGAAGTGCATTGAACGTGAATCTGCTAATTCTTCACCTGAATGTTCAAATGCTGCTAATGTTTCAAATTCTTCACATGCCTCTTCTATCACTAATTCCTCATCTGAGGACATTGCTAGTATCACTGACGATGCAGGGCTGAAGGAATTGTAAACGACAGGCATGTACAAAAGCCTCAAAGATCATCAGGCTCTTTGTGATGTGCTTAAAAAGCAGGTCCTCAACAGGAACCCTAGGAAAGAGGGTATCGCCTTTGAGAGGAAACTCAATGTTGATGGTACATATTGGAAGCCTAAGCAGTACCCCAAAACTACATGGGTTGCTGCAAAGGGACCTCCAGTTGATCCATCTAACTTATCTGGATTTGCATTTGAATCTCCTCATTCTGATGATGAGTCAATTGACTCCAACTATAAGCTATTCAAAAATCAGAATGGTGAAGTATTTGATAGATATGTTGGCACTAACTGCAGTAACGGCTCCCCTATGCAGAAAATCTGGGTTCCCAAAAGATGTCTTGAAAATCTTCAGGTGAATGTCATCATGACACCACATGTGAAGAATAGGAACCACATATAAAATTCTTCATATGGACCAAATTTCTCATATGGATCAAAGTCCTCACATGAACATCATCATGCTAATCCGTCTGTTTTGCAGGGAAGATCTAAGGATTATGGATATGTGCATTATTCTTCAAATCATTATGTCCATAAGTCCTCAAAGAATTTCTCTGCTTACTCTTATGCTTACTCTAACCCCTCTTATGTGAAATGAAATGGACTGGCTTCTATGCCATCCTTCTCGTATGGAGCTCGCAAAATGATGAACTCTTTGCCACCCCTTCAGATGTGGGTGGTGAAGAAAAAGAACTAATCTCTTCTGCAGGGTCAGGTCTCCAAACGCACATAATCGTCTGAAGAATTTGCTGGAGACCTGAGCATGCCTGAAAGGACGCAGGCTAACCATGAAGAAATGAACTTTCATTTCTCACGTCCTCATATTGCGTTATTAGTTCTTTTACTTGATGAAATTGATCTGATGAATTGATGTCATATTCTTCACTGATGAAGTATATGAGTTTGTAAGCTGCACTAATTCATCTGCAGGATGATCAACCGAAAGCCACTGAGTGGGTCCTCGATAGTGGATGTACAAACCACATGACTGGTGATAAGAATCTATTGATGGATGCTCCATTATCTCCATCGCATCTGAAGCATATCATCTTTGCTGACAAAGGCAAAAGTCAGCTATTGGGTCTAGGTAAGGTTGCGATTACAAAGGATCGACGCATGGACAAAGTCATGCTTGTTGAGTCCTTAGGATACAACCTTATGTCTGTCTCAATGCTTTGTGATCTTGATATGGTTGTTGTCTTTGGCAAGTACCGTTGTGTTGTGGTTATGGAAGCTGACAATTCCAAAGTCTTCAAAGTCTTTAGGAGAGGAGACCTGTATATTGTTGATTTCTCTATACGACCACAACCAGCCGTGTGCTTACTTGCAAAAGCTTCAGAAGGCTGGCTCTGGCATCGATGACTTGGTCATGCAGGCATGAGGAATTTGCACACGCTTGCGAAGAAGAAGCATGTCATTGGCATCGAGAATGTCAAATTCCTCAAGGATCACCTATGTGGAGCCTGTAAAGCTGGGAAGATGACCAAGGCCAAGCATCCAGTGAAGACTATCATGACCACCACTCGCCCATTTGAATTGCTTCACATGGATCTCTTTGGTCCTAATCATTATTCTGCTATCTCAAATGAAGCATCTCAATATGGCTTCGTTATTGTTGATGATTATTCTCGTTACACATGGGTACACCTCGTTACTTACAAACATGAAGTGCAGGAAGTCTTCAAATGATTTTCCTCGAGGGCTTCAACCAACTTTGGTGTGAAGATAAAGCACATCAGAAGTGACAATGGCACTGAGTTCAAGAATTCTGGTCTCCATGACTATCTTGATGAACTTGGTATCACTCATGAGTTATCTGCTCCTTACACTCCTCAGCAGAATGGCGTCGTGGAGCGCAAGAATAGGACTCTTGCTGAGATGGCTCGCACTATGCTTGATGAATACAAAACGCCTCATCGTTTCTGGACTGAGGCAATTGATACTGCGTGCCACATCATCAACAGAGTATATCTTCACAAATTCTTCAAAAGACTGCCTATGAACTCCTCACTGATAAGAAACCCAATGTATGTTATTTCAAAGTCTTCGGTGCTAAATGTTGGATTAGAGATCCTCATCACAACTCAAAATTTGCACCGAAAGCACATGAAGGTTTTATGCTTGGTTACGGAAAGGACTCGCACACCTACAGAGTCTTCAACAACGTTCTTCACAAAGTTGTTGAAACTGTAGATGTGCGGTTCGATGAAACTAATGGCTCGCAAAGAGAGCACCTACCTACTGTGATAGATGAACCATCACCTGAGGAAACTATCAAGTTCAAGGCTACTGAGGATGTCATTCCTACTGAAGAATCTGCTGAAGAATTCATTCCAGAACATGAAGAACGTCGAGCTAATGCACCTGAAGAAAATGCTGAAGAAAATGGTGCTGAAGAAAACGCTGATCAAATTCTTCAACGACAACCAGCTCATCCTTGCATTACAAAAGAAGTGCAAATTGAAAAGATCATCAATGACATCAAAGCGCCAGGTCCTCTCACATGCTCAAAAGCTTCACATTTGGCTAACTTTTATGGGCAGTATGCTTTTGTCTCTATTACAGAGCCCACTAAGGTAGATGAAGCATTTCTGGAGCCTGGGTGGATTAAGGCCATGCAAGAAGAATTACATCAGTTCGAGCTCAACAATGTCTGGGAACTGGTCAAACGTCCAGATCCTCGCAAGCACAATATCATCAGCACAAAGTGGATCTACCGCAACAAGCAAGATGAAAATGGCCTTGTGGTGAGGAATAAGGCACGGCTTGTAGCTCAAGGCTACACACAGGTTGAAGGAATTGATTTCGATGAAACTTTTGCACCTGTTGCTAGACTTGAGGCTATTCGCATATTACTTGCTTATGCTAACCATCATGATATCACTCTATATCAAATGGATGTGGAAAGTGCATTCCTCAATGGTAAGCTTGAGGAAGAAGTATATGTTGCTCAACCCCCAGGTTTTGAAGATCCAAAGAATCCTGACAAAGTCTTCAGACTCAACAAGGCCCTCTATGGCCTCAAGCAGGCCCCACGGGCTTGGTACGATACTTTGAAGGAACTCTTCATGAAGAAAGGCTTCAAACCCGGTTCACTCGACCCTACTCTTTTCACTAAATCTTATGATGGTGAATTGTTTGTGTGCCAAATATATGTTGATGATATTATCTTTGGCTGTACTGGCCAATGTTATAGTGATGAATTTGCCTATATGATGAGTGAAGAATATCACGTGTCTAGGATGGGAGAGTTGAAATTCTTCTTAGGTCTTCAAATTCATCAACAACACAATGGCATATTCATATCTCAGGAGAAATACCTCAAGGATGTACTAAGGAAATTCGGCATGCAAGATTGCAAAGGCGTCAAAATTCCTATGCCCACAAATGGCCATCTGTGCACTGATGAAAATGGTATTGACTTCGATCATATGGTATACCGCTCCATGATAGGTTCCTTTTTATACTTATGTGCATCTAGGCCAGATATAATGCTTAGTGTTTGCATGTGTGCCCGATTTCAAGCTGCACCGAAGGAATCACACCATAAGGATGTGAAGCATATTCTTCGATATCTAGCTCACACACCAACACTTGGATTATGGTACCCCAAGGGCTTGGATTTTGATCTTGTTGGATATTCTGGCTCTGACTATGATGGTGATCGTGTGGATCGCAAGTCAACATCTGGTACATGTCATTTCCTCGGATGATCTTTGGTCTGTTGGTCCTCGAAGAAACAGAACTGCGTATCACTATCTACTGCTGAAGCTGAGTACATTGCCGCTGGTTCTTGCTGTGCCCAATTGCTATGGATGAAGCAAACTCTCAAGGACTACGGCGTCAACATGAAGAATGTACCTCTCTTTTGTGACAATGAGAGTGCCATCAAGATTGCTCACAACCCAGTTTAGCACTCGAAGACAAAGCACATTCAGATTCATCATCATTTTCTTCGTGATCATGTGTTGAAGGGCGACATTTCTATTGAACATGTGAAGACTGAAGAACAGCTAGCCGATATCTTCACAAAGCCCTTGGATGAGAAGAGATTTAGCAAGTTGCGGTGTGAGCTAAATATCCTAGAATCTTCGAATGTTCTATGAAAAGGACACTCATCCTAACACTTATGCAAAATTGATGACTTAGATGTGCAACACATGAAGAAATGTTTTACTTCAATCAATGAAGAATAACACTCTTAGTGTGAAGAAATTAACGAAGAATTTGATTCTCAGAACCCTACGATAATTGTACGCGGTGTCTGAAATCATCATTCTTATACGGTGGGTCACGCCACCACCAAAAGTTGAAATTCCTCAAATTATTCATATTCTTCAACTTTGCATAGTCTTCACTGGTTCCGTTGTTTTTCTTCATTGGCTATATATATATATATATATATATATATATATATATATATATGAGTTTATGTCCTCTACAGCATTCACTTATTGCTATTTCTTAAATTGGTTTTCTGCTAAGTGAATGTGATCGGACCCTTCCCCTCTATGCTTTACTCAACCCAATCTGTTCACAAACTCTTCATGTGCGTTCTATTTGAAACTCGTTCAAAATCTTCACTGTGTCCTTGTCAGCTGAAGAAATTGCGAACGGAACTTTAAAATCTACCTTATCTAAATTTTCGGCTTTGCCGCTCAAACCGTTCCACACCCCACGATACACTTATCCACTCACCCAGGATCTAACACGATCTCCACCTCTCACTACGTGGGTGACACATGTCATGCGAATGAGAAGGGTCAGGGGCACGTTCGTCCAATTTCTTCGGGCGAGCAGTTTTTCACCGTGGCTATAAATACCCCTCCTTCCCTTCCTCACTTCTTTTACTCCGCTCGACCTCTCTCTTCAGCTCGAGCTTCTCAAACCCTAGCGCCGCCGCTACTTCATCGCCGCCGGTGAGGAAGAGCTTCACTGCCCCGACCTCGTCGCCGACGTACTCGCGCCGACCGCGAACATCTTCACTCCGCCGCCGCCATAGCCGTCTTCCTCCGCCAAGTTAGGGCGTGGAAGATCTGCACAGACGAACTTCACATCTCCTCACTCCAGTTCGTTGTGTTCTTCGTCTAGGGTAAATAAAAGTTACTTTTACTACCCTCGTTGATTCGAATGATTATCTACAAAATCTGCAAAAGTGTTTTTCTTCATATCTTCACACACTGAACACCTTACAAAGTCATCTGTTCTTGATTCGTTTCTCTAAGCATCATTTTCTTCAAGATTCCTCAATTGTGTGGATCTTTGATCTATACAACTCTGGAACCTAAGACAAAGAACGCTTAGTGAAAATCTTCAAGACTCATCTGGTCAAATTCCTCAAACTCGTTCTTTTTGAAAAACCTTCTGAGAACGCATATGACCTCTCCAAATTCCTCGCAACTATACTCTGTTCACAGGTTCACATGTCAGCTGCTGAATCACTAGGTTCTCATCAACTTAACTCATTTGCAGCGTTCATCGAAGAAAAGTTGCATACTTCTTCAGAGAATTCAATTGTTCAAATTCCTCAACTGAAGAAAATGGTTGATGGTAAAAGGCCACAGAAGGGAGGAAAGAGGCCTGAGGTAAATACATCGTTTGAAATTCGCACTCAATCCTCCATGCCCAAGAGCACCACTGGCACCTGGCCAAATTGCTGATCCCACCAGCCTCAAGCGAGGTGAGGACTATCCTGATGAATGGGCCAAGCGCCAAGGCAAGTTGGCTAAGCAAGCCAAAGAAGCAATAAGGAAATTTAATGAAGACTCTGCTGCTGCTGCCTCTGCTGAGGTCCTTGCTATCAAGCCAAAGAAGGCTATGTCAAAGAAGCCTGTGCACAAGCCAAGTGCTTCCAAAGCAATGCCCTCACGGCCAGAATCATCAAAGCCCTCACGGCCAATTCCTCATGCTGCTCCTATTCCTCCAAAGTCCTCAGCTCCTCCGCCAAAGCCTTCAGCTGTTCTGACGAAATCCTCAGCACCTGTGCATCTTGCTTCGTGCCAAAGGACTGCCGGCATCTCCATTGCCTTAGGTGTCTCAGCTAGTTCCTCAGCTACACCAAGTTCCTCAGCTGGCCCCTCACTGCTCAAGACAAAGGTCACTGCTGGACAAGGTCCTGTTGACACCTGATTTTGGCAAGATACAGATTGCAATGAAGATGGTCTCGAGTGAATGAGTTTTCAGCACAAAAATATTCACGTCACCGAGTGGAACCACTTTGATGTTTCGGTTATATTCATTCGACTTTATCTTACAGACCGAAACTATACTCCGAGTGGCATAGTTCAATGTTCCGAGTGGTTTTTGGCCAATCACGTCTTCAATATGACCTCGGATGAAGGATCACTCTTAAGGAATTGTCTTCGTCTCGTCGAAGCAATCGATTTTGATATATAAATCATCTCAATCCAAGTTCATATGCAAAAGTTAGAGGCAATACACTGCAGACCGAACCTCAACGGAAATATGGCGCGAGGTGCCACACACTTGTCTGATGGGTTGCGCGAGTAATTTGGCCATCAAGACGGCCTTGAATCGAAAAACCTTCAACACGGAAAAGTTTCTTCTCGTCGAGCCAATTGATTTTCATACATAGTTCGTCTCAATCCGAGATCGTATGAGGCCTGGAGAGACAAATCAAGATCGGGCTATGTTTTCAGTCGGAAATCCGAGTGAAAAGTTTACCATCCGAGTGAAAGTTTACGGTCGAGTGAAAATTTACCGGTCGAGTGAAAGTTTGCTGACCGAATGAACTTATTATTATCCAAGTGGAAATATAGTCATCCGAGTGGAAATATGATCATCCGAGTGAAATTGTCGTCCAACTGAAAATATTCCGAAATGAAAAGATTACCATCGGGACGAAAACTTGCCGATTGAATAAGATATTGCTTTCCGAGTGGAAATATAGTCATCCGAGTGGAAATATAGTCATCCGAGTGAAAGATTGTCTTCCGAGTGAAAAAGTCCAATCGGACGATCCGAGTGAAAGTATCTAATATCCGAGTGGATGAGCTCAAGTCCGAGTGAAATTGAACATGTGCTGGAAAGTTTATCAAAATGACCTTAGATGAAGAAGTGTTCAATACGGAAGTTGTGCGTATCATCAAGACGGTAAACTTTGATTTTGGAGTCATCATCATCAGAGATAATATATAGCCTACAAATTCACTACGAGACTCGGATAATCCAGTCTACTGCAAGACCGAGTCCGACTGGAAGATAAAGATGACCTCGAAAAGTATTCAAGATGGCCTTATTTGAAAAAGTGATCAACATGAGAGTTGTTTGTATCGTCGAGGCACACAAGTTTGATATTTGGGCCGTCTCGATCGGAGATCATATGCAAGCCCGGCGGCCCGCGCAAGAAGGAAGACAGAGTTTGGGCCAGATTCAGACTGAATCCGAGTTGGAATAGAATTAGGACTCTAGGACGTGAATTGATGTAATTTTTCTTGTAAGGAAAGCCTAGATGAATCCTTACTTGTACGGGAAGTCCAGACGCCTCTTATATATGTTGGGGGTGACGGCCGATTGAACAACACACAATCGAACAAATCAATATACTACTTTTTCATCTACGTTTTATCTCTCCACCGTTTTTCTATCTCGTTCTTCGCTGTTCTTCGTGTTTGAGAGCTGCGAATCCCGTGGCTCTAGGGGCGAGAAAATCGACCTAGGGCAGCCCATAGCCTCCGCACTCCCTGACAGGGTCCCTCCCAGGGGTGTGGGGTTTTCGGGTCTGCAAAAGCGCCCGTCGACTGTCTTGCGTATCGCGCTGTCGGTCGGGTCTCCTTCGACGTGAGCTGCGGTGCATCACCCCCGGTGTCGAGGGTACACGTGACGTGTTCGTGTGTCAACACACTTTTTGGCGACTCCGCTGGGGAATGAAGATCAATCGTCATCATCCACCATGTCTGATATTCCCAAGCCATCTGAGGTAGACGCCGATAACATCATTAAGCCCAGTCTTGATGAGATATCGGCCGATCATCGCCAAGTTTATGAGGAGTACAAGAAGGCGCGCGAGGAGAAGGACTTGCAGGAGTTCCTTGCAAAGCTCAAGAAGGATCGCCAAGGCAACATCACTCCGATTGAAGAAATCAAGTTCCCTCCTCTTCAAGCCAAGCAGGTTAAACCCTCTGTAAGTACTGCCTTTTCTCCTGAGCAGTGGGCTCAGATTGAAAGTCGTATTGCTGATGGTAACAATCTAGTCTATCAAACTTTTATAGAAAATACTAATGCTCAGAAGAATATATCTCAATTGTCTAGTGGTAATAATGGTGTAGCTGCTAGTGTGCAAAACCCTAATCTGGCTTTACCTATTGCATCGGCGCCTCCCGTGCCGATGACTTATTATCCTACCCAAACAAATCAGATTGTGACTACACCCATTAATCCTATTATGAGCATGACAGGTTCGGTGGCAACGCCGAACCAAACTCTACCTACAGCTACAACCACTCGACCACTACCAAATTATGGGTCGACATACATGCCACAATTCCTACCCACAACTAGCAACCCTACTCCTTCTATGCCACTGCCACAAGCTGCATCATCCACTATGGATGATGGTCTAGCTAATCTTAGAGAGGAGATGGCTAAGATGCTTCGAGAAAATTTTGGAGTTGAGTTACCTCGGAATCGGATTTACCAAAAGCCATACCCCGAGTACTTTGATGCCATCCAGTGCCCTCCGGGATATAAGATTCCAGATTTTGTTAAGTTCAATGGAGAGGGCACAAAAACCACATGGGAGCATGTTAGTCAATACTTAGCAGAACTAGGTGAAGCAGGCTCACTAAATGAGTTTAAAGTGCATTTGTTTCCTTTATCTTTAACTGGTACTGCATTCTCATGGTTTTCTTCTTTACCACATGGTTCCATTCGGGTTTGGTCACAGCTAGAGCAGAAATTTCATGATCACTTTTATAGCGGCGACAATGAACTCAAGTTATCACATCTAACATCGGTTAAACAGAAGCATGATGAATCGGTTTCCGATTATGTCAAGAGATTCAGAGAAACAAAAAACTGGTGTTTTAGTTTGGTGATAACTGAGAGAGACTTGGCAGACCTAGTGCTGAGTGGTTTGAGAACTCCCATTAGAGAAAAGCTAGAAGGTTATGAGTTCTTAAATATCAACCAAGTCTTACAAAGGGCTTTGGCTCAGGAAAGCCGAAGCAAAGATCTCAAAGAAGTGCATAGATACAAAGCCGATCGTCCAAAGATGAATATGGTGGAATATGATAGTGATCACTTAGACGATGAGGGTGATGTTTTTGCTACTGAATTTTTGGCCATCTAAGGCCAAACCCTTTACTTGCAATGATCTGAAACCGATTCATAAGAATCGTGATGAAGAGATGAAGTTTACTTTTAACATTGCTAAGTGTGATAGAATATTTGATGCTTTGCTGCAGGCTAAGATTATTAGAATATCTCATACTTTACCGCCGTTTGAAGAGCTAAAACGGCGTGCTTATTGCAAGTATCATAATTATTTTTCTCATGCTACTAACGATTGCAATGTTTTTCGACGACAGATACAATTGGCCATTAATGACGGACGATTGAACTTTTCTGAGATGCAAGTTGATAAACAGCCTTTTCCAATGAATACCATGGATTTGGAAGGGAAGAAGCTACTCCTTCGACCGAAGGTAGCCGAATCTGCTAATAAAGCTAATGTCATTGTTGGTGAGCCCAGGAAAGACAAGGAGGACAACAAGGTCTTGGGGAGACAGGTTGTGCTTGGTAAGCAACCCGATGTCAAGGAAGTGATCAAAATCACCATCAAGAATCCTACACTCGGGGGGCAACTACAAGTGCAAGAAAATGCTCGTGTGAGATTTATCAAGCCCAAGAGTCTAGAAATTGGCAAGTGGAAAAGGAATGAAGTTAAAGTACAGCGCAAGCGGATCAAGCCAACTTTTGATATGTTGCTGTCCAAGTACACCAACTAGTCGGCCGGTTCTAGCTTTAATCGGCCGACTCATCTGAAGCGACCAAGGTCACCATCAGCTGATATGTTCAGTCAGTATATGAAACCGAGTGGACCGAGGGTGCCGTTTCCAGAAGAGCATACGCAATCTGTTTGGGATCGACTTAACTATTCATATAGAGGCCGACTGAACATCGGTAACTATCGGTCGGCTGGTCAAAACATGCGACCGGATGGAAATTATCCGAGTGTAAGAATGCACCCAGGTGGAAGCTATCCGAGTGAAAAAATGTGGCCGAGTAGATTCCATCCGAGTGATATTCATCCGAGTGGATTCCATCAGAGTAAAAAGGTGTGCCCGAGTGGAAATTTCATGCATCTGGAAAGTCAAAAAGAATGGCGTGTTAAATCACCAAGTGTTGCAGCGGTTGAGTCGGGAAAAGGCAAGGAGAAAATGGATGCCGACTCACTTATCTTGGGCACCGAAACATTCGCCATACAGCAGCCGATTGTGCATAGCAATCCGACTGAGCCGATACTTGCTATCGCGCCAAAGCACTCCTCTAATGACCATGAAGCAAGCACCAGCCGAGTAAAAACGAGAGATCCTAAATACACTCAGCCAAAGTGGTGTCCTCCAGGGCTAACAAAGACACAAAAGAGGAAACTACAGAGGTTAAGGAGTCGAGAGATGGCAGAACAGGAGGCCGAGAAACAAAGGGATAAGTTGTTCAATGACACTCGACCCATGGTTCCACCAAAACAAGTGTGGAGGCCTAAACAAATACAAGATACAACAGCTTCTACATCTATCACAGCAATACCTACATCACCAAAGGAGGACGATGCAACAGATATGACATCGTCTGCGACACTTCTTACTTATCCATTACTCAGACAAATTTCAGAATCGGTGGATGCACTCGGGGAGGAGGCTGATATGTTGGACTATGAGTCTACGCCGGTTCATGAAGGTATGGATATCAATATGGTGTACTACTTACCTGCTGAGTTTCGTGCTGTAGATGAAGAAGGGGAGGTGGCTCAGCTGGATTTTGGCCCTAAAAACGCAATATTCGAGAAGCCAAAAGAACCAGTAACGCATCTTAAACCATTATATCTCAGAGGTCATATCAATGGGTCGCCGCTCACTCGGATGCTTGTTGATGGTGGTGCTGTGGTAAATCTTATGCCCTATTCGGTCTTCAAGAGGTTGGGTTTACCTGATGAAGAATTGATCAAGACCAATATGGTGCTCAATGGATTTGAAGGCAAAGAGAAAACTGAAGCCAAAGGTGTGATGTATGTGGAGCTTACAGTCAGAAGCAAAACTTTGGCTACTACATTCTTTGTCGCTGAGGTGCAAGGTAACTACAACGTCATACTAGGCCGTGATTGGGTTCATGCAAACCAGTGTGTGCCATCCACTATGCACCAGTTTTTGATTCAGTGGGTTGATGATGAAGTGGAAGTTATTCACGCGGATAACTCGGCCTGTGTTGATTTGGCCGATGCATCGGTGGATTGGCAACATCCCAATGCTACTTGCTTGACGGGACGTGACTTATCAGAATTTGATTTTCTCAGCGCAACCAAGAATGGTTTTGTGCCCGTCTCTTTAAAGCCAAGTGAATGCAATCGGCTCCAAGGTATGATATGTTTAAATGGATCCTAATTCCGAGTGGTTACAAAAACGTCTTGTAAAGTATCGGTCCAATAAGAACGATATGTATGAGTCTATAGAGGAGTTGGATGACATGGATAAACTCGGACAAGGTTTTACATCAGCCGATCCGTTAGAAGAGGTAGATATTGGAGATGGTTCAGTCACTCGATCGACATTTATAAACAAAAATTTGAAAGCCGATTGTAAGGCTAAGTTAATCGAGCTACTGAAAGAATATGTTTGTTGCTTCGCATGGGAATATCATGAGATGCCAGGGTTAAGCCGAGAGCTAGTGGAACATCGGTTGCCTATAAAGGCCGGTTTTAGACCTTATAAACAGTCGGCCAGTAAATTTAATCCGGAAACATATGACTGGATCAAGGAAGAGATCGGTCGACTGCTTGAAGCTAATTTCATTCGACCTTGTAGGTATGCCGAGTGGATTTCTAACATTGTCCCAGTAGAGAAGAAAGGATCTGGCAAGTTGAGGGTGTGCATTGATTTCAGAGATTTGAATAGGGCTACACCCAAAGATGAGTATCCTATGCCAATAGCCGATATGCTTATTAATGATGCTTCTGGACATAAGGTTATTAGCTTTCTAGATGGTAATGCCGGATACAATCAAATTTTTATGGCCGAAGAGGACATGTACAAAACGGCTTTCCGGTGTCCTGGTTTCCTTGGTTTATCCGAGTGGACAGTGATGACATTCGGATTAAAAAATGCTGGCGCCACGTATCAAAGGGCTATGAATTTGATTTTTCATGATTTACTCTGTGTCATACTTGAGGTTTATATTGATGATATTGTTGTCAAATCGGATGCTTTTGAATCTCACTTGGCCGATTTGCGTTTAGCTTTTGAAAGAATGAAAACGTATGGATTGAAAATGAATCCTTTGAAGTGTGCTTTCGGCGTGTCAGCTGGCAAGTTTTTAGGTTTCATTATTCATGAAGATGGTATAGAGATTGATCCCAAAAAGATAGAGGCTATACAGAAGGTGGAGGCTCCAACATGCAAGAGAGATATGCAAAAGTTCCTTGGCAAGGTCAATTATTTGAGAAGGTTCATAGCTAATCTATCAGGGAAAGTTGATGCATTTACTCCTATCCTTCGGTTAAAGAATGATGCTGATTTCACTTGGGGGGCAAAACAGCAAGAAGCACTTGATATGATCAAGAATTATTTGTGCACTCCTCCAGTGATGAAAGCACCCAAGCATAGGGAACCCTTTAGACTTTATATTGCAGCAGAGGAAGGAGTTATTGGTGCTGTTCTAACTCAAGAGACCGAAGGAAAAGAGCATGCCATCACTTATTTGAGCCGCCGTTTATTGGATGCAGAGACAAGGTATACATTTATTGAGAAATTATGTCTATGCTTATATTATGCTTGCACAAAACTGAGACATTATTTAGTGCCAAGTGTTTGTGTAGTAGCTTGTCAAATCGATGTCATTAAATACATGTTGCATAGGCCAATTCTTAGTGGTAGAATTGGCAAGTGGGCTTATGCTTTGATTGAATATGATTTGGCTTATGAATCTCTAAAATCCATGAAAGGCCAAATTGTTCTAATTTCATTATTGAACATCGGATTAATAACAAGCATGATGTTGATATGAACCTTGTTTCATTAGTACCATGGAGATTATACTTTGATGGTTCAGTTTGTAGCAATGGCCAAGGTGTTGGTATTGTTTATATATCTCCTCATGGTGCTGTTTTTGAAGCCTCATGCCGCTTAGAATATTTTTGCACAAACAATCAAGCCGAATATGAAGCATTGTTATTCGGCCTAGAGATGTTACTTGCTATAGGTGCTACACATATTGAGGCTTATGGTGATTCGTTACTAGTGGTGCAGCAAATATCCAAAGTCTTTCAATGTTTGGACGAATCACTTAATGTTTATCTTGATAGATGTCTAGATATAATTTATACTTTGGATTGCTTTATCATTGCTCATATATCTAGACATACAATTGGAAAGCAAATGAATTGGCACAACAAGCATCCGGATATCATGTTGATCGTGGCATGTTTCATATCTCTCAAAGACCGATGTCTTGTCTTGCCAATATGAGAGAGGCCGAACCTGAACCCACTGATTCGGCCATTAACAAAAAGTCTAGTGCAGGTGACAATTCCGACTGGAGGAAGCCCATTGTTGATTACTTGTGCAATCCGGGTGAAAGGGTGGACAGGGCTGTTCGGCGTATGGCTTTCAAGTATACAATGAGAGATGATGGTCTTTATCGCCGAACCGTCGATGATGTTCTTCTAAAGTGTTTGGACGAGGACTAGGCAAGAGTTGCTATGGGAGAAGTACATGAAGGTATTTGTGGCACTCACCAGTCGGCTCCCAAGATGAAATGGTTATTGCGACGTGCTGGGTTTTATTGGCCGACTATGATTAATGATTGCTTCAGATATTATAAGGGGTGTGAAGCTTGTCAAAAGTTTGGTGATATTCAATTGGCTCCTGCTGCTATGTTACATCCCATTATCAAACCGTGGCCTTTCAGAGGTTGGGGTTTAGATTTCATTGGACAAATCCATCCGTCTTCCTCAAAAGGGCATCGGTTCGTATTGGTGGCAACCGATTATTTCACTAAATGGTCTGAAGCAATACCTCTCAAGAACATGACGCATACGGAGGTAATTCAATTCATAACCCAGCACATTATTCATAGATTCGGTATTCCTCAAACGTTAACTACAGATCAAGGTTCATCTTTCATGTCACACCAAGTTAGAGAATTTGCTGAATCTTATAACATAAAGTTGCTCAATACCTCTCCATATTATGCCCAAGCTAATGGACAAGCTGAGTCTAGCAATAAAATTTTAATCAAGCTCATCAAGAAGAAGATTGAGGATAATCCAAGGAGATGGCATGACTTGTTGTCTGAGGCATTATGGGCACATAGAATCTCAAGGCATGGTGCTACGAAAGTGACTCCATATGAGCTAGTATATGGTCAGGAGGCTGTTTTACCGGTGGAAGTAAATTTGAATGCTTTGAGAATAGCCAAACAAAATGATTTATCGGCAATAGACTTCTATAACTTGATGATGAACAACATTGATGAGGTTGCTGATAAACGTTTGGCTGCTTTGAATGCCATAGAGAGAGATAAGTTGAGGGTGGCAAGGGCTTACAATAAGAAAGTCAAGTTGAAGAATTTTCAAGTTGGTGATCTCGTTTGGAAAGTGATTCTGCCGATTGGTTCAAGAGATAGAAAATTTGGGAAGTGGTCTCCAAGTTGGGAAGGTCCTTTTAGAATTACAAGAGTTGTTCCCGGAAATTCATATTTGGTGGAATCAATACCAGGAGCATTGTTACCTCGAGCTCTCAATGGCAAATATTTGAAGAAGTACCACCCGAGTGTGTGGCAGGAAGCCTAAGTGGGAAATGGCCGATATATGATTATCGCCCTTAGCACAAACATGGCCAATACATAATTACCGCATTGAGAAAAATAAATGGCCGATGGAGTGTTGATATCGTCCTTAGAATAAACAATATGCATATTATTTTTCGGCGTGCAAGCTTTGCCGAAAAACAGGGGGGCATGTGTTGACACCTGATTTTGGCAAGATACAGATTGCAATGAAGATGGTCTCGAGTGAATGAGTTTTCAGCACAAAAATATTCACGTCACCGAGTGGAACCACTTTGATGTTTCGGTTATATTCATTCGACTTTATCTTACGGACCGAAACTATACTCCGAGTGGCATAGTTCAATGTTCCGAGTGGTTTTTGGCCAATCATGTCTTCAAGATAACCTCGGATGAAGGAGAACTCTTAAGGAATTGTCCTCGTATCGTCGAAGCAATCAATTTTGATATATAAATCATCTCAATCCAAGTTCATATGCAAAAGTTAGAGGCAATACACTGCAGACCGAACCTCAACGGAAATATGGCGCGAGGTGCTAGACACTTGTCTGATGGGTTGCGCGAGTAATTCGGCCATCAAGACGGCCTTGAATCGAAAAACCTTCAACACGGAAAAGTTTCGGCTCGACGAGCCGATCGATTTTCATATATAGTTTGTCTCAATCCGAGATCGTATGAGGCCTGGAGAGACAAATCAAGATCGGGCTATGTTTTTAGTCGGAAATCCGAGTGAAAAGTTTACCATCCGAGTGAAAGTTTACGGTCGAGTGAAAATTTACTGGTCGAATGAAAGTTTGCTGACCGAATGAACTTATTATTATCCAAGTGGAAATATAGTCATCCGAGTGGAAATATGATCATCCGAGTGAAATTGTCGTCCAAGTGAAAATATTCCGAAGTGAAAAGATTACCATCGGGACGAAAACTTGCCGATTGAACAAGATATTGCTTTCCGAGTGGAAATATAGTCATCCGAGTGGAAATATAGTCATCCAAGTGGAAATATAGTCATCCGAGTGAAAGATTGTCTTCCGAGTGAAAAAGTCGAATCGGACGATCCGAGTGAAAGTATCTAATATCCGAGTGGATGAGCTCAAGTCCGAGTGAAATTGAACATGTGCTGGAAAGTTTATCAAAATGACCTTGGATGAAGAAGTGTTCAATACGGAAGTTGTGCATATCATCAGGACAGTAAACTTTGATTTTGGAGTCATCATCATCAGAGATAATATAGCCTACAAATTCACTACGAGACTCGGATAATCCAGTCTACTGCAAGACCGAGTCCGACTGGAAGATAAAGATGACCTCGAAAAGTATTCAAGATGGCCTTATTTGAAAAAGTGATCAACATGAGAGTTGTTTGTATCGTCGAGGCACACAAGTTTGATATTTGGGCCATCTCGATCGGAGATCATATGCAAGCCCGGCGGCCCGCGGAAGAAGGAAGACAGAGTTTGGGCTAGATTCAGACTGAATCCGAGTTGGAATAGAATTAGGACTCCAGGACGTGAATTGATGTAATTTTTCTTGTAAGGAAAGCCTAGATGAATCCTTTACTTGTATGGGAAGTCTAGCCGCCTCTTATATATGTTGGGGGTGACGGCCGATTGAACAACACACAATCGAACAAATCAATATACTACTTTTTCATCTATGTTTTATCTCTCCACCGTTTTTCTATCTCGTTCTTCGCTGTTCTTCGTGTTTGAGAGCTGCGAAACCCGAGGCTCTAGGGGCGAGCAAATCGACCTAGGGAAGCCCATAGCCGCCGCACTCCCTGACGGGGTCCCTCCCAGGGGTGTGGGGTTTTCGGGTCTGCAAAAGCGCCCGTCGACTGTCTTGCGTATCGCGCTGTCGGTCGGGTCTCCTTCGACGTGAGCTGCGGTGCATCACCCCCGGCGTCGAGGGTACACGTGACGTGTTCGTGTGTCAACAGGTCCATGCCCAAGTCCTCAAAAGAAGCAAGTCACTTTCCAAGTTTCGTCTGATGAAGACAAAGCTGATGATGATGAACTTGCAGAAATCATCAGAGACAGGCAAGTCAGGGCCGCTAGAGCCAAAGGATCAGAGGTGCCACTGCTTTTGGATCCCAAGCTGATCTTCGACTACATTGATGATTGACACAAGGACCCCAACACTCCCTTGCCTGACTTCAAGCTGACTCCTGGCCAAAGTCACATGCTGACCCACTTCATTCAAGAAGAAAAGTGGAAATTTGAGATGGCCAGGCAGATCAAGAAAGCGCAGTACAAGAAGGAGAAATTTTTGAAGAACAACGTTGTCACTATGACAACTGATGAACTTGTAAAAATCCAATCTGAAATCAAAACCCTCAGCGATGACTTCAAAGCCTACTATGCTGATTGGCAAGGAGCCAAAGTTAGATTTGTAAAGATAACTGAATAGTTCACTTCAAATGTTGCTGCCCCAACGCAACAGGAAATTCCTCAGGCTGAAGCATCTGCTCAGCCGACTGAGGAACATGCCAGCACCGCTGATGAAAATCAGGCTGCTGAAGAAAATTTGAGTTCCAGGGCTGATGACTGCACTCCAGCTGCTGAAGAAATTGCCAGGGCATCCACTAGTGGTGCGCCTAAAGAAACTGAAGAAATCAGGGCAACTGCATCAGTTGTGCCTGAAGAAAATAAACCAGATTCCTTTGCTCCTCCTGCGCCAACACCAACTCCGATCCTTCCATCTGCATCAGATGTGAAGAAGACCAAGGCTGCAGAGCGTGCTGCAGTGAAGAAAAGGAAAGGATTAGTTGCTTCAGATTCTTCAGCTCCGAAGAAAATGAAGCCTATGACAAGTTCATTTGCACATCCGATTGATGCTGTTCCCATCTCAACCAGGCCATCAAAGGACCTTGTTCCTTTTGATGAAGAATATGTGATCCCCAGCGGATCTGATGAAGCAACTCATTCTGCTGCTTCGTCTGAACCGTTGGATGAAGAAATTGAAGTGGATGCGATCCCTTCAACACCTATCATCTCCTCGCCTATGCCTCAGTTCACAGCTGAAGAGGCTGGCATTGAAGAAATGGAAGATGAAGATGTGGACATTGGCTGCTCCACACCCGTAATCAGTGATGAATTCTGGGAAAGTCAGTATCCAAACTCTCCAATGTTCACCCCTCTACAGCAAATTCCTTAGTCCCCCACACAAACTGTTCACATGGGCTCTGAAGAAACTCATCCCACTGCATCTGTCCATGAGGAAATTCCAGCCACTAGCGCTGAAGAAACTGCTGCTGCTGAACAACCAACGACGCAGACTATCAGTGAGGAGGAACCAGAAATTCCTCAGCCTGAAGAACCTGCGATTGAGATTCCTGAGGTCATGATGCAACTCACTGACACTCCTCTGCCGAAGCCAAAGGATCCATTCCCACGCAAGCAAAAGTTCAAGGCTGGTGATTTCTCTGGCGAGCACGTATTCTTCGAAGATTACAACCCATATGACTCTGCTTGCATTAGGAAGAGGCGTTTCTGGACTGCTAGTCAAGCCAATTTCTATTCCTCAGTGCTGTTCAACAAGGAGAAGATTTTCTACCATGAGCATATTCCTCACGTGGATATGGAATCTCTGCCATGCTTCGCACCAGTCCTCAGTGTTCTTCACGACGCTGGGCTGCTCAACTTTTGCTCTGACATCTGCGATTGGAATGAAGAACTGATTCTTCAATTCTATGCAACACTGCACATCACCGGAGGTGCTGAAGATGTGAATTCATGGGTGCTGGACTGGATGTCTGAAAACACTCACTACACTGCACCAGCCTCTGAATTGTTTCGTGCTCTACCACTCAGTCCTCCCCTTGAAGAAGCTCGCTGCATCTACAGTGAACCTGAGCTCACACATCATTACATGCAGGTGCTGATGAAACCTTTAAAGCCAGGTCAAGCACCAAGAACCAAATTCCTCATGAAGGAATTGTTGTACGTGCCCAGAACTGTCTATCGTATTCTTACAAGGACAATCTGTCCTATCAAAGGCCACGACTCATCTGATGAGGAAATTGTTGGCATCATGAAGAATCTGGTATTCAACATCGTTCATGGCATTCCTGTCAATTATCACGATTTCTTCATGAGGACCATGGCCAATGTTGCACTGTCTCCGTTTGAGCTGAAGCCTTATGCACCTTGGATCATGAGATTCCTCAGGACAAGGTCTTCACTCAACTACAAAGCTGATTTCCAGAATCATCTCAGCTACTTGCCGCCAATTGAAGTCCTCAAGCAGACATATTCCTCAGTTGATGGAAAGGGCAAGGCACCAGCTGTAATTGATGAAGGCATTCATCCATTGGATGGTCAGTTTCGCAAAGCTGCATCTTATTCCACCAATTGTGACTCTGCCACACATGACTCTGCCAATGCTCCCAAGTCCACTCCTCAAGCCACTGCTCCGCACGTGATGACAGACCGTGAACTTCTGCTTAGTCTTCACAAGAAGGTGGATCGAAATCACAAATGGGTTAAGCGTCAGTTTGGTTCACTTCTTCACAACATGACTGCCACACACAATGCAGTGAAGAAAAACCACTACTACCTCCATCAAGTCTTCGGTCGCACCTAGGCAATCCTGTCACATCTGTATGGTGAAGAAGATCTGAAGAACATGGATCTTAATGAAGATTTTGACTGGTCTGCACCTCCACCGAAGAAATTCAAGAAGGTCAAGGTTCCTTCTCTGGTGGCCAGCTCATATTCTTCATCGCGCGACACTGATGAACATGAAGATTTGGACGACACTGCGGCAGGCCCTACATCAACCAACGACCCCAACAACGCTGGCGCTCCTTCATCAACATGATTATCTTCAGGGGCGTTAGTCCTCATTTTCGATCCTTTTGGTCATTCGATGACAAAGGGGGAGAAATATGAGTTAGTCTTCAAGCGGGTCTACTATATGGGCGTTTTTTGCTAAGTTACAACTCTCGTTCTTCTGAAACTTTATTGGATCGAGTTGTAATCTTAAACCCGATGGTGCTCTGATACTTTTGATGCACTGTGCTCTGATACTCTTGATGCACTATTCTGCATGCTTATTCCTCGTTAATATTATTGCATGCATGCTGAATTTCATCAGGCACCATATTTCATCATGCATTTCAAATTTTTCATATTATATGTTAAATGCGTGTATGAATTACAAGATATAGGGGGAGATCTCCATGATTCAACTCTTCAAGTGTGCATTGCTTCAAAAGCAAATTCCTCACTATGCACATCTTCAGGGGGAGTTCTTCTATATTTTGCAATCAAATTCCTCAATATCAGTATTTACACATCATATGGTTATCCCCGTTGAAAACTTAACCTATATTGTCATCAATCACCAAAAAGGGGGAGATTGTAAGTGCATCTAGTGCTCCTTAGTGATTTTGGTGTATTGAAGACTTATAGGTTAAGGGACTAACGCGTGTGTGAGTGTACACAGGTCTATAAGTCTATGAGGAGTTTGATATTTACAGGAAAAGTCGACCCCTAAAAATGAATATCTTCGACTGAAGATTTTGGTATTTCTGAAGACTTTCATGAAGACTTTGAAAGTGAAGAAATTGGTGTGTCCGTGAAGACTTGATATTCATGCGAGAAATATGAAGCTTGAAGACTTTCGTGTTCATACTTTTGTTTTTATCTTTCTTGAGTCATAGGAAACACCGTACTTTTAAAGGGGGTCGAGGAAATACTAAGGAAAAATTTCCATGTGATGCTCAACTCAAAATCCTACACCTACCAATCCCTTCGAGTGAAGCCATTGGAAATCTCATATAGTTCAGTCAATTTCTTCAGTGACAGAGACGAAGTTCTTCTGGTCTCTGAGGAATTTGTCCTGACTGAGGAGTTAGGAATTCGCTAGTGCGGATTGCCTACACAGTGAGGAACATGATAGCCCTGAGGATTTTTCTACTCAAAATTCCGACCGTTGCTGTGCTATGCGCCAACTGTTCCAAAATATCTATCCACCTAACGGTCATATCATTGAAGGGCATTTATGTCTTATCATGTCAGGCTGCTCCCTAGGCTATAAATAGCCGCCCCCCTACAACCACTAGCTGGTTGGCTGCTCCGAGAGAAACTGACACTTGTCATTTGAGAGCAACCCATCCTCCGAGGACTTTGAGCGAAAATCATCAAGTGAGGAAAAACCAAAAACCCAAAACCCAAACACCTACAAACCCCAAGTGATTGAGCATCACTAAAGAGATTGATCCTGAGTGGATCTGACGCTTGTTACCTTTGAAGACTGTGCTTCTTCCAGACGGTTAGGCGTCATGGTCTAGAGCATCCAAGAGGAATTGTGGATCGCCGAGTGACCAAGTTTGTGAAGGTTTGGAAGTCGCCTGAAGACTTACCACGAGTGATTGGACGAGGTCTGTGTGACCTTAGTTCAAGGAGAATACTGTGAGGACTGGGTGTCTTGGACTAAGTGTCCTTGACTGGGTGTCCGGGACTGTGTGTCCTCGAGTTTAAATACTCAGCCACTCCAACCAGACGTATAACTGAGACAACAGTTGGAATTGGTCTACCAAATCATTGTCTTCATCGAGCTTACTGGTTCTTTTTCCTCAACTCTTTCATTTCCTCATAACTGTGCTATATGTTTGTTCATATCTGTGTTTGAAGACTTTGAATGAAGACTTTCTCAATTTCCTCAGTTCAATTTCTTCAGTCTATTTGTCTTCATCCTGTGTTATCCTGTGATTACGCTTCCTGTACTTTGTGCCTGTCTTCATTTCATCATGATGACTATGCTTGTATTCTGTTGTGTTTACTTTTGAGTACTTATTCCGCTGCTAGTAGTTCTTCGCTAAGGAATTTCCTCACCAGCAAATTCCTCAGTGAAGAATTTCGTAAAAATCGCCAATTCACCCCCCCTCTAGTCGATATAACACACTTTCAACTTGCGGGTTCTATGACCTTATGAACTTATGCATAGGGGTTGGCACACGTTTTCGTCTTGACTCTCCGGTAGAAACTTTGGGGCACTCTTTGAAGTTCTTTGTGTTGGTTTGAATAGACGAATCTGAGATTGTGTGATGCATATCGTATAATCAAACCCGCGGATACTTGTAGTGGCATTGGAGTATCTAGGTGACATTAGGGTTTTGGTTAATGTGTGTCTTAAGGTGTTATTTTAGTACGAACTTTAGGGCTGTTTGTGACACTTATAGGAATAGCCCAATAGATCGATTAGAAAGAATAACTTTGAGGTGGTTTCGTACCCTACAATAATCTCTTCGTTTGTTCTCCGCTATTAGTGACTTTGGAGTGACTATTTTTTGCACATTGAGGGGTTGTTATATGATCTAATTATGTTATCATTGTTGAGAGAGCTTGCACTGGTGAAAGTATGAACCCTGGGCCTTATTTCTAAGCATTGCAATACCGTTTTTTCTCACTTATATCACTTGCTACCTTGCTGTTTTTATATTTTCAGATTACAAAAACCTATATCTACCATCCATATTGCACTTGTATCACCATCTCTTCGCCAAACTAGTGCACGTATACAATTTACCATTGTATTGGGTGTGTTGGGGACACAATAGACTCTTTGTAATTTGGTTGCAGGGTTATTTTAGAGAGACCATCTTCATCCTATGCCTCCCACAGATTGATAAACCTTAGGTCATCCACTTGAGGGAAATTTGCTACTGTCCTACAAAACTCTACGCTTGGAGGCCCAACACGAGTCTATAAGAAGAAGCTTGTGTAGTAGACATCAAGCTCTTTTCTGGCGCCGTTGCCGGGGAGGCTAGGTAAGCGGCACTCACATCCCGTCAACGAAGCTCTTTTCTGGCGCTATTGCCAGGGAGGTTAGTGCTTGAAGGTATATCTTTAGATCTTGCAATCGAATCTTTTAGTTTCTTGTTTTATCACGAGTTTAGTCTATAAAAGAAAACTACAAAAAATTGGAATTGAGGATGCCTCATATGCTTCACCTTTTTTATGTCTTTCATGAAAATGATGGAAAGGAAAATTGTGCTCATGTGTTAGAAGAAGAAGTCTACAGAATGTTTGGCACTAAATTTTTGAATGATGAGCATGATTGCAATGTTGTTAGTATGAATTCTTTGAATATCCATGATGCTAATGATATGCAAAGACATAAGCTTGGGGATGCTATGTTTTATGACTATGATATTTTTTAGTCCCCCAAGTTTTGATGAGAAGATTTATTATGATGATAGCATGCCTCCTATTTATGATGATTATATTAATGAAAGTGGGTTTGGAAGAGTGTCAACTTTAGGGAGTAATGATCCCACTATTTTGGAGGGCATTGAATCTTATTGTTATAATGATAAAAGTAGATTTGTAGAGGTCATAACTTTATTTAGTAATGATTCCACTATTTCAGAAGAGGTTCCAATTGATTATGAGAACAAAGTTGCTATCTATGATGATTATTGTGATGACATGTATGCTATAAAGAATAATGATAACCATGGAACTTGTCATCATTATTTTAATTTTCAATTGGATTATGCCTCACATGATAGTTATTTTGTTGAGTTTGCTCCCACTACTATGAATGAGAAGAATTTTGCTTATGTGGAGAGTAATAAAATTTCTATGCTTGTAGATCATGAAAATAATGATTTTTGTGACAGTTATATTGTTGAATTCAATCATAATTCTACTGGAAATTATTATGAGAGAGGAACTTATGCTTCTATGTATCTCAATAATATCAAGTTTCCTCTGTACATGTTGAAAATCTTGAAGTTATGCTTGTTTTACCTTCCTATGCAAGTTGATTCTTGTTCCCATAAGTCGTTTTCTCACAAAATCCCTATGCATAGGGAGTGTGTTAGACTTAAATGTGCTAGTCATATGCTTCATGATGCTCCCGTTATGTTCCAATTCTTATCTTTGATGTGAGCATCATTGAAATCATAATGCCTAGCTAGAAAGGCATTAAAGAAAAGCGCTTGTTGGGAGACAACCCAACATTTGTACCTACTGTTTTTGTGTGTTCACATGATTATTCTACTGTAGTAATCATGTTTTACAGCTTTTGTTTCAATTAAGTGCCAAGTAAGACCTTTGGGATGGCTTACGGTGATAGCTGATTTGATCTTGCTGAAAAACAAAAACTTTTGCGCCCAGGAAAAGAATTCTATTTTTTAACAGAAGCGTGACAAAATACTGATTCTTTTTGCAGAATATTAATATAAAAATTTCCTAGGTTGTCCTAATTTTAAGAATTTTGGGAGTTAGATAAGTATTTGAGAGTTACAGATTTCTACAGACTGTTATGTTTTTGACAGATTCTGTTTTGATAGCATACATGTATTCTAGAGTTATAGACTTCTACAGTATTCGAGAGTTATAGATTGTTTTCTTATTTTGATGAATCTACGGGTAGTATCGGGGGGGGTATGTGTCGTGGGAGTGACTCTGACAGTAAGAATAGGGGGTACATAGGAGGACTCAAGGCCCTAGCTACAGCGAGGTTGTACACGCATGTTTACGAGTTCAGGCCCCTCTCGGAGGAGGTAATAGACCTATGTCTTGGTGCCTCAAAGGCTTGTCGATTCAATTATGCATGAAAGTTATAGGGGGTACGAACCCGTGTGCCAGAGGAGGGGTGGCTTATATAGAGTGCGCCAGGCCCCTCCAGCCCTCGGTTACACAGGGTTCAATGTGAGTTAAGACAAGGGCGTTACCAGTAACGCCTGCTATTAATGATCTTTATGACTACAGAGTGAATGCCTGACCATTGCCATCCTGGGGGACTATAGGCCTTCTATGCTCCGAGTGATTCTTTTGTATGGTCGAGTGTAATGATTATGTCGAGTGGAATTGGTATATCTGAGTGGAATCTGCCGTCGAGTGGATTACACTTCAGGGTGATTTCAGTCGGTATCTTCTATAGAACTTTGTATGTCTTTGACTCTAGGGCGGTGTCCTTGGGTAGGGCATCTAGGTCAGCCTAAGACCCTACGCTAGGTACATGTCATCGTCATTAGCCCCTGAATGGATTGAGGTCCGAGTGTAGAGGGGTTGAAGTTGGTTCCGACTCGATTCAATGCTTCGGAGGCATTTCATCAAGGTCTTGAAAGCATATTGGTACTTTAACCCTGCATCAGTCGCCTTGATCGATTATGGCTTCTGAGATCGCTGAGTGAATCATGTTGTAAATCCTCGAGTGAATTGTAATGCGATATCTTCGATGTGATTGACTGATGTGCAGTTTCTGGATCTCACAGGATTCAAAATTTTGGAGAAGCGTGTGGGACGAGGCGTGGCGTAGTAAACGGAACGAGGAGAGAGAGACACCTCGATCTTCGTGCCTCCTTTTTCGCCACATATCGAGCGAGCGCCTGTTATGGGATGGGATAGGATCGCTCGGGTCCACGGGTCAGCCACTCGGAAGCGGGCCCATAAAAAGCATCGAGGCTGATGCGATGCACTGTGCGCCTTATTCGATCCCCTTTCTCTTCATTTCTCCACCTCGTCTCCTCCTCCTCGCCGTACCTTCACCCGTTCCTCTCAAGCTCCGCCGCCATGGGGAAGGAGAAGATTGTGGCTATGGAGCGCACAAAGAAGGCAGTGGGGAAGGGCAAGAAGACAGCCCGGGGGTCGTCGTCGCGGTCCGGTCTGCCGCCTGGCTGGATCCAGGGGGACTAGATTCACTCCACCATCGTGAAGGAGGACTTGGAGAATCTTGCCAACGATGGTCTGATTGCTCACAGATCTTGGAGGCTGCCGAAGGGGGAATTCAAGCCCCAGCCGCGCGAGGGTGAGCGCATCCTCCTCACCACCCACGTCGAGCGAGGTTTTTCCCTTCCACCGCATCCGTTCTTTCGGGGTTTTCTGAACTTTTTTGACGCTCAGATTCATCATTTCCCTCCCAACACAATCTGGTATCTTGCCTCTTTCATCTCAATGTGTGAAAACTTCCTAGGGTGCCAGCCGCATTGGGGTCTGTTCAAACATATCTTCATGATACGTCTCCAACGTATCTATAATTTTTGATTGCTCCATGCTATATTATCTACTATTTTGGACATTATTGGGCTTTATTATCCACTTCTATATTATTTTTGGGACTAACCTATTAATCGGAGGCCCAGCCTAGAATTGCTGTTTTTTGCCTGTTTTAGGGTTTCGAAGAAAAGGAATATCAAACGGAGTCCAAACGGAATGAAACCTTCGGGAATGTGATTTTCTCAACGAACAAGACCCAGGAGACTTGGACCCTACGTCAAGACACAAAAGAGGAGGCCACGAGGTAGGGGGCGCGCCTACCCCCCCCCCCCCCAAGCGCGCCCTCCACCATCGTGGGCCCCCTGTTGCTCCACCGACGTACTCCTTCCTCCTATATATACCTACGTACCCCCAAACGATCAGATACGGAGCCAAAAACCTAATTCCACCGCCGCAACTTTCTGTATCCACGAGATCCCATCTTGGGGAATGTTCTGGAGCTCCGCCGGAGGGGGCATCGATCACGGAGGGCTTCTACATCAACACCATAGCCCCTCCGATGAAGTGTGAGTAGTTTACCTCAGACCTACGGGTCCATAGTTATTAGCTAGATGGCTTCTTCTCTCTTTTTGGATCTCAATACAATGTTCTCCCCCTCTCTTGTGGAGAACTATTCGATGTAATCTTCTTTTTGTGGTGTGTTTGTTGAGACCGATGAATTGTGGGTTTATGATCAAGTCTATCTATGAACAATATTTGAATCTTCTCTTAATTCTTTTATGTATGATTGGTTATCTTTGTAAGTCTCTTCGAATTATTAGTTTGGTTTGGCCTACTAGATTGATCTTTCTTGCAATGGGAGAAGTGCTTAGCTTTGGGTTCAATCTTGCGGTGTCCTTTCCCAGTGACAGTAGGAGCAGCAACACACGTATTGTATTGTTGCCATCGAGGATAACAAGATGGGTTTTTCATCATATTGCATGAGTTTATCCCTCTACATCATGTCATCTTGCTTAAGGCGTTACTCTATTTTTAACTTAATACTCTAGATGCATGCTGGATAGCGGTCAATGAGTGGAGTAATAGTAGTAGATGCAGGCAGGAGTCGGTCTACTTGTCTCGCACGTGATGCCTATATACATGATCATACCTAGATATTCTCATAACTATGCTTAATTCTGTCAATTGCTCAACAGTAATTTGTCCACCCACCGTAGAATACTTATGCTCTCGAGAGAAGCCACTAGTGAAACCTATGGCCCCCGGGTCTATATTTATCATATTAATCTCCTACTACTCAGTTATTTCCTCTGCTTTTTTACTTTTCCTTTATTTTACTTTGCATCTTTATCACAAAAATACCAAAAATATTATCTTATCATATCTATCAGATCTCACTCTCGTAAGTGGCCGTGTGGGGATTGACAACCCCTTATCGCGTTGGTTGCGAGGATTTATTTGTTTTGTGCAGGTGCGAGGGACTCGCGCGTAGCCTCCTACTGGATTGATACCTTGGTTCTCAAAAACTGAGGGAAATACTTACGCTACTTTGCTGCATCATCCCTTCCTCTTCGGGGAAAACCAACGCAGTGCTCAAGAGGTAGCAAGAAGGATTTCTGGCGCCGTTGCCGGGGAGGTCTATGCAAAAGTCAACATACCAAGTACCCATCACATACCCTTATCTCCCGCATTACATTATTTGCCATTTGCCTCTCGTTTTCCTCTCCCCCACTTCACCCTTGCCGTTTTATTCGCTCTCTCTCTCTATCCTCCATCTCTTTCTCTATTTGCCTCTTTTTGCCCGCTTGTTTTTTTTGTTTGCTTGTGTGTTAGTTTTCTTGCTTGTCACGATGGCCCAAGATAATACTAAATTATGTGACTTCACCAATACCAACAACAATGATTTCATTAGCACTCCGATTGCTTCTCTTACCGATGCTGAATCTTGTGAAATTAATACTGCTTTGCTGAATCTTGTCATGAAAGATCCGTTTTTCGGCCTTCCTAGTGAAGATGCCGCTACCCATCTAAATAGCTTCGTTGATTTGTGTGATATGCAAAATAAGAAAGATGTGGATAATGATATTGTTAAATTGAAGTTATTTCCTTTTTCACTTAGAGATCGTGCTAAAGCTTGGTTTTCATCTTTGCCTAAAAACAGTATTGATTCATGGAATAAGTGCAAAGATGCTTTTATCTCTTAAGTATTTTACTCCCGCTAAGATCATCTCTCTTAGAAACGATATTATGAATTTTAAGCAACTTGATCATGAACATGTTGCACAAGCTTGGGAGATAATGAAACTAATGATACGTAATTGCCCTACTCATGATTTAAATTTGTGGATGATTATACAAAAATTTTATGCCAGATTGAATTTTGCTTCTAGAAATCTTTTAGATTCGGCCGCGGGAGGCACTTTTATGGAAATTACTTTAGGAGAAGCTACTAAACTTCTAGATAATATTATGGTTAATTATTCTCAAAGGCATACTGGAAGATCTACTAATAAAAAGGTGCATGCGATAGAAGAAATTAATGTTTTGAGTGGAAAGATGGATGAACTTATGAAATTATTTGCTATTAAGAGTGTTTCTTCTGATCCTAATGATATGCCCTTGTCTACTTTGATTGAGAATAATAATGAATCTATGGATGTGAATTTTGTTGGTAGGAACAATTTTGGTAACAATGCATATAGAGGAAATTTCAATGCTAGGCCTTATCCTAGTAATCCCTCTAATAATTATGGTAATTCCTACAACAATTCTTATGGAAATTATAATAATATGCCCTCTGATTTTGCATCTAATATTAAAGAATTTATTACTGTGCAAAAGAATTTTAATGCTTTGATTGAAGAAAAATTGCTTAAGATTGATGAGTTGGCTAAGAACATTGATAAAATTTCTCTTGATGTTGATTCTTTGAAATTTAGATCTATTCCACCTAATCATGATATCAATGAGTCTCTCAAAGCCATGAGAATTTCCATTGATGAGTGCAAAGAAAGAACCGCTAGGATGCGTGCTAAGAAAGATGCCTTTATAAGAGTGTGTTCTTCTAGTTCCTATGAAAATAATGATGAAGATCTAAAAGTTATTGATGTGTCCCCTATTAAATCTTTGTTTTGCAATATTAATCTTGATAATGATGGGACTGAATATGATCCACCTTTACCTAGAAGGCGTTCCAAGAATTCAGAATTTTTTGATCTTGATGCTAAAATTGATAAAAGTGGGATTGAAGAAATTAAAACCCTAGATGTTGGTAAACCCAATATTATGGATTTCAAGGAATTTAACTACGAAAATTGCTCTTTGATTGATTGTATTTCCTTGTTACAATCCGTGCTAAATTCTCCTCATGCTTACAGTCAAAATAAAGCGTTTACTAAACATATCGTTGATGCCTTGATGCAATCTTATGAAGAAAAACTTGAATTGGAAGTTTCTATCCCTAGAAAACTTTATGATGAGTGGGAACCAACTATTAAAATTAAAATTAAAGATCATGAATGTTATGCTTTATGTGATTTGGGTGCTAGTGTTTCCACGATTCCAAAGACTTTGTGTGATTTGTTAGGTTTCCGTGATTTTGATGATTGCTCTTTAAACTTGCACCTTGCGGATTCCACTATTAAGAAACCTATGGGAAGAATTAATGATGTTCTTATTGTTGCAACTAGGAATTATGTGCCTGTAGATTTTATTGTTCTTGACATAGATTGCAATCCTTCATGTCCTATTATTCTAGGTAGACCTTTCCTTAGAACGATTGGTGAAATTATTGATATGAAGGAAGGAAATATTAGATTACAATTTCCATTAAGGAAAGGCATGGAACACTTTCCTAGAAATAAAATAAAATTACCTTATGAATCTATTATGAGAGCCACTTATGGATTGCTTACCAAAGATGGGAATACCTAGATCTATCCTTGCTTGTTATGCCTAGCTAGGGGCGTTAAACAATAGCGCTTGTTGGGAGGCAACCCAATTTTATTTTTTTCCTTGATTTTTGCTCCTGTTTAGTAATAAATAATTTATATAGACTATGTTTTGGTTGTGTTTTTTTGTGTTTAATTAGTGTTTGTGCCAAGTAGAACCGTTGGGAAGACTTGGGGAAAGTCTTGTTACACTTGCTGTAAAAAACAGAAACTTTAGCGCTCACGAGAACTACAGCCATTTTTATTTGGAAAGTGCTATTTAGTTAATTATTTTTGAAGATGATTAATAGCTAAATTCGTCACGTCCATAAATTTATTTTAGAATTTTTGGGGTTCAAGATCTTGCGCTAGCTACAGATTACTACAGACTGTTCTGTTTTTGACAAATTCTGTTTTTTGTGTGTTGTTTGCTTATTTTGATGAATCTATGGCTAGTAAAATAGTTTATGAACCATAGAGAAGTTAGAATACAGTAGGTTTAACACCAATATAAATAAATAATGATTTCATTGCAGTACCTTGAAGTGGTCTTTTGTTTTCTTTCGCTAACGGAGCTCACGAGATTTTCTACTTTGAGTTTTGTGTTGTGAAGTTTTCAAGTTTTGGGTAAAGATTTGATGGATTATGGAACAGGGAGTGGCAAGAGCCTAAGCTTTGGGATGCCCATGGCACCCCCAAGATAATCTAAGGACACCTAAAAGCCAAAGCTTGGGGATGCCCCGGAAGGCATCCCCTCTTTCGTCTACTTCTATCGGTAAGTTTACTTGCAGCTATATTTTTATTCTCCACATGATATGTGTTTTGCTTGGAGCATCTTGTATGATTTGAGTCTTTACTTTCTAGTTTACCACAATCATCCTTGCTGTACACACCTTTTGAGAGAGCCATACATGATTTGGAATTTGCTAGAATACTCTATGTGCTTTGCTTATATCTTTTGAGTTATATAGTTTTGCTCTAGTACTTCACTTATATCTTTTAGAGCACGGTGGTGGATTTGTTTTATAGAAACTATTGATATCTCATGCTTAACTTAGATTATTTCGAGAGTCTTAAATAGCATGGTAATTTTCTTAAAATCCTAATATGCTAGGTATTCAAGATTAGTAAAATTTTCTTATGAGTGTTTTGAATACTAAGAAAAGTTTGATGCTTGATGATTGTTTTGAGATATGGAGGTAATAATATCAAAGTCGTGTTGGTTGAGTAGTTGTGAAATTGAGAAATGCTTGTGTTGAAGTTTGCAAGTCCCGTAACATGCACGTATGGTAAATGTTATGTAACAAATTTGAAACATGAGGTGTTATTTGATTGTCCTCCTTATTTGTGGCGGTCGGGGACGAGCGATGGTCTTTTCCTACCAATCTATCCCCCTAGGAGCATGCGCGTAGTGCCGAGGTTATTGATGACCTGTAGATTTTTGTAATAAGTATGTGAGTTCTTTATGACTAATGTCGAGCCCATGGATTATACGCACTCTCACCCTTCCATCCTTGCTAGCCTCTTCGGTACTGTGCATTGCCCTTTCTCACATTGAGAGTTGGCGCAAACTTCGCCGGTGCATCCAAACCCCGTGATATGATACGCTCTTTCACACATAAACCTCCTTATATCTTCCTCAAAACAGCCACCATACCTACCTATTACGGCATTTCCATAGCAATTCCGAGATATATTGCCATGCAACTATCCACCGTGCCGTTTATCATGACACATTCATAATTATCATATTGCTTAGCATGATCATGTAATTGACATAGTATTTGTGGCAAAGCCACCGTTCATAATTCTTTCATACATGTCACTCTTGGTCCAATACATATCCCAGTACACCGCCGGAGGCATTCATATAGAGTCATCTTTTGTTCTAGTATCGAGTTGTAATCATTGAGTTGTAAATAAATAGAAGTGTGATGATCATCATTTTCTAGAGCATTGTCCCAAGTGAGGAATTAAAAAAAGAGAAAGGCCATAAAAAAGAGAAATGCCATAAAAAAGAGAAAGGCCATAAAAAAAGAGAAGGCCCAAAAAATGAGAGAAAAAGAGATAAGGGACAATGTTACTATCCTTTGCCACACTTGTGCTTCAAAGTAGCACCATAATCTTCATGATAGAGAGTCTCTTGTTTTGTCACTTTCATATACTAGTGTGAATTTTCATTATAGAACTTGGCTTGTATATTCCAACAATGGGCCTCCTCAAGTGCCCTAGGTCTTCATGAGCAAGCAATTTGGAAGCACACCCACTTAGTTTCTTTTGTGGAGCTTTCATACATTTATAGCTCTAGTGCATCCGTTGCATGGCAATCCCTACTCCTTGCATCAACATCAATCGGTGGGCATCTCCATAGCCCATTGATTAGCCTCGTTGATGTGAGACTTTCTGCATTTTGTCTTCTCCACATAACCCCCTCATTATATTCTATTCCACCCATAGTGCTATGTCCATGGCTCGCGCTCATATATTGCGTGAAAGTTTATAGGTTTGAGATTACTAAAGTATGAAACAATTTCTTCACTTGTCATCGGGGTTGTGCATGATGAGAGCATTCTTGTGTGACGAAAATGGAGCATGACTAAACTATATGATTTTGTAGGGATGAACTTTCTTTGGCCATGTTATTTTGAGAAGACATAATTGCTTTGTTAGTATGCTTGAAGTATTATTATTTCTATGTCAATATGAACTTTTGTCTTGAATCTTTAGGATCTGAATATTCATACCACAATTAAGAAGAATTACATTAAAATTATGCCAAGTAGCACTCCACATCAAAAATTCTGTTTTTATCATTTACCTACTCGAGGACGAGCAGGAATTAAGCTTGGGGATGCTTGATACGTCTCCAACGTATCTATAATTTTTGATTGCTCCATGCTATATTATCTACTGTTTTGGACATTATTGGGCTTTATTATCTACTTTTATATTATTTTTGGGACTAACCTATTAACCGGAGGCCCAGCCTAGAGTTGCTGCTTTTTGCCTGTTTTAGGGTTTCGAAGAAAAGGAATATCAAATGGAGTCCAAACGGAATGAAACCTTCGGGAACGTGATTTTCTCAACGAACAAGACCCAGGAGACTTGGACCCTATGTCAAGACACAAAAGAGGAGGCCACGAGGTAGGGGCGTGCCTACCCCCTCAGGCGCGCCCTCCACCCTCGTGGGCCCCTGTTGCTCCACTAAAGTACTCCTTCCTCCTATATATACCTACATACCCCCAAACGATCAGATACGGAGCCAAAAACCTAATTCCACCGCCGAAACTTTCTGTATCCACGAGATCCCATCTTGGGGCCTGTTCTGGAGCTCCGTCGGAGGGGGCATCGATCACGGAGGGCTTCTACATCAACACCATAGCCCCCTCCGATGAAGTGTGAGTAGTTTACCTCAGACCTACGGGTCCATAGTTATTAGCTAGATAGCTTCTTCTCTCTTTTTGGATCTCAATACAATGTTCTCCCCCTCTCTTGTGGGGAACTATTCGATGTAATCTTCTTTTTGCGGTGTGTTTGTTGAGACCGATGAATTTTGGGTTTATGATCAAGTCTATCTATGAACAATATTTGAATCTTCTCTCAATTCTTTTATGTATGATTGGTTATCTTTGCAAGTCTCTTCGAATTATCAGTTTGGTTTGGCCTACTAGATTGATCTTTCTTGCAATGGGAGAAGTGCTTAGCTTTGGGTTCAATCTTGCGGTGTCCTTTCCCGGTGACAATAGGGGCAGCAAGGCACATATTGTATTGTTGCCATCGAGGATAACAAGATGGGGTTTTCATCATATTGCATGAGTTTATCTCTCTACATCATGTCATCTTGCTTAAGGTGTTACTCTATTTTTAACTTAATACTCTAGATGCATGCTGGATAGCAGTCGATGAGTGGAGTAATAGTAGTAGATGTAGGCAGGAGTCGGTCTACTTGTCTCGGACGTGATGCCTATATACATGATCATACCTAGATATTCTCATAACTATGCTTAATTCTGTCAATTGCTCAACAATAATTTTTTCACCCACCGTAGAATACTTATGCTCTCGAGAGAAGCAACTAGCGAAACCTATGGCCCCCGGGTCTATCTTTATCATATTAATCTCCTACTACTTAGTTATTTCCTTTGCTTTTTATGTTGCCTTTATTTTACTTTGCATCTTTATCACAAAAATACCAAAAATATTATCTTATCATATCTATCAGATCTCACTCTCGTAAGTGGCCGTGTAGGGATTGACAACCCCTTATCGCGTTGGTTGCGAGGATTTATTTGTTTTGTGCATGTGCGAGGGACTCGCGCGTAGCCTCCTACTGGATTGATACCTTGGTTCTCAAAAACTGAGGGAAATACTTACGCTACTTTGCTGCATCATCCCTTCCTCTTCGGAGAAAACCAAAGCAGTGCTCAAGAGGTAGCACTTCACCTCCCGTTCCCAGTTGGTTAAGAAGGCTAATCCGAGTGAACAAAAGATGCACGTGATCGAGATGTGCGGGGGGTTAGGAATCCAAACTAGGGGTAGAAGTACTTTTCCTCCCATTGACCTTTCCCGAGTCAGTTAGGGCATGACAGTCGACCTGGTTCTACTACAAGGACATCTCGGCTCCTGGTCAGTCAACCGGCCTCCTCCTTTCACTATGGAGAGACTCCGTTAGCCCTCTTCACTGAATGTAACCACGGAAGAGAAAGGTGAGGTGTCCCTTTTAGTCGATGTGGTCGTTAACTTAGTCCGGGAGGGTGTGACTCGCATGGATCTGTTGGAGGTGTTCCTCAGTCGACGTATCCAACCTCTTAAAGCTCGTGACCATCCGATGTGGATGTACTAGGTACTGAAGACACAGCCCGGATCCATCCAGAGGAGGTCTCCGAGGAAACGGTGGCTCAGTTGCTGCGGAGCATCACCGGGAATAAGGACAACCCTCGGGGAGCCAGGAGGATTTTGCCATTCGACACCGACAATGCTCCAAAAGAGGTCAGACATGCTTTACCGAGTGTTCTTTTTCAACACACGATCATTCTTGAATCCGACTGATATTTATAACTTGTGCCTTGCAGATTTTCACTAAGATGTACTCAATGCCAAATGGGGTGCAACACCAGGAGGGAGTGGAAAGTGATGGCGAAAGCGCTAACTAGCAATATGAAGATGACAGTGAGGAGGCCAGCGAGGACTCCGGTAGCAGTGAGGAAGTCGACTCGACGCCCCGCTCTGAACGGCGCTCCAAGCAGTCGCATGATCCCGTGGGAGGGCGCGGCAAGGAAGTTCCCTAGAGTGCAAAAATCCCAAAGCACACTCGGACCTCGACTCCAGAGCCATCAGAGAAGGCTGCTAAACAGCCCAAAATTGTTCCACCGAAGCCCCGGAAGGCTCTGCCCAGGATCAAGGTGGGCGTGCATGTTGCTTCAGCGCAAGTGCTTCTTCTCTTTGTCTTTTGTTTCCACTGCGAACTTCTTCTCTAGCTTGACCGAGTGAAATTTGGAACTTTCAGTGCTGCTACTTGTGCAACAACCATGGACGCCGACGAGGAGTGGGGTGACGCGGAGACCATAGACGCGGCCACTTCTTGGGCAGGTTTGATTCCACAGCTAAGATTTTGCTCTTCCGACTGTTTTAGTGAGCGATTGAAACCTTTTTGTCGAGTGTTTTGTAGTGCCGACAAATGTTATCCAGCTTCCGGATGATGATGATGTGCCTTCAAGGAATACAGGGAGAAGGGGTAGGACTTTGAGCAGGAGGGTGCCCGCCAGCAAAGCACCTCGCCCAACATGTGAGCCTAAAGTTTAGCAACTTGGTGATCCAGTACGGACTGCTATCTCATTTGTTGATCCTTTGTCGACTGACCAGCCTTCGGCGTCGACTGCTCAGGCTCCCGGCCCGATCGTACAACCTCAAGCTCCAACTCCACTGCCCACATCATCGGTTCCCTCATCTATTCCGTTTGCTCTGCACCACATCCCGGAGGACCAAGTGGGAGCTGCCAAAGAAGCTATGATCCAGGCGGGTGTGATGATGGACCGACTGAAGGTGGTGTATGACACCAGCAAGGCTGTCTACGATGCCAGATTTGCTCGTCAAGCTAATGTACGAGTAAGTGGGATTGTAAGTTGATCTATGATTGGTTTTCCAACTCGATTCTTGTTCTGTTAGGATATGCTACCTGAAAACTGGTGCTTTATTATTTATAAGATGTCAGTCTGCACCTTGCATCTATACACCCACTGGGTGCTTCTTGTAGCTCTGTAGCTCTTGTAATTGTAGTTGTGTAGCTCCTTTCACTCGAATTAGATAGGTCATGTCGAGTGAGTTCTTGGTCCAATGGGGGCATGATGAGTGCACCCACTAGGTGTAGTCCCCGAGACCTCTGTTGACTACGGGCAGTCAACAGTGGTCTTAGAATAAATGTTTTATACTCCTTCCACTCGGGCTGGGCAAACCAAGCCAAGTGGGAAATCAAACCAGTGGAAGCATGGTAAGTGCATGCACTGGCTGTAGTCCCTGAGACTGTTGTTGAATGTTTGATTCAACAACAGTCTTAGAACTCTTTTTGCTATAGCAATTTGATATTGCACTCTTTCACTCGGAAGTAACTGATCTATGATCTATCGACTGACTTGTCTTGTTGTTGATTGTAGAAATCTTGTGAGCTTGGGACCAAGTACGCTGATTTGGAGAAGGAGAAGATCCAACTCAAGCTCGACCTGGATCTTGCCAAGGAGAACTTGAAGAAAGCCCAGGATGAAGTAGCTATCATGGGAGGTAATAACTTGTTGACTATTCGCCTTGTCATTTTTCCTTTCCATCCTTTGAACCGAGTGATTTCACTTGAGCAGATGTGCATAGTGAAAACCACCAACTCCAACCTCGTATGAGGAATGTTATTTCTTTAGACAAAATGAAGCAGGTTTTGGAGTAGAAGGACCTTGACTTGGCAGCGGCGCAGAAGACGGCGCGTGGGAAGACTGAATTTGCTGACAGGAAACTAGCTTCAGTCGGAAAATTGGAAGAGGAGAACGCCAAGCTGAAAACTGATGTTGACGAATTGAAGAAGGAAGTTGTCCAGTTGAAAGAGAAGAAGGTGGCCTTGGCTGACAAAGTGGATCTTCTCACTCGGAAGAGAGATGAACTGGAAGCTTATCTGGGAGGTCTTGCCAAGAAGATGTTTCTCATGCTCGAAGGTACTTTTCCTCATTCGACTAGATTCAAAAAACTTCATCATGTTGTCGCCAACTCACTATTTTTCACCTCGCGCAGAATTTTGTCAAAATTTCGAAGAGGAAACCGAGCAGATCGAGACCATACTAGACCCCACCAACTCCCCTATCAAGGATGAAGCTGCTATGAACGTGTTGCGACTGGAATCCCGCCTTGCCAGTGTCTTGGACTATCTTGCCCGACTGAAAGTGGCATCGTCGCAGATCGACAAGGAGTTGTGGCCAGAGGATGTATTTCAGAATGATCTCGAGTCACTGATGACTCGACTCAATGACGTCCCTGACCGAGTGCAAGCATGGAAGAAGTCATCTACCCGTTGCGGTGCTGACGTGGCTCTATCTCTTGTTCGTGTTCACTTCAAGAACGCCAAGGGTGAAAAGTTGAAAGCTCTTCAGGTGGCTAACACCAAGAAGCTTCAATTTTAGTCTTTCATGGAGACCTTCATCGTTGTAGCCACTCGCATCGCAGACAGTATTGACTTGGACACCTTTGTCAAGCTAGCAAGTCCTCCTCTCACCGAGTGAAAAAACTTGATAACCCGATTTTATTTGCCTCAAAATGCCAAGTGATTTTGTAATCATTAAACTCTGTCGGGCATGATCCTTGAGTACTTCTATTCGAGGTTCTGTATTTATCCGTACTTGGTTGCTTACTTGAATGCAATTGCTTTGTTTCCAATGCTCTTGGATTTTTAGACTTAGGCGAATTTGGGATCGCGGCTAAGCTTCCGAGTGAGAGGATTGCTCTTCACTCAGAGTAGACGTTGTACTTGTGGCGCAACTCAAAGTGCACCTAGACGTTGTACTTGTGACGCAGCTTAGAGTGCATCCAGATGTTGTACTTGTGGCACATCTCAGAGTGCATGCATCCAGGCGTTGTACTTGTGGCGCAGCTTAGGGTCCACCTTGTTCCTTTCGAGTGAGAGGGTTGCTCTTCACTCGGAGAATGTTTTAACTTAGGAGAGTATGGGCTCATAGCTAAGCCCCTAAGTGAGAGGATTGCTCTTCACTTGGAGAATGTTTTTTAACTTAGGCGAGTACGGGATCAAGGCTAAGCCCCCGAGTGAGAGGATTGCTCTTCACTCGGAGAATGTTTTTAACTTAAGCTAGTATGGGGTCACAGCTAAGCCCCCGAGTGAGAGGATTTCTCATCACTCGGAGAATGTTTTTAGCTTAGGTGAGTACCGGGTCGTAGCTAAGCCCCCGAGTGAGAGGATTGCTCTTCACTCAGAGAATGTCTTTAACTTAGGCGAATATGGGGTCGCAGCTAAGACCCTGAGTGAGAGGACTGCTCTTCACTCGAAGTGTTTCATAACTTAGGCAAATCAGGTTTGCGGCTAAGCCCCCGAGCGAGAGGGTTGCTCTTAACTCGGAGTGTTTTTGAAACTTAGGCGAATCAGGTTCATGGCTAAGCCCCCGAGTGAGAGGATTGCTCTTCACTCGGAGAATGTTTCTAACTTAGGCGAGTACGGGGCCGTAGCTAAGCCCCCGAGTGAGAAGATTGCTCTTCACTCGAAGTGTTTCATAACTTAGGCGAATCAGGTTCGCGGCTAAGCCCCCGAGCGAGAGGGTTGCTCTTCACTCCCAGTATTTTTTGAAACTTAGGCGAATCAGGTTCGCGGCTAAGAGACCCACTAGGGGATTTTAGACACATGTTTATGCGAAAACAATCAATGTGAAACTTCGGGAATCATGCCTTTGATAAACAATCGGAAAAGTACTTTTATTACACTTCGATGATCCGAGTGTTTCAGGTATAAAAACGGCGGAGTAGATCCCGTCTTCCAAGAGCGCGTCTCGTCTTCTTTCTTGGCCACACTGCTACGTCTTGAGCTTGCGTTGGTTTTCCCCGAAGAGGAAGGGATGATGTAGCAGAGCAGCGTAAGTATTTCCCTCAGTTTTTGAGAACCAAGGTATCAATCCAGTAGGAGCCCACGCTCAAGTCCCCCGTACCTGCACAAAGCGATAGCTACTCTCAACCAACGCGATTAGGGGTTGTCAAGCCCTTCACGGTCACTTACAGAGTGAGATCTGATAGATAGAATATTTTTGGTATTTTTGATATAAAGATGCAAAGTAAAAAGTAAAGGCAAAGTAAATAGCAAAACAATATAAAAGTGATGGAGATTGATATGATGAGAATAGACCCGGGGGCCATAGGTTTCACTAGTGGCTTCTCTCAAGAGCATAAGTATTCTACGGTGGGTGAACAAATTACTATTGAGCAATTGATAGAATTGTGCATAATTATGAGAATATCTAGGCATGATCATGTATATAGGCATCACGTCCGTGACAAGTAGATCGAAACGATTCTGCATCTACTACTATTACTCCACTCATCGACCGCTATCCAGCATGCATCTAGAGTATTAAGTTAAAAACAGAGTAACGCCTTAAGCAAGATGACATGATGTAGAGAGATAAATTCATGCAATATGAAATAAACCCCATCTTGTTATCCTCGATGGCAACGATACAATACGTGCCTTGCTGCCCCTTCTGTCACTGGGTAAGGACACCGCAAGATCAAACCCAAAGCTAAGCACTTCTCCCATGGCAAGAACTACCAATCTAGTTGGCCAAACCAAACGGATAATTCGAAGAGACTTGCAAAGATAACCAATCATGCATAAAAGAATTCAGAGAAGATTCAAATATTATTCATAGATAGAGTTGATCATAAACCCACAATTCATCATTCTCAACAAACACACCGCAAAAAGAAGATTACACCGAATAGATCTCCACAAGAGAGGGGGAGAACTTTGTATTGAGATTCAAAGAGAGAGAAGAAGCCATCTAGCTACTAACTATGGACCCGAAGGTCTGAGGTAAACTACTCACACTTTATCAGAGGGGCTATGATGATGTAGAAGCCCTCCGTGATGACGGCCCTCTTCCAGCGGAGCCCCAGAACAGGCCCCAAGATGGGATCTCGTGGATACGGCAAGTTGCGGTGGTGGAATTAGGTTTTTGGCTCCTGTTCTGATCGTTTGGGGGTACATGTGTATATATAGGAGGAAGGACTACGTCGGTGGAGCACCGAGGGGCCCACGAGGCAGGGGGCGCGCCCTAGGGGGGCGCCCCCCACCCTCATGACCTCCTCTTTGATCCCTTGCAGTAGGGTCCAAGTCTCCTGGATCACGTTTGGCGAGAAAATCACGTTTCCGAAGATTTTATTCCGTTTGGACTCCGTTTGATATTCCGTTTATCCGAAACACTGAAATAGGCAAAAAACAACAATTCTGGGCTGGGCCTCCGGTTAATAGGTTAGTCCCAAAAATAATATAAAAGTGGAAAATAAATCCCAATATAGTCCAAAACAGTAGATAATATAGCATGGAGCAATCAAAAATTATAGATACGTTGGAGACGTATCAGGCATCCCCAAGCTTAATTCCTGCTCGTCCTCGAGTAGGTAAATGATAAAAAGAGAATTTTTGATGCGGAGTGCTACTTGGCATAATTTCAATGCAAATCTTCTTAATTGTGGTATGAATATTCAGATTAGAAAGATTCAAGACAAAAGTTTATATTGACATAGAAAATAATAATACTTCAAGCATACTAACAAAGCAATTATGTCTTCTCAAAATAACATGGCCAAAGAAATTTATCCCTACAAAATCATATAGTCTGGCTATGCTCCATCTTCCCCACACAAAATATTTAAATCATGCACAACCCCGATGACAAGCCAAGCAATTGTTTCATACTCTAACTTTTTCAAAAACTTTTTCAATCTTCACGCAATACATGAGCGTGAGCCATTGATTTAGCACTATAGGTGGAATAGAATGGTGGTTGTGGAGAAGACAAAAAGGAGAAGATAGTCTCACATCAACTAGGCGTATCAACGGGCTATGGAGATGCCCATCAATAGATATTAATGTGAGTGAGTAGGGATTGCCATGCAATGGATGCACTAGAGCTATAAATGTATGAAAGCTCAACAAAAGAATCTAGTGGGTATGCATCCAACTTGCTTGCTCACGAAGACGTAGGGCAATTTGAGGAAGCCCATCATTGGAATATACAAGCCAAGTTCTATAACGTAAAATTCCCACTAGTATATGAAAACGACAATATATGAGACTCTCTATATGAAGAACATGGTGCTACTTTGAAGCACAATATATGAGACTTGCTATATCATGGTGCTACTTTGAAGCACAAGTGTGGAAAAAAGGATAGTAGCATTGCCCCTTTATTTATTTATTTATATTTTTTTGGGCCTTCTTTTTTTCTCTGGCCTTGCTTTTTTGGGACAATGCTCTATTGAATGATGATCATCACACTTCTATTTATTTACAACTCAATTATTACAACTCGATACTAAAACAAAGTATGACTCTATATGAATGCCTCCGGCAGTGTACCGGGATATGCAATGAATCAAGAGTGACAAGTATGAAAAAATTATGAACGTTGGCTTTGCCACAAATACTATGTCAACTACATGATCATGCTAAGCAATATGACAATGATGGATGTTTCATGATGAACTAGATGGTGAAAAGTTGCATGGCAATATATCTCGGAATGGCTATGGAAATGCCATAATAGGTAGGTATGGTGGCTGTTTTGAGGAAGGTATATGGTAGGTGTATGATACCGGCGAAAGGTGCGCGGTATTAGAGAGGCTAGCAAGGGTGGAAGGGTGGGAGTGCGTATAATCCATGGACTCAACATTAGTCATAAAGAACTCATATACTTATTGCAAAAATTTAGAAGTTATCAAAGCAAAGTATTACGCGCATGCTCCTAGGGGGATAGATTGATAGGAAAAGACCATCGCTCGTCCCCGACCACCACTCATAAGGAAGACAATCAATAAATAAATCATGCTCCGACTTCATCACATAACGGTTCACCATACATGCATGCTACAGGAATCACAAACTTCAACACAAGTATTCTTTAAATTCACAACTACTCAACTAGCATGACTTTAATATTATCACCTCCATATCTCAAAACAATTATCATGCTTCAATCTTTTCTTAGTATTCAACACACTCAAAAGAAAGTTTCACAAATCTTGAATACCAAGCATATTATTATTAGGCAAATTACCATGCTATTAAGAGACTCTCAAATGAATTTAAGTGAAGCATGAGAGATCAATAGTTTCTTTAAAACGAATCCACCACCGTGCTCTAGAAGATCTAAGTGAAGCACATAGAGCAAAATTATCTAGCTCAAAAGATATAAGTGAAGCACATAGAGCAAAATTATCTAGCTCAAAATATATAAGTGAAGCACATAGAGCAAAAATTATCTAGCTCACAAGATATAAGTTAAGCACACAGAGCAAAATTATCTAGCTCAAAAGATATAAGTGAAGCACATAAAGCAAAACTATCTAGCTCAAAAGATATAAGTGAAGCACATAGAGTATTCTATCAAATTTTAATTCATGTATGGCTTTCTCAAAAGGTGTGTACAGCAAGGATTATTGTGGCATACTAACAAACAAAGACACAAATAATACAAGACGCTCCAAGCAAAACACATCTCATGTTGGTGAATAAAAATATAGCTCCAAGTAAATTACCGATGGAAGTGGATGAAAGAGGGGATGCCTTCCGGGGCATCCCAAAGCTTTGACTTTTTGGTGTCCTTGGATAATCTTGGGGCTGCCATGGGTATCCCCAAGCTTAGGCTCTTGCCACTCCTTGTTCCATGATCCATCAAAAGAATTCACCCAAAACATGAAAACTTCACAACACAAAACTCAAGATAGAAAACTCGTGAGCTCCGTTAGCGAAAGAAAACAAAAGACCACTTCAAGGTACTATAATGAACTCATTCTTTATTTTTATTGTTGTTAAACCTAATGTATTCCAACTTCTCTATGGATTATAAACTATTTTACTAGCCATAGATTCATCAAAATAAGCAAACAACACACGAAAAACAGAATCTGTCGAAAACAGAACAGTCTGTAGTAATCTGTAGCTAGAGCAAAATCTGGAACCCCAAAAATTCTAAAATAAATTTATGGACGTGAGGAATTTATCTGTTAATCATCTGAAAAAATAATTAACTAAATATCACTCTTGAAATAAAAATAACATCAGTTCTCGTGAGCGATAAAGTTTCTGTTTTTTACAGCAAGTTCAACAAGACTTTCCCCAAGTCTTCCCAACGGTTCTACCTGGAACAAACACTAATTAAACACATAAAACACAACCAAAACAGAGGCTAAATAATTTATTTATTACTAAACAGGAGCAAAAATCAAGGAACAAAAATAAAATTGGGTTGCCTCCCAACAAGCGCTATCGTTTAACGCCCCTAGCTAGGCATAACGAGCAAGAATAGATCTAGGTATTGCCATCTTTGGTAGGCAATCCATAAGTGGCTCTCATGATAGTTTCATATGGTAATTTTATTTTATTTCTTGGAAAGTGTTCCATGACCTTTTTTAATGAAAATTGAAATCTACTATTCCCTTCCTTCATATCAATAATCGCACCAACCGTTCTAAGGAAAGGCCTACCAAGAATAAGAGGGAAAGAAGGATTGCAATCTATATCAAGAACAATGAAATCTTCGGGCACATAATTCCTATTTGCAACAATAAGAACATCATTAATTCTTCCCATAGGTTTCTTAATAGTGGAATACGCAAGATGCAAGTTTAGAGAGCAATCATCAAAATTACGGAAATCTAGTAAATCACACAAAGTCTTGGGAATAGTAGAGACACTAGCACCCAAATCACACAAAGCATAAAACTCATGATCTTTAATTTTAATCTTAATAGTTGGTTCCCACTCATCATAGAGTTTTCTAGGGATATAAACTTTCAACTCAAGTTTTTCTTCATAAGATTGCATCAAGGCATCAACAATATGTTCGGCGAAGGCTTTATTTCGACTATAAGCATGTGGAGAATTTAGCACGGATTGCAACAAGGAAATACAATCAATCAAAGAGCAATTTTTGTAATTAAATTCCTTGAAATCCAATATAGTGGATTTAGCAACATCTAGATTTTTATTTCTTTCCATCCCACTTTCATCAATTTCATCATTAAGATCTAAACACTCTGAATTTTTAGAACGCCTTCTAGGTAAAGGAAGATCATATTCAGTTTCATCAAGATTCATATTGCAAAATAAAGATTTAATAGGAGACACATCAATAACTTTTAAATCTTCATCTTGATTTTCATAGGTATTCGGTTTAGCGGCCATCTTATTGACATAGGTGGCTTGCATATCCGAAATTTCAGCAGTCATCTTCTCTAGACGAGCAATCTGGGATCTTATACCCTCAAATTCTTTAGACATATCATCAAGCTCTTTATTCATATAACTCATAAAACTTTTTTGTTCTTTAAGTTCATTTCTAAAGAAATTATTATGCTCAAATTGCAAAACCATAAACTTCCGAACGTTGTTTTCGATCTCCTCTAACCTTTTAAGGTGAAGATCACAAAATCTTGGTTGAGCCATCGCGACAAACAAGCAATCTAACACACAAGAAAACAAAAAGCAAGTGGACAAAAAGAGGCAAACAGAGAGGGAGGATAGAGAGAGAGGGCGAATAAAACGGCAAGGGTGAATTGGGGGGAGAGGAAAACGAGAGGCAAATGGCAAATAATGTAATGCGAGAGATAGGGATTGTGATGGGTACTTGGTATGTTGACTTTTTGCGTAGACTCCCCGGCAACGGCGCCAGAAATCCTTCTTGCTACGTCTTGAGCTTCTGTTGGGTTTCCCCGAAGAGGAAGGGATGATGCAGTAGAGCAGCGTAAGTATTTCCCTCAGTTTTTTAGAACAAGGTATCAATCTAGTAGGAGCCCACGCTCAAGTCCCTCGTACCTAAACAAATCAATAGCTACTCGCAACCAACGCGATTAGGGGTTGTCAAGCCCTTCACGGTCACTTACGAGAGTGAGATCTGATGGATAGAATATTTTTGGTATTTTTGATATAAAGATGCAAAGTAAAAAGTAAAGGCAAAGTAAATAGCAGAACAATATAAAAGTGATGGAGATTGATATGATGAGAATAGACCCGGGGCCATAGGTTTCACTAGTGGCTTCTCTCAAGAGCATAAGTATTCTATGGTGGGTGAACAAATTACTGTTGAGCAATTGATAGAATTGTGCATAATTATGAGAATATCTAGGCATGATCATGTATATAGGCATCACGTCCGTCACAAGTAGATCAAAACGATTCTGCATCTACTACTATTACTCCACTCATCAACCGCTATCCAGCATGCGTCTAGAGTATTAAGTTAAAAACAGAGTAACGCCTTAAGCAAGATGACATGATGTAGAGAGATAAATTCATGCAATATGAAATAAACCCCATCTTGTTATCCTCGATGGCAACGATACAATACGTGCCTTGCTGCCCCTTCTGTCACTGGGTAAGGACACCACAAGATCGAACCCAAAGCTAAGCACTTCTCCCATGGCAAGAACTACCAATCTAGTTGGCCAAACCAAACGGATAATTCGAAGAGACTTGCAAAGATAACCAATCATGCATAAAAAAATTCACAGAAGATTCAAATATTATTCTTAGATAGACTTGATCATAAACCCACAATTCATCGTTCTTAACAAACACACCGCAAAAAGAAGATTACATCGAATATATCTCCACAAGAGAGGGGGAGAACTTTGTATTGAGATTCAAAGAGAGAGAAGAAGCCATCTAGCTACTAACTATGGACCGGAAGGTCTGAGGTAAACTACTCACACTTTATCAGAGGGGCTATGATGATGTAGAAGCCCTCCGTGATGACGGCCCTCTTCCGGCGGAGCACCGGAACATGCCCCAAGATGGGATCTCGTGGATACAGAAAGTTGCAGTGGTGGAATTAGGTTTTTGGCTCCTGTTCTGATCGTTTGGGGGTACGTGTGTATATATAGGAGGAAGGAGTACGTCGGTGGAGCACCAAGGGGCCCACGAGGTAGGGGGGCGCGCCCTAGGGGGGCGCCCCCCACCCTTGTGACCTCCTCTTTAATCCCTTGTAGTAGGGTCCAAGTCTCCTAGATCACGTTCGGTGAGAAAATCATGTTTCCGAAGATTTTATTCTGTTTGGACTCCGTTGGATATTCCGTTTATCCGAAACCCTGAAATAGGCAAAAAAAATAGCAATTCTGGGTTGGGCCTCCGGTTAATAGGTTAGTCCCAAAAATAATATAAAAGTGGAAAATAAAGCCCAATATAGTCCAAAACAGTAGATAATATAGCATGGAGCAATCAAAAATTATAGATACGTTGGAGACGTATCACACACTGTAAAGGTGATACGCCCCGTTGTGGAGCACCTTGGTGATGATGAAGGGATCTTCCCATGCTGGAGCAAGCTTGTGAGGCCGTTTCTGGTGCACTTGGAGCACTAGATCTCCTTCCTGAAATGCTCGACCTCTGATATTTCGGGCGTGGAATCGACGCAGGTCTTGCTGATAGATGGTCGACCTGATCAGAGCCATCTCTCTTTCTTCTTCCAACAAATCAATAGCGTCCTGTCATTCTTGCTCTGCTTCAACTTCTAAGAAGAGTTCCACTCGAGGAGCTAGCATTGTGTAGTAAATTGCTTGGAAGCACGGCTTTAGTACCGTACACCATGAAGAAAGGGGTTCGGTCAGTCGACCGATTAGGAGTCATCCTCAATCCCCATAAAACAGATGGCAACTCAGTCACCCAAGCTCCGGCTGCATGCTTGAGGTCACACATCAATCGGGGTTTCAGCCCCTGCAGGATCAAACCATTTGCCCTTTCAACTTGTCCATTCGAGTGTGGGTGCGCAACGGATGCATAGTCGACCCGAGTGCATTGGGAAGCGTAGAAAGCTCTGAAATCATCAAAATCAAAGTTTGAGCCGTTATCCATGATGATGATGTGAGGGACTCCATATCGGAATATTAACTCTCTGATGAAATTGATGGTTGTGTTTGAGTCGAGGTTCTTAATGGGTTTGGCTTCAAACCACTTAGTGAACTTGCCGACTGCTACGAGTAGATGGGTGAAGCCACTTATGCTGGTCCTCAGAGGTCCAACCATGTCCAGTCCCCAAATAGCAAATGGCCAGAAAAGTGGAATAGTCTTTAAGGACGATGCGGGCTTGTGGGGCATGTTTGAGTAAAACTAGCAACCTTCACACTTCTCGACTATCTCCTTAGCCATTTCATTTGCTCGTGGCCAGTAGGATCCAACTCGATATGCTTTGGCCACGATGGTCCGAGAGGACGCGTGGTGACCACAAATCCCCGAGTGGATCTCATTTAAGATCAGTCGACCTTCTTCTGGAGAGATGCATCGCTAAGCTCCTCCGGTAACACTCTCTCTGAAAAGTTGTCCACTTATTACCGTAAAGGCTTTGGTTCTGTAGATGATTTGGCAGGCCTCATCTTCATCCTCTGGGAGCTCCTGCGTGAGAAGATATGCAATATATGGCACTGTCCAGTCGGGAGTGATTACTAGAACCTCCATGACCAAGTCCACTACTACTGATATTTCAACTTCAGTCGGATTGGTAGCACTTATTGGTTGCGGGGGCTCCTCTATAAAGGGATCTTCTTGTATTGACGGGGTGTGGAGATGCTCCAAGAACACATTACTAGGGATAGGCTTCCGAGTGGAACCTATTTTTGCCAAGTCATCGGCTGCATGATTCTTTAATCGAGGAACGTGATGGAGCTCTAACCCTTCAAACTTCTTCTCCAACTTCCTTAAAACATTGCAGTACCCGGTCGTGGTAGGGCTGCGGACATCCCATACTTTCATCACTTGATTGACCACCAAGTCTGAGTCGCTGTATACCATCATACGACGGGCGCCTAGTGAAATGGCCATATGCAACCCATAGAGAAGTGCTTCGTACTCAGCTTCATTGTTGGAGGAATCAAAGTGAATCTGGGGAACGTAACTGAGCTTGTCACCTCCTGGGGATACTAGAACCACACCAGCACCAGAACCATTTAGCATCTTGGAACCATCAAAAACATGGTCTAGTGTTCCGAGTGAACTTGAGTTGGTTGCTGTTGCTCAATCCACTCGGCCAAGAAATCTGCAATTTCTTGAGATTTGATTGCCTTTTTTGCTTTGAACATGATATCCAGAGGGAGAAATTCAATCGCCCACTTAGCCACTCGACCTGTTGCATCTCGATTCTTGAAAGTTTCTGATAATGGAGCATCGCTGACGACTGAAAGTGAGTGGTCTGCGAAGTAATGTGCAACTTTCTTCGTGGTCAGATAAATTCTGTAGACAAGCTTCTGGTAATGTGAATACCTTTTCTTAGACGGAGTCGAGACTTTAGAAATGTAGTACACTGGGCGTTGAACTTTGTAAGCTTTTCCTTCTTCCTCCCGCTCGACCATAAGCACTGTGCTGACAACTTGTCCAGTGGCTGCGATATACAACAATAGAGGCTCTTTGCTGACTGGGGCAGCAAGCACCGGTTGGGTGGGAAGCAGAGCTTTGAGTTCTACAAACGCTGCTTCAGCTTCAGGAGTCCACTCAAACGTATTAGACTTTTTCATCGGTCGGTAAAGATGCAATGCCTTTTCACCGAGACGGGAAATGAATCGGCTCAATGCAGCCAAGCAACCAATAAGCTTCTGAACGTCATGCGCACGCACAGGGCATTTCATTCAGAGGATTGCTCCAATCTTTTCCGTGTTTGCGTTGATCCCTCGTTCGGAAACAAGAAAACCGAGTAACTTTCCTCCTGGTACTCTGAATGTGCATGTAGACGGATTGAGCTTGATATCATATCTTCTTAGGTTGGCAAATGTTTCAGCGAGGTCAGCCAACAGGTCGGAACATTTGCGTGACTTGACCACGATATCATACATGTAGGCTTCCACATTCCGACTGATTTGAGTGACCAGGCACTTCTGAATCATGCGCATGAACCTGGCACGAGCATTCTTGAGATCAAAAGGCATGGTGACATAGCAAAAGCACCCGAATGGGGTGATGAAGCCCATTTTTATTTCATCGGGCCCATACAGTCGGATGTGATGGTACCCGGAATATGCATCCAAAAAGGACAAACGCTCAAACCCGCAGTTGAGTCGACAATCTGGTCGATACGGGGGAGAGGGGAGTGATCTTTTGGGCAAGCACGATTGATGTGCTTGAAGTCGATACACATACTGAGTGAATCATCCTTCTTGGGGACCATGATGACATTGGCGAGCCACTCGGAGTGGTATATCTCGCGGATCAACTCAGCTGCTAGGAGCCGAGCCACTTCTTCACCAATTGCCTTCCTCTTCTCCACGGCAGACCAACGGAGGTGCTCTTTGAAAGGTTTTGCTTTTGGGTCGACACGCAAACGGTGCTCAGCCAGTCCCATGGGTACACCGGCATGTCTAATGGTTTCCATGCGAAGATGTCCCAGTTCTCACGGAGGAACTGGATGAGCTCTTCTTCCTATTTGCTATCGATTGTCATTGAGATGTGGGTCGGAGCAGCATTGGGGTCTTTCGGGTGAATATGGACATGTTTTGTCTCTCCGGCCGACTGAAACGCGGATTCCGAAGCAGGCTTCTTGGCTCACAACAAATCACTCGGGTCTGCATTCTTCTTGTATTCTTCCATCTCTACTGCTGCCATCTGCTCGTCAGGAATTCTTGAGCCTTTCTGAAGGCACTCTTCAGCTTTTTGCCGATGCCCTGTGACTGTGATCACGCCTCTAGGCCCCGACATCTTCAACTTGAGATATACATAACATGGTCGAGCCATGAAACATGCATATGCGGGCCTGCCCAGAATAGCATGGTAGGCACTATGAATCCACCACCTCAAACATCAACTTCTCCTTGTGGTAATTCTTGGAATCACCGAAAACCACATCAAGAGCAATCTGTCCGAGTAATTTTGCCTTTTTCCCGGGGATGACACCGTGGAACTGCATGTTCCTTTCACTGAGTTTGGACATCGGAATGCTCATCCCCTGGAGGGTCTCAGCGTACAGAATGTTCAAACCACAACCACCATCCATAAGTACTTTAGTCAGTCGGGTGCCCCCAACAACCGGGTCGACCACTAACACTTGCCGTCCGGGGGTAGCAACATGCGCTGGGTGATCTGACTGGTCGAATGTAACAGGAGTCTTTGACCACTTCAAGTACGTCGTAGTTGCCGGAGCAACCATGTTCACCTCTTTGTTGATAACTTTCAGTCGACTTTTGCTCTCGACATCAGCAAAAATCACCAAAGTGGCGTTGACATTGGGATAACCATCGTCTTCCTCTTTCTCCTCATCCTTATCAGAGTCCTTCTCCGTGGGCTGACCCTCTCGGAACTGTTGAATCAGGAGTCGACACTGTCGAGTGGTATGTTTGGGCAGAATCAGGTTACCCTCTTCATCCTTTTTCGTGTGGATGTGACACGGTAAATCCAAGACGTCACTGCCTGACTGATCTTTCACCTTTTTGGGCACCCAAGGCCCTTTAGGTTTTCCTTTAAACTTTCCTTGATTCAGAACCGCAGCTTCAACAAGACCTGCAACTTCGGATTTACGTTTCTGTTTTCGACTGGTGTTTTCTCCTCCAGTGTCCTGGTCGACTGATTTTCCCTTACCATTACGGAATCGGTCTTCTTCTTCACTGTTTGCATACCGAGTGGCTATTTCCATCATTCGGCCCAGAGACATGTCTCCGGATCGACCAAACTTCAGGATGAGCTCTCTGTATCGGACGCCCTCTTTGAAGGCGCAAACTGCTTGGTGTTCTAACACATTCTCCATAACATGGTGAAGGGTAGTCCATCTCTGGATGAAATCTCTCAAGCTTTCATTCGGCTTCTGAACGCAGTGTTGCAGTTCAGTCAGCCCAGCAGGTCTCTTGCAAGTGCCCTCGAATGTCTTGATAAACACTCGGGTTAAATCTTCCCAACAGAAAATACTCCCAGGAGCCAACTGATTCAACCAAGCTCTGGCCGAACCTTCCAGCATCAAGGGCAGGTGTTTCATGGCTACATCATCATTGCCTCCACCAATCTGCATTGCCACTCGGTAATCTTCTAACCAAGTATCTGGCTTTGACTCACCGGTGAACTTGCTCACACCAGCAGCCAATCTGAAATTGGGGGGAATCTCAGCAGCTCGGATGGCTCTAGTGAAACACTCGGGCCCTAAAACAAATGTCCTATTACCAATCGGACAATCTCTGTCTTGTCCTTCTCGGTGTGCTCTGCCTCTGTCAACCAAACCCTGTACAAGAACTGACCTTGCATCAAATACAGATTCTCTTGGGTCGACTGGAGCTCTTTGCTTGTCACCATATGGGCGTATGTCATCATATCGCCAGGGCGCGTACGATCCGCCCCTCGAAGGGGGTGTGGGCACTTGACGGTGGTCATTGCGAAGATCAAAGTACCCGTGGCCCCGACCAAGGTACTGATCTTGTCGGTAACCACGATCGTCACGTCGCTGGGGCGATCTCGGGCTATGTGCTGAATGAACTGTGTCCACAATCACATATCTACTATGGATTCTGTTACGCGACTGAGAAACAACTGAGTTCTGTTCACCCGCTACTCAGAGCAGCGCCCGGATCAGCAGCAAACCTCTACTAGCTTCTGAACGAGACGGTTGAATTGACTCTGCTATACGTGCTGCTGCTACGAGATTTTGAACCAGAGTACGTTATACCTGATGTTCAGGCGGAAACAGTTGTTGTGGCTGTCGACTGGATCCAGGGATCTGTTGACGGGTGCGTTCGTCGAGTGACCGCTGGAGATTCTTCAGTCGCGTATGCTCAGCCAAGGTGGCCAAGCGCACAACCTCCAAGGCCCGAGCCTCAGAGGTCTCTCCAATGATGGGGGTCTGGAGCGCCTCGATGTTGCGGCGATGTAGCTCTTCCCTCTGCTCCGCATTGAGGGCTTGGGGGTAGTATTCATCATGAACGCACGTCGGGTCGCCGCTGCCGCAGCGGCGAAATCCAGGCGGACTACGTGGGGAGTTGACCATGAGGACTTCCGCCGCGGGGTCGTTGCTTTCGCACTCGGAAAGAGTGTCCGAGTGACCAGTAGGCAGATCGAACGACCCATAGAGATATTCGTCGGGCTCGATTGCCGCGACTTGAGGGGTGGTCGACTAGCGAGCCACTGCATGTCTCACCCACCGCTGGAGCCACGATCGACCAGATCGTTTGCGATGGCGAACAATGGGGAGCGAGGACGTCGTGGGAGCCGACCGATAATGGGTCGACGGCTGCCGCAATAGGATGTCGCAAGAGCACGCGCGGAAGTGTGTCGCCCCACAGACGGGGAGAGTCTCGATGTCGAGGGGGGCTTCTTGGAGCCAGGCAGAGTCATCAGCGATGAAGACGAGCGCTCCAAGGCGGACCTCGTGTTGCAACCTCACCGGAAGTCGCTAAGACGCCTGCCCCACAGTGGGCGGCAACTGTCGTGGGAGTGAGTCTGACAGTAAGAATAGGGGGTACATAGAAGGAGCCAAGGCCCTAGCTACGACGAGGTTGTACACGCAGGTTTACGAGTTCAGGCCCCTCTCGGAGGAGGTAACATCCCTGCGTCTCGGTGCCTTGGAGGCTTGTCGACTAGATTATGCGTGAAAGTTACAGGGGTGTGAACCCTTGTGCCAGAGGAGGGGGTGGCTTATATAGAATGCGCTAGGCCCCTCCATCCCTCGGTTACACAGGGTTCAATGTGAGTTAAGACAGGGCGTTACTAGTAACGCCTGCTATTAATGATCTTTATGACTACAGAGTGAATGCCTGACTATTGCCATCCTGGAGGACTGTAGGCCTTCTATGCTCCGAGTGATTCTTTTGTATAGTCGAGTGTAATGATTATGTCAAGTGGAATTGGGATATCCGAGTGGAATCTGCTGTCGAGTGGATTACACTTTAGGGTGATTTCAGTCGTTATCTTCTGTAGAACTTTGTATGTCTTTGACTCTAGGGTAGTTTCCTTGCGTAGGGCGTCTAGGCCAGGCCTAAGACCCTACCATAGGTACATGTCATCGTCAGTATGAACCATGGAAAAGTTGGAATACAGTATATATTAAACCAACGTAAATAAAGAATGAGTTCACAAGAGTACCATACGTGGTGATTTATTTTCTTATAATAACGGATCTCATGAGATTTTCTATTGAGTTTTGTGTTGTGAAGTTTTCAAGTTTTGGGTAAAGATTTGATGGACTATGGAATAAGGTGTAGAAAGAGACTAAGCTTGGGGATGCCCAAGGCACCCCAAGGTAATATTCAAGTACAACAAAGAGCCTAAGCTTAGGGATGCCCCAGAAGGCATCCCCTCTTTCGTCTTCGTCTATCGGTAACTTTACTTGAGGCTATATTTTTATTCACCGCATGATATGTGTTTTTATTGGAGCGTCTTGTATGATATGAGTATTTGATTTTTAGTTTGCCACAATCATACTTGATGTAAACACCTTTTGAGAGGGACACACATGAATTGTGATTTATTCGAATACTCTATGTGCTTCACTTATATCTTTTGAGCTAGGCAATTTTGCTCTAGTGCTTCACTTATATCTTTTTAGACCACGGTAGTGGTTTTATTTTATAGAAATTGTTGAACTCTCATACTTCAGTTATATTATTTTGAGAGTCTCTTTAAACAGCATGGTGATTTGATTTGGTTATGAATTTAGTCCTAATGTGATAGGCGTCCAAGAGGGATATAATAAAAACTTTCATATAAAGTGCATTGAATACTAGGAGAAGATTGATTCCTTATGATTGTTTTGAGATATATAGATGGTGATATTAGAGTCATGCTAGTTATTAATTATGGATTGGAGAAATACTTGTGTTGAAGTTTTTGATTTCTGTAGCATGCACGTATGGTGAACCGTTATGTAACGAAGTTGGAGCATGATGTATTCATGGATTGTCTTCCTTATGAGTGGCGGTCGGGGACGAGCGATGGCTTTTTTCCTACCAATCTATCCCCCTAGGAGCATGCGTGTAGTACTTTGTTTTGATGACTAATAGATTTTTGCAATAAGTATGTGAGTTCTTTATGACTAATGTTGAGTCCATGGATTATACGCACTCTGTCGGAGTAATTGGACACGGATACCCCGAAGACGGCGAAACAAGAATTCAAGACATCGGGTCTAGCAAAGCTCCTCAGGCCGACTGCTGGCTGCCGACTGCTCCACCAGGCCGACTGCTGGCTGCCGACTGCTGGCTGCCGACTGTTGGCTGCCGACTGCTCCACCAGGCCGACTGCTGGCTGTTGACTGCTCCACCAGGCCGACTGCTGGCTGCCGACTGCTGGATGCCGACTGCTCCACCAGGCCGACTGTTGGCTGCCGACTGCTCCACCAGGCCGACTGCTGGCTGCTGGCTACCGACTGCTGGCTGCCGACTGCTCCACCAGGCCGACTGCTGGCTGCCGACTACTGGCTGCCGACTCCTCCCCCAGGCCGACTGCTGGCTGCCGACTGCTCCACCAGGCCAACTGCTGGCTGCCGACTGCTGGCTGCCGATTCCTCCACTAGGCCGACTGCTGGCTGCCGACTCCTCCGCCAGGCCGACTGCCCGAAGTCAACTGCAGCCTGACGAGACACCGACAGGATGACCATACCGCGACGTCATCTACAGTGTACCGTGTCCCCTGGGTACTGATTTATAAAGTACCCCAGGGGACAAGCATGACATGCACCATGCCTAGACCATGCCACTACATAGCTTGGTTTGTAACTAGCTCCACCACCCATGCCTACCACTATATAAGCTAGCTCCATCCATCCATCAGGGGAGAGGCCTCACGCATGCATGCTAGCTAGCAAGATAACTAGCTAGCACACACACACATGCATGGCCACTAGTTCATACGGCCTCTCGGCCATGGGCACGCATGCCCGAGATACAGCTCCAGGAGCAACTCTGTACCAGATATACCACATATACTCAGACATGCAGGAGTAGGGGTGTTATCTCTCCGGAGAGCCCCGAACCTGGGTAAACTAGCGCGTGATACTCGCATACCCATCCCTGGATATTCTGGCAACAGTCTTTCCCTCACACGAAGCCACCTTGTGGCATATGTCGTATTGCACACCCCCCGTGAGAATACCACGACATTTGGCGCCCACCGTGGGGCGGAGCTATGCTACCGAGCTGCTGCTGGTTTCGCAGTCCAGGCGGGACCATCTTCGCCATCACCGCCACGGCGTCGCGCCGTCTCTCCGGTAGCGCTCGCGGGCTCGACTTCGACCCACCCTCGGAGCGGCCGCGCGGGACGGCGCGTCCTCGCCGTCGGCCTCGCCATCTTCATCACCACTGCATTGCCGACCGTCCGTCCGCGCACGCGCCGCGCGCGGTGCCTCGCTTCGGTCGGCCGCATCCATGCGCGCGCCATGCCGCGTCGCTCGCGTCTGCTCCCCTCCGCGTTGTGCCTTGCTCTGGCCGAAGCGTGCGTTCGCTACTCCATATATCATCTATGCTAGCAAGCTAGATGTGAGTCAAACAATGGTCAAACCATTAGCTATACACTAGCAAAATACTACTACCCAGACTACCCCATACACCCATGCATAGTCGAGATGCGAGTCAGATACTAGTTGGATAGTATGGACATTGGTCAGATGATATCCAGACAATGTTCAGATAATGGCCATGCACGGCATCGCCTCCGCTCTGCTCCACCCCGGCCCCGGGTCTCTCAGTGTACGCCCTCGCGGCTCCGCCCCGCGGCCGGCTCCCGTCCCGCGGCTGGCACTTGCCACGCGCGTCGGGTCCCTGCTCCGGCTCCCGCCCCCGCATGCCCGGCCGCCACGGCGCTAGCTCCCAGCTGCCTCGACCACGCTGACCGGCACCCGGCTCCGCCCCGCGGCCTCCTCCCCGTGCCGGCTTCCCCGCGCGCCGCCTCGAGCGAGAGGCCTGTCCGCCTCGCCGCTGTGGCCGACCACCGCCGCCCCGGCCGACTGCGGCTCCTGCGCCTGCCGGCCTCACCTGCTCGCCCGCCTTCGTCCGCGGCGCGGCTCCCCTACTCCGCACGCGCGTGTCCGCCTGCTCCCGCGCCGGCTGCGGCGGGCCCGGCCGGCTCCGGCCTCCTCCTTCGCCTGGTCGCGCTCGCGTCCGCCTACCGCGCCTGTAGGCCCCGTTCGGCCCGCGCCCGCATCACCGCCTGCCGTCCTCTCGTCCTTGCCAGCACACAGCCTCCCGCGCGCCTGCGCCCCAGGTCGGCTCCTCCTCCACCCCAGCCGGCGCCCCGCTCCGCGGCCGGATGTGTCGCGCCGCACCGTCCGGCTCCTCGCTCGCCCGCTGTCGGCTCCTGTTGTGGCCGACTGCCCACACAGGGATGGGCAAACAAAAGAGCAGAGCAGTGTTAAAGAAAAGAGCTACCTGGCCGGCTGCAAAGAGCCCGACTGCTGTGTCGGGGTCCGCCCGCCCAGCCGTCTGAAGAAGAAAAAGAAGAAGATAAAGTAGTCACCGAGAGATCCGGCCTGACTGCCCAGCAGTCGGCCCAGATCTTGGGGGCTACACCCAGCGGGTGCGCTGACGTGCCCCCGCGAAGAAGAAGAAAAAAGTAGTTGCCGGGAGATCCGGCCCGACAGCTCAGCAGTCAGCCCAGATCTCGGGGGCTACACCCAGCGGGTGCGCTGATGCGCCCCCGCGAAGAAGAAGAAAAAAGTAGTTGCCGGGAGATCCGGCCCGACAGCTCAGCAGTCGGCCCAGATCTCGGGGGCTACACCCAGCGGGTGCGCTGACGCGCCCCCGCGAAGAAGAAGACAAAGTAGTCACCGGGAGATCCGGCCCGGCAGCTCAGCAGTCGGCCCAGATCTCGGGGGCTACACCCAGCGAGTGCGCTGACGCGCCCCCGCGAAGAAGAAGAAAAAAGTAGTTGCCGGGAGATCCGGCCCGACAGCTCAGCAGTCGGCCCAGATCTCGGGGGCTACACCCAGTGGGTGCGCTGACGCGCCCCCGTGGAAGATTGCAGACAAGAGAAGAGTTTTGTCTAGCTGTCAGCAGCTGGCAGAAAAAAAAGAACGAAGAAGAAAAAGGGCGCTGCAAGATGTCTCGCCGCCTGGCCGGTCGAGCCTGACCGGCCGGGACCCCTTCGAGCACCCGTAGGCTCGAAGGCTGCACCCAGCGGGTGCGCCAACGCGCTCAGCAAGCGTTGAGCCACGCCGGCTGTCTTCGGCAAACTCCGCCTTGGCTGCACGAAAATCAATGTGAGCTCCTCACCCGCATATTTTTGCACCGCAAGAGCACGGATAACCCCGAGCGATGCTCGGGGGCTGTCTCCGCATTTTATTACTAGTCGCATCACTGTTCGCCCCGGCGCCAGCCAGAGTTGGCTCGGGGGCTGGCCGCTTGGCCTGAGACATTAGTTCCTGCAGACGGCTTAGTACCGTGCGGTACCAAAGGCCCACTCTTAGTCACAGATCGTAGAGTGGCTGTCCGACTAGCAAGAGTGAACGCTGGAGGCCACCTCGGAAGAAACCGAGTCGGCACCCTCCGCATAAAACTTGCAATGCTAAAAGAAAACATTTGATATATCTGCGTGGACTAACTTTGTCTTTTTCATGATCATTTCCATGAACACTCGCCAAAAAACCTCCGCCCAACTTTGCCAAGTTGCCTGGAGGCTAGGGGGCTACTGTCGGAGTAATTGGACACGGATACCCCGAAGACGGCGAAACAAGAATTCAAGACATCGGGGCTAGTAAAGCCCCTCAGGCCGACTACTGGCTGCCGACTGCTCCACCAGGCCGACTGCTGGCTGCCGACTGCTGGCTGCCGACTCCTCCACCAGGCCGACTGCTGGCTGCCGACTCCTCCGCCAGACCGACTGCCCGAAGTCAACTGGAGCCTAACGAGACACCGACGGGACGACCATACCGCGACGTCATCTACAGTGTACCGTGTCCCCTGGGTACTAATTTATAAAGTACCCCAGGGGACAAGCATGACATGCACCATGCCTAGACCATGCCACTACATAGCTTGGTTTGTAACTAGCTCCACCACCCATGCCTACCACTATATAAGCTAGCTCCATCCATCCATCAGGGGAGAGGCCTCACGCATGCATGCTAGCTAGCAAGATAACTAGCTAGCACACACACACATGCATGGCCACTAGTTCATACGGCCACTCGGCCATGGGCACGCATGCCCGAGATACAGCTCCAGGAGCAACTCTGTACCAGATATACTACATATACTCAGACATGCAGGAGTAGGGGTGTTATCTCTCCAGAGAGCCCCGAACCTGGGTAAACTAGCGCGTGATACTCGCATACCCGTCCCTGGATATTCCGGCAACAGTCTTGCCCTCACACGAAGCCACCTTGTGGCATATGTCTTCTTGCACACCCCCCGTGAGAATACCACGACACACCCTCACCCTTCCACCATTGCTAGCCTCTTTAGAACCGCGCAACTTTCGCCGGTGCCATACACCCACCATATACCTTCCTCAAAATAGCCACCATACCTATCTATTATAGCATTTCCATAGCCATTTCGTGATATATTGTAATGCAACTTCCACCATTCCGTTTATTATGACACACTTCATGATTGTCATATTGCTTTACATGATCATGTAGTTGACATCGTATTTGTGGCAAAGCCACCATTCATCATTTTTATACATGTCGCTCTTGAGTCATTGCACATCCCGGTACACTGCCGGAGGCATTCATTTAGAGTCATATTTTGTTCTAAGTATTGAGTTGTAAATTCTTCAGTTGTAAGTAAATAAAAGTGTGATGATCTTCATTATTAGACCATTGACCCATGTGAGGAAAAATAAAAGAGGCCAAAGAAGCCAAGAAAAAGGAGGCCAAAGAATCCAAACAAAAAATGAGAGAAAAGAGAGAAGAGGCAATGTTACTATCATTTTTGCACACTTGCACTTCAAAGTAGCACCATGATCTTCATGATAGAGAGTCTCCTAGGTTGTCACTTTCATATACTAGTGGGAATTTTTCATTATAGAACTTGGCTTGTATATTCCAATGATGGGCTTCCTCAAATTGCCCTAGGTCTTCATGAGCAAGCAAGTTAGATGCACATCCACTTAGTTTCTATTCGAGCTTTCGTACACTTATAGCTCTAGTGCATCCGTTACATGGCAATCCCTACTCACTCACATTGATATCTATTGATTGACATCTCCATAGCCCGTTGATACGCCTAGTTGATGTGAGACTATCTCCTTCTTTTTTGTCTTCTCCACAACCACCATATTCTATTCCACCTATAGTGCTATGACCATGGCTCACGCTCATGTATCGCGTGAAAGTTGAAAAGGTTTGAGAATACCAAAAGTATGAAACAATTGCTTGGCTTGTCATCGGGGTTGTGCACGATTTGAATATTTTGTGTGATGAAGATGGAGCATATCCAGACTATATGATTTTGTAGGGATAGCTTTCTTTGGCCATGTTATTTTGAGAAGACATGATTGCTTATTAGTATGCTTGAAGTATTATTGTTTTTATGCCAATATTAAACTTTTGTCTTGAATCTTATGGATCTGAACATACATACCACAATAAAGAAAAAAATACATGGATAAATATGTTAGGTAGCATTCCACATCAAAAATTCTGTTTTTATCATTTACCTACTCGAGGACGAGCAGGAATTAAGCTTGGGGATGCTTGATACGTCTCCAAAGTATCTACAATTTTTGATTGTCCCATCCTATTATATTATATGTTTTGGATGTTTTATATACATTAATATGCTATTTTGTATTATTTTTGGGACTAACCTATTAACCTAGAGCCCAGTGCCAGTTTCTATTTTTTCCGTGTTTTTTAGCTTCGCAGAAAAGGAATATCAAACGGAGTCCAAACGGAATAAAACTTTCGCAATCATTTTTCTTGGACCAGAAGACACCCAGGGGACTTGGAGTCCAAGTCAGAAGAGTCACGAGGCGACGACAAGGGTGGAGGGGGCGCCCTGGGGGGGCCTACCTTGCCACCTCCTCGAGACTCCTCTGACCTAGCCCTTGGCCCTATATATTCACATATATTCCAAAGCCTCCAGAAGCATCCACAAAAACACTGTTCCACCGCCGCAACCTTCTGTTCCCGTGAGATCCCTTGGGGCCTTTTCCGGCGTCCTACCGGAGGGGGATTCGATCACAGAGGGCATCTATGTCAACTATATTGCCCTTCCGATGAAGCGTGAGTAGTTTACCTCAGACCTACGGGTCCATAGCTAGTAGCTAGATTGCTTCTTCTTCTCTCTCTCTCTCTTTGATTCTCAATACACTATTAGAAAAGGGGGGCAATGGTCCAGGCCGGGTCAGCCCATTAGTCCCGGTTCAGTCACGAACCGGGACTAATGTGAGCATTGGTCCCGGTTCGTGCGGCTAAGGCATTAGTCCCGGTTCACCTTAGCCCTTTAGTCCCGGTTTGAGGCATGAACCCAGACTAAAGGGTCTGATGGAGACAGCCTACGACCTGTTTGCAAATCCTCAAATTCTAAAAGGAAAAAAAGTTATGCTCAAATTTCAGTTTTTTTTGAATTTTTGTTAAATCTGGTCAAACTATGGTCAAACTACTTATTCAAGAAGTATTAGTGTTACTAAATAATTATTCAAGAATATTAGTATTACTAAATAATTATTTAAATTTTTTTGAATTTTGGTCAACTATGGTCAAATTGTGGTCAAACAATGGTCAAACTACTTATTCAAGAAATATTAGTGTTACTAAATAATTATTTCAGTTTTTTGAATTTTGGTCAAATCTGGTCAAACTATGGTCAAACTGTGGTCAAACTAGGGTCAAACTATGGTCAAACTACTTATTCAAGAAATATTAGTGTTACTAAATAATTATTGATTTTTAGAACAATAGTTTCAAACTCAAACAGTGAAATGTGTGACTTCATGCTCAAGCTAAATTCTTGAGGGTTAATAGAATTGACTTCTTACTATTGTCAGGAAAACAACAAGTGCAGACTTGGAAATGAGGGAGAATAGAACCCGGAAGTTAAGCGTGCTCAGGCTGGAGTAGTGAGAGGATGGGTGACCGTTCGGGAAGTTAGATGATTTGGAATGATGAGGGGTGATTACATATTAAAGGTTAAATTGAGCAGTGATGAGGGGTGATTAGAGATTAGAGGTTAAAATCATTCAGAAATTAAAATTCTAAAAAGATCAAAAAAATCAAAAAAATAATTCAAAAAATAATCATAAAATTTCCTTTAGTACCGGTTGGTGTTACCAACTGGGACTAAAGGTGGACCTCCAGGCAGCGGCTACGTGGAGGGCCTTTAGTCCCGGTTCCAGTTAGAACCGGGACTGGAACCGGGACTAAAGGGGGAGGCTTTAGTACTGACCCTTTAGTCCCGGTTCCAGAACCGGGACTAAAGGCCCTTTTTGTACTAGTGATAGCATGTTCTCCTCGATGTTCTTGGAGATCTCTCCGATGTAATCTTCTTTTGCGGCGTGTTTGTCGAGATCCGATGAATTGTGGATTTATGATCAGCTTATCTATGAATATTATTTGAATCTTCTCTGAATTCTTATATGCATGATTTGATATCTTTGTAATTCTCTTCGAACTATCGGTTTGGTTTGGCCAACTAGATTGGTTTTTCTTGCAATGGGAGAAGTGCTTAGCTTTGGTTTCAATCTTGCGGTGTCCTCACGCAGTGACAAAGTAGGGGTAGCGAGGCACATATTGCATTGTTGCCATCGAGGATAAAAAGATTAGGGTTTACATCATATTGCTTCAGTCTATTCCTCTACATCATGTCATCTTACTTAAAGTATTACTCTGTTTTTTATGAACTTAATACTCTAGATGCAGGCAGGAGTCGGTCGATGTGTGGAGTAATAGTAGTAGATTCAGGCAGAAGTCGGTATACTTGACACGGACGTGATACCTATATTTGTAAGTGCATCTAGTTCCACCCCAAGTTGGTTTTGGAGTATTGACGACAAACCTAGTTGAGGGACTAATGTGTTTGTGAGAATTGCAGGATAACACAGGTAGAAGTCCCTCATTGATTCGGTTTTCCTACCAGAGATGACCCCTAAAAATGTATGAAGACATTGAAGTCAAAGGTGGTATGTGAAGACATTCACATTGAAGACTATGACAAGAGAAGACATCGCATGAAGACTATGGAGCGCGAAGACTTAGATCTTTTGTAGTTCTTTTTCTTCTTTGTTGAGTCATAGAAATCACCGTACTGTTAAGTGGGGTCCAAGAAAACTAGTCAGAATGACTGAAGTGATGCTTAACCAAAAATCCTATGTCTTTGAGTGAAGACTATGAGAGTGAATCTTGTTCAGAGTTGTACAAGTCAGCTTTGCTTGTAGCCCAAGTAAAGTTGCCGTGTGTGTTTGAAATCTGACCGTTGGAACACGTGTCAGTTCCTTAGTGACCCAGGGTCATTTCGGACAAATCAGGTCGGGTTGCCTAGTGGTTATAAATAGCCCACCCCCTACAACCATAAACGGTAGGCTACTCAGAGTTAAAGTACGGCTTTTGTCGTTTGAGAGCAACCCACCTCGAAGCCTTTGAGAGAGAATTCCTTGAGAGGATAAAGCCCTAATCACCCAGAGCCAAAGAGTGTTAGGCATCACTTAAGTCTTCTTGTCGGTGTGATCTGAAGACTTATTACACTTGAGGACTGTGAATCCTCCAGCCGGTTAGGCGTCGCGTTCTGAGCATCCAAGAGTCATTGTGGATCACCGGTGAACGAAGTCTGTGAAGGTTTGGAAGTCTACCTTGAAGACTTACCAGAGTGATTGGGCGAGGACTGGCTGTCCTTAGCTCAAGGGGAATAAGGTGAAGACGAGGTCTTCTGAGTTGAATCTCAGCCTCCCTAACCAGACGTACAGTTGTCACAGCAACTGGAACTGGTCCAACAAATCATTGTCTTCAACGAGTCACTAGTTTCATCCTTCCCTTCCCTTTACTTACTGTTGGTCCTTGTGAAGTCATTGTACGATTGCATCACCATTTGGCTTCACTGAGTGATTACTTATTCTGATTGGCTTTACAATATCTTCCTACCTGATCCTTACTGCCTAGCTGCTATTAGTCATTGCGCTTTCACTTCATTGAATACTTGACTATGGTTTGCCTAGTGTAGTCTACCTTCCGTTGCATGGTAATAGGTTTATTTCTATCGTTTGTTTTCAAAACTTCCATGTTTTGAAGACTTTCATAAAAATCGCCTATTCACCCCCCCCCCCTCTAGTCGATCACTAGCACTTTCAATTGGTATCAGAGCAAGGTACTCCCTTGTTCTGTGTGATTCGGTTTAACCACCTAGAGTTTTAGCTATGTCGACTGCAGGGATAATTAAAGTCTCTGTTGCGTGCCCCGTCTTCGATGGAACTGAATATCCCTACTGGAAGAATAAGATGCGCATGCATCTTGAAGCCATTGATGTCGACCTATGGTATGTCGTCAAGAACGGCGTTCCCAAGGCTAGAGAAGGTGTCACTGCTGCTGATGTCAAGAAGTTCGTTCAACTGGACTCTACTGCCAAGAATATCATCTGTGGTTATCTGACCAAAGGACAGTATGGCCGCGTGAGTGCTTTGGAAACATCTAAGCTAGTCTGGGACTGGCTCTCCAAGGTCAACAAAGGCGTCTCAACCCAGAGAGATCAGAGAATCAGTGTCCTTCGCAACCTCTTCAACCGCTTCAAGAAAAATGACAATGAGAATGTCCAGCTCACGTTTGATCGACTCACTGACATCACAAATGAGCTTCAAGCCCTCGGCGCTACTGAGATCACCAAGCATGAAGTCGTCAAGACACTCCTGAGATCACTTGACAGTTCGTTTGACACCCTAGCCCTGATGATTCAAGAATGTCCTGATTTCAAGACACTCGATCCGTCTGACATACTTGAAAGACTCAACACACACGAGTTTCAACTTTCTGAGAAAAGAGACATCTACGGTCCCAACTATGGGCGAACTCGTGCCTTGAAGGCAAAGGATGTCTCCTCATCTGAAGAAGAGTCTGACAGTAGTTCTGATGATCCTGAAGACATTGGAAGGGAGCTTGCTATGCTTGTGAAGAAGTTCCAAAAATTCACCAAGAATAAAGGCTTCAAAAAGTCTTCACGATCATGCTCAAGGAATGATGAAGCTTCTGCTCATGACTACAAGAAGAGAACATGTCACAAGTGCAAGAAACCTGGTCACTACATCTCCGAGTGTCCACAGTGGGACAATGAGAACAAGAAGAAGAAGAGCAAGGAGTATGACTCTGACGACAAGAAGAAGAAGAAATACTCAAAATCTTCTTCCAAGTCTTCCTCCAAGTATTCATCACACAAGAAGAGCTCATCTGGCAAGGCACGTGCGTTCGTTGGCAAGGAAATGGACTTTGAGGATGAGTCCGCTTCTGAGGAGGCGGAGGTGGAGTCTGAGGAGGAGTCCGATTCTGGCGTTGCAAGTCTGGCTACACCATACGTTGCCAAGTCCATCTTCAACACTGAAGACAATGACTTCATCACCGACACTGATGCAAATGACAAGGACTACTCCGCTCCTTCCTACTGCTTCATGGCACGTGGTGCCAAGGTAAACACACGCACTACTCAATATCAAACATCTAGTGACGATGACTCTGATTGTGGTTCCAAACCCAGCTACAAAACACTTGCTAAAATTGCAACTGAACAACAGAAAACCATGGAACACATTCAAAAACTGTTAGACAAAAGCGATGATCTGTTAGATGCTGAAATGACTCGATCTCAGTCCTTAATTGAAGACATAAAAAATCTTCACGTTAAGTATGAGGAACTTGGAAGTCGTCATGAAACGCTCTCAACAGCTCATGAAAGGCTTTCCTATGATTATCTTGAAAGGAAGCAAGATCTTGAGAAATTGAGAGCGGCTCATGAAGATCTTCAAAAGGAAAACGAGTCACTTCACGCTGAACAGATCAGTTCAGCTCAGGAAGGATTTGAACCACCATGTCTTAAATGCATTGAGCGTGATAACGCTACTTCTGTTGCTGAATGCTTTACTGTTGCTACTGTTGCAATATCTTCAACTGTTGATGTGGAAACTAACCCCTCTGCTGAGGACACCACTGCTATTGCTGATGAGAATGCTAGGTTGAAGACACTGCTTGAAACAGGGATGTACAAAAGTCTCAAAGGGCATCAGACACTTTGTGATGTCCTCAAAAGGCAGATCCTGAACCGAAACCCTAGGAAAGAGGGTGTTGGGTTTGTAAGGAAAATGAATGCTGATGGCTCCTACTGGAAACCTGAGCAGTACCCCAAAACCACATGGGTTGCTGCAAAGGAACCTTCAGCAGATCCATCCACTCTATCTGGCTTCACTTGTGCTAACCCCATTGTTATTGATGAATCCTTTGATGCAAACTATAAACTATTTAAGAATCAGAATGGTGAAGTGTTTGCCAGGTACATTGGTACTAACTGCAGGAATGGACCGCCTATGAAGAAGATCTAGGTGCCAAAAAGGTGTTTGGAGAATCTTCCTGTGAATGTCATCATGACACCATAGGTGAAGAAGACAAACCCTAGACCACATGCTTCATACGGTCCAAAGGCTTCATACAGACAGAGGACTCACCGGAGTCAAACTAACGCAAATGTTTTGCAGGGAAGCCATACTCAGGCCTATGAATATGAGCGCGGTCCATTAAACCGCCATGTTCATAAGACCAAGAACTATTCTACTTATTCTTATGAGTACTACTGTCCACCTGCAAGACTTTTTGCTAGGGCTCCAAAGCCAAAGTTCTCAGATGCTGCACTTAGACTCATTGCTTCGAAGCCACCCCTGAAGATGTGGGTGGCTAAGAAAGCTTAACTCTCTTTTACAGGGAAAGGTCTCTAGCCGAAAACCAAAATCGTCTGACACTATTGCTGGGGACCTTAAACATCTTGTAGGGCACAAGATCAAATGCCCAAATGGTCTTACTATGTAATTTGTTTCTAAATCGCTTGCAACTTCCCCTATCAGTCCTAATCTCGACCTAAACTTTAATAATCCACTGGTTCGTCAAATGTTTTTGCTTCACAATTCTCTTCGTGAAGCCTATCCCCCTAACTGCACTGTAGGGTACGACACCAGCTGCTTCAGAATGGATTATTGATAGTGGGTGTACAAATCACATGACTGGCAAGCGAAGCCTTCTCATGGACTCAACTTTACGTCCATCAGACAAAAGTCACATCACATTTGCCGACACTGGTAAAAGCAAGGTATTGGGTCTAGGTAGAGTTGCAATCTCAAAGGATCAACACATGGATAAAGTCATGCTTGTTGAATCCCTTGGTTTCAACTTAATGTCTGTCTCAATGCTTTGTGATTTAAAAATGATTGTGATGTTTGGAAAATATCGTTGCCTTGTACTAATGGAATCTGACAAGTCTCTAGTGTTTGAAGGGTATCGAAAAGATGATTTGTATGTTGTAGATTTCTCAGCAGGACCACAACTTGCAGTATGTCTTCTAGCAAAAGCTTCTGAATGCTGGCTCTGGCATCGAAGGCTAGGGCATGCTGGCATGAGGAACCTCCACACTCTTGCAAGGAAGAAGCATGTCATAGGCATCGAGGGCTTCAAGTTCAAGAAGGATCACTTATGCGGTGCCTGTGAAGCAGGAAAGATGACGAGGGCCAAGCATCCCTCGAAGACAATCATGACAATGACTCAACCCTTCGAACTGCTACACATGGATCTTTTCGGTCCCACTCATTACTCAACTCTTACTACTACTGTTTGTCTCTATGGCTTTGTCATTGTTGATGATTATTCAAGATATACTTGGGTGCATATAATCCTTTACAAGACTGAAGTGCAGGATGTCTTCAGACGCTTCGCCAATCGAGCAATGAACAACTATGGCGCCAAGATAAAGCACATCAAAAGTGATAATGGCACTGAATTCAAGAACACCGGCCTTGATACATATCTTGATACTTTGGGCATCACACATGAGTTCTCAGCTCCGTACACGCCACAGCAGAATGGCGTCGTCTAATGCAAGAACAGAAAACTTATTGAGATGGCTCGAACGATGCTTGATGAATACAAGACTCCAAGAAAATTCTGGCCTAAAGCCATTGACACTGCATGCCATATCATCAACCGTGTTTATCTTCACAAGCTTCTGAACAAGACATCCTATGAGCTCCTTACTGGCAAGAAGCCAAATGTCAGCTACTTCAGAGTATTTGGTGCCAAGTGCTGGATCAAGGATCCACATCACACTTCAAAGTTTGCACCAAAAGCACATGAGGGTTTTATGCTTGGATATGGAAAGGATTCTCACTCCTACAGAGTCTTCAATCTCTTTCATTACAAAGTGGTTGAAACAGTGGATGTGCGGTTCGATGAAACTAACGACTCACAAAGAGAGCAACTGCCAAATGTGCTTGATGAAGTTCCATCCAGTGAATCAATCAAACTTATGGGAACTGGAGAAATCATACCTTCTGAAGCTCAACCCGAAGAAGAACTTATCATCTCCGCACCTGATCAACCTGAAGATAATGCTCAGCCTGAAGACAATCCCTCTAACAATGACAATGATCAACAAGAGCAAAATCTTCGTCCTATACATCCTCGTGTTGCAAATGAAGTGCAGATTGAGAGAATAATCGATAGCATCAATGCACCAAGTCCACTCCCTCGTTCAAGGGCAACTAAGCTAGCAAATTTCTGTGGGCACTTTGCATTCGTCTCAATAACAGAACCCAAGAAAGTTGAAGAAGCCTTCATGGAACCTGAATGGATTCAAGCTATGCAAGAAGAGCATCAACAGTTTGAACTGAATAATGTATGGGAACTGGTTAAGCGTCCTGATCCTCGGAAGCACAATATAATAGGCACCAAATGGATATATCGCAACAAGCAAGATGAGCATGGTCAAGTTGTCAGAAACAAAGCTCGTCTCGTTGCTCAAGGATACACTCAAGTTGAAGGGATTGACTTCGATGAAACATTTGCTCCTGTGGCTAGACTTGAAGCCATACGCATACTGCTGGCCTATGCAAATCATCACAACATACTTGTATATCAAATGGATGTGAAGAGCGCTTTTCTCAATGGCAAGATTGAAGAAGAAGTATATGTCGCACAACCACCTGGCTTTGAAGATCCAAAACATCCTGACATGGTATACAAGTTCAACAAGGCACTGTATGGCCTCAAACAAGCCCCTCGGGCTTGGTATGACACACTCAAAGACTTCCTGAAGAGCAAAGGATTCAAATCTGGTTCCCTCGACCCCACTCTCTTCACGAAGACATATGATGGTGAACTGTTTGTGTGTCAAATATATGTGGATGACATTATCTTCGGCTGCACCAATCAAAAATACAGTGAAGAGTTTGGATATATGATGCAAGAGCAATATCAGATGTCCATGATGGGTGAGCTGAAGTTCTTCCTTGGTCTTCAAATACGTCAGCAACGCAATGGCATCTTTATATCTCAAGAGAAGTATCTTAAAGATTGCCTGAAGAAGTTTGGTATGCAAGACTGCAAAGGTTTCACGACGCCAATGCCAGCCAAGCATCATCTGGGTCCCGACGACAATGGTAAAGAGTTTGATCAAAAGGTATACCGCTCCATGATTGGTTCCTTACTTTATCTATGTGCATCTAGGCCAGATATTATGCTTAGTGTTTGCATGTGTGCTCGATTCCAAGCGGCACCAAAGGAATCGCATCACTTTGCTGTGAAGCGAATTCTTCGATATTTGGCTTACACCCCAACTCTAGGATTATGGTATCCAAAGGGCTCAGAGTTTGATCTGGTTGGATTCTCGGATGATGATTATGCTGGTGACAAGGTGGATCGCAAGTCTACATCAGGCACATGTCATTTTCTGGGACGATCACTTGTATGTTGGTCTTCAAAGAAGCAGAACTGTGTATCTCTCTCTACTGCTGAATCTGAATACATTGCTGCTGGATCTTGCTGCGCTCAGCTTCTGTGGATGAAGCAACCACTCAAAGACTATGGCATTCATCTGAAGCAAGTGCCACTCTACTGCAACAATGAAAGCGCCATCAAGATTGCCAACAACCCAGTTCAGCACTCGAAGACAAAGCACATTGAAATTCGTCATCACTTTCTCAGAGATCATGTTGTGAAGGAAGATATTGATATCATACACGTCAACACTGAAGAGCAATTGGCAGATATCTTCACCAAGACCTTGGATGAGAAGAGATTTTGCAAGTTACGGTGTGAGCTAAATATCTTGGAATCCTCAAATGTCCTGTGATCAGGCACACATCCTAACACTTATGCATATTGATGACTTAGATGTGCAACACACGAAGTAAAGTATATCTTCAATCAATGAAGACATACATTCTAAGTGTGAATACATTAATGTGGAATTTGACTTCGGAGTGCCACGATAATTGTGCGCCGTGTCTGGGTCTAATACTTCCTATACGGTGGGTAACGCCACCACCAAATTCTTCTGTTTGAAGTGTTTTACCCATGGCGTTACATTTGCTATGTCTTCACATTTTGTTTGTCTTCATTCTCAACTTGTCCTCATGATTATCTTCACTATGTTGGTTTGATTGTCTTTTTCACATATATATATATACATAGTGTTTTGTCCTCTACAGCATTCACTTATAGCTATGTCTTCTTGTTGAATCTTTTGAACTAAGTGAATGTGATCGGACCCTAACCTCTCTATGCTTTCTATCTCAAACTCTATCTCTCCAAATCATATGCATTCTATTGAAACTGTCGAATGTCTTCTCTGCGTCCTTGTCAGCAGAAGATACAGAGACAAACATTAAGTCCGTTTTCAATGCTAATTCCTTCACATGAAACCCAGAGAAGTGGGAACGACCACCCGACAATCCAGGCATGCGTGGGAACATGGAACAACCTCCGATAGGTTGCATGATGGCCACGTGTTCTTCAGATGTGAATCGCCAGGGGCACCTGTGTAATAACGCCGTGCCGTCCCTGTCCCTATAAATACACGCCTCACCACAGTCATTATCCTTCTTCCACTCTTGCACGAACCCTAGCGCCACCGCTAGCCCTTGATGACGCCGGCGACGAAGCGCTTAGCTGCCGCGACCTCTCCGACGCCGTCTTCACGCCGACCGCGAACATCGTCTTCTCCGCCGCTGCCGTAGGTGTCCTCCGTCGCCAAGTTAGGGCACGGACGATCGAACTGCTCGGCCTCCTCTTCCACTCCGTCTAGCAGTTCCTTGTGTGGTAAATAAAACTTCCTTTTTATGGCCCCTTTGATCCTATAGATTCGTCACTTTCTACCACAAGCAGTTTCTGTTCACACATGTTGGATCCACTTCATACTGCATCTCATATTGTGCCTAGTATGTTCACTTATGCTTCACAAAGTAGTTAGATTCCTCACTTGTACTGATCTGTGGATTTGTACAAATCTGGAACCAACTCCTTATCTATGAGTGAATGTCTTCGCACGATGAGGTCAATGTCTTCTAAACTGATTTATCTTCAAAATCTTCTGAGAATGCATATGACCTCTTCCCCTTCCCTCGCACCTTAATGCTGTCACAGGTACATGTCCGTGGGAGAATCCCTTGGTTCTCATAGTCTACATTCATTTGCAGAATTCTTACGGCATCATATAAATTCTCCCGAAGCCAGTTCCTGTTTGACTCACAGGCGGAAGCCTTTGAAACCTTTGAACGTATTGAAGCCATTCAGTTTGAAGTTCATGGCAACAGAGAAATCTGCAAGGAAGGGAGGCAGACAGCATCGTGGGGAAACATCAAGAGATTTCCCGAATGACCTCTCAGAGCTCTACAAGACAGATCCAGAAGAGGATTATAATCAGCGCAAGACCCGAATCCAGTGGATTCGAAGATATTGGACAGAACAGTGGTACAAATACAGATTCGTGACCAAGGAATATGCTGAGAAGAGTGCTATCAAAAGTCCTTGGGGTGATATTCTCTTCCGAGGCCTTCCACCCAAGAACAGAGCTGAAGCTATTGCTCAGGGTTTCTATCCGTGTATGGTCCGTGGACCTCAGACTGAAGATGCCGACCCATCATCACTGCTATGGTGTCGTGATGATAATCTCTTCAAGCGCAACTTCCAGCACGCAAAGGCATCGGCCAAGGAAAACAAGAAGTCATTGGGACTAGACTTCACCCTGGTCCCTCTGCTCCCCGGGCTGACGGCACACGCGATGCAGAACCGAATGTCATCGGTCCTTTCTACAACCTTGAAGGCCTCATCACTCACATCTCAATTCAAGGTGCCAAAGTGGATCATTCTGATGATGATGCTAACACTGATGAAGCCCCAGCTCCTACTCCAAAGCCGCAGAAGCCAAAGAAGGCTAAGGCTTCAAAATCAGCTGCTCCACCAAAGATCTCACGGGCGAAGCCACTGGCTACTGCACCTCCTGAAGACAGTGTGTAGTCTGAAGATTTGTCACGCATCTCCAAGACCTCAAGAGTCAAGATGCCTCTGCAGCACACCAGCCAAGAACTAACTGCTGCTGCCATTCTGCGCAACGATGCCATTGATCTGTTTAGTGATGAAGATCTGGCAGATGACACTCTTGAGCAACTGATCAAGAGCAAAGAAGAAGCAGAAATCTTCAACAATTTGCCTCTCTTTGACGTGGCAATCATCCACGACTTCATCGATGAGTGGTTTGAAACGCCCAACCTCAGCTTTGAAGACCTGCAACTTCCCATTGGTCTCAGTGTCGCCTTCCATGGCGCCATTGCTTCAGAGCTAGCTCTAGCTCAGCGCATCGTCGAACTGAAGCAGAAGATTGACTTTGAGAAATCTCAGTTCAAGACGCATATGGCCACGCTCAGCGTGCAAGAGGTCAAGAACTTCAAGATCATGCTGCACGAGCTCAAGGAAGCCTTTCTCAAGAAACGTGCGGAAGCTCAAGGTTCTCGTGAACGCATGAAGAGCCTAGACTGACAAGTGTGTGCAAGTATACAATGAGGCTGAGAAGCGCAAGGCCCTTGGGCGTCCTGGCATTGACCCCAGGATGGCTGCAAAGAAGAAGAAGAAGCCAGCTGTGGCCGCACCCGACGCACCAAGGCAGGAAGCACATCCCATTGTCTTCCCAGCCAGCATGACTGGCTCGAAGCCAAAAGCCAGGTCTACCGCTTCAGAACTAAAGAAGACGCGGACTGCTGAGGCTGAAGCCAGAAAGAGGAAACATCCTGAAGCCTCTGCTGCTGCTCCCTCCAAGAAGAAGCGCAAGACCAAGAAGGATCGGGCTGCTCCCACAGAGCCCTTAATTGTTGAACCTATCTCCATGGTTCGCCCTGCCGCTGAACATCAAGAGCGCCAACTGACTGTCCCTGAGCCTGCTTTCACAGAGGCTCATGAAGCTGAAGACATTGGTCACCATGACCATGTTGAAGATGATGTAGTACTTCCTCAGATCGAGCACTAACAGGTATCATCGCCTGTGCTTACGCATAGCGAACTCATCAGCATTGGTTGTCCTCTGACGTCAATTGCTCAGGATGCAACATGGGCTGATCACCCACAACAACAACAAGTCACACCACCCCGGCAAGAAGAAGAAGATGACCTTGAGGCCCAGCCAACTCCATCTCCAAAGGCGTCGCCTGTGTTACGCAGGCTTTGCAAAGGACCAAGGTCTCAAGTCTCCGAGTCTGAGGCTAAAACTGCTGAAGACATTCCGGCTGCATCAACCGATGACACCCAAGAAGAAGAACGTGTTCCTACTCCCCCAACTACTGAAGAAGCTGTTCTCGAGGAGAACGTGTTTGTGCCCGACCCTCCAGCTCATCAAGTGGAGGTAGAAAATCTTGAAGCTGCCACCACCAACACCAATGAAGCCACTGACGTTGTCATGGCTGAAGCAAATGTGGAGCCTACACCAACCCAAGAACCAGAAGTCAGCGAAGCCAATGATGCTACTGCTTCTATTCCTGCGCCTGCTGCTGGTCCTCAGTTTGACTATCATATTGAGCATAGGCCTCAGGTACAGAAGCCAATGCCAAGGTTGCCCAGGTTTCCAGGTCCTGCAACAGCACCTGGATCCTTCAATGTCAACGGCTTCAAAGCATACAACACCTTCTTCAATAGCTCCAAGAACCCCTACTCAAGGGAACGAATATCTCCTTATCGGTTCTGGAGCTATCTGCGGCGAAGCTATTACTCCTGCATTCTGTACAATCAAGGTCGCATCTTCCCACATATGCGTCTTGACACCGACGCAATAGCTGGTCTACCCTGTCTGGAAGAAGCTCTGGACTGCTTCAAAGAGGCTGGATTGTTGCCTTTCGTCACTGACCAAGAGCACTGGAACGAAGAGTTGTTGCTCCAATTTTATGCCACACTTCACATACGTGGTTACAACAGAGATCCAAAGACTTGGGTCCTTAAGTGGATGACAGGAAATGTTCATCACGAAGCCAAAGCCTTTGATATTATTAAGCTCACTGGTCTGCCCACTCCTGGAGATCTCTATGAACCTGGATGTCAACTTCACAGTGAAGCGATGGAAAGCATCTTTCAGAAGCCTGAACCGAACATGAGTCAGATGCTCAGTATGATGAAGCCTCTGCCACAAGATGCTGCATATCCTAAGGAGTTCTTTGTCGAAGACCTTGAGTATCTGCCAAGGACTATCTATCACATCATAAGGCAAACTCTCTGGCCCATCAAAGGACATTCTCCACATGCAAAGCTGGAAGGTGCAATGAAGACTTTGGTCTTCTATATTCTTCATGGCAAATGCTTCAATGCACAAGACTTCTTCATCCGCCAACTTGCTGCATCAAGATCTGATCTTTTTGGCTTGAAGTTCTACGCTCCATGGATAATGCGGCTGATTAAACTCCACTCAGCTATCTCATATCAGCCATCTGCTCGCAATCATCGGATCTTTCTGCCTGATGTGGATATGTCCGTTGAAGCCATTTATCCTGAGCCTGCCAAGGAACCTATTAGTCTTCAGAATGCGGAGCATCAAAGTTTCACTCAGGACATTGAAGGAGTTGAAGCAGTCACTCGTGTTTATCCTCTGGCTGGTACTACACGTGCACCTCATCGTGCTCTTACTGAAGCCACTGAAAGCACTATTGCCCAACGACCCAAGAAGCGATCTCGTGTTCTCAATGACCGAGAGCTTCTGGTTGCTCTTCATCAGAAACAGGATAGGCATCATGACTGGCTGAAGCGCCAAATGCAAAGCCTCTTGGTGGATGTCAACCGCATTCGCAATCTTGCCACCAAGAATGCCTTTGTTGCCCATGAAACTTGTCGGCGTACATGGAAAGGGCTGACGCTTATGTGTCCTGAGGATGATCTTCAAGAGCATGGCTTCTCTGAACGTTTCAAGTTTGACTCCACACCTCCCCGAAGGGCTGTGCTACGACGAACTCCATCTCTTGAAGACTCTGAGTTTTCTTCCTCTGCGGCAACTGTGAATGCCAGAGTGATCGAGGACGAAGATGATGCCACTTCACCACCCCCTACTTCTGCACGCATCGACACTGCCTGAAGTTCTTCTGCACCGCCGAACACCACCGGCGACCCTGCTGCTTCACCTACTCTTCGTGGGAACGATTAGATGCTCTATGTCTTCAAACCTTTTTGGTCCTCACTGACAAAAGGGGGAGAAGCTTATGAATTTGATAGTCTTCAAGCGGGTCCATATGGGCGGTTACTTTATGTTTGCCTAGTGTTTACAACTCTCGTTTTGATACATTTGGTTCTTTGAGTTGTAACACTTAAACTCGATGGTCGTCTGCTACTTATTTGCTATTTTGTGATGCGATGATAAATTCCGCACTTAGATCATTTTGCAGACGTCCATTTTTCATTATGCATGTTCATTATCTTCACATAACTTTCATGCATGATGAGTTGTCATCATAAGTTGAAGAGGATCTCCACAAGTACAACCTGCCATGTGCATTTGCATTCCAAAAGCAAATTACTTATATGCACATCTTCAGGGGGAGCCCTTGCAACTTATCAAGACAATTCCTTATCCTTTACAATTTCACATATTATATTCCCCGTTGAAAACTTCAAATAGTTTGTCATCAATCACCAAAAAGGGGGAGATTGTAAGTGCATCTAGTGCCACCCCTAGTTGGTTTTGGAGTATTGACGACAAACCTAGTTGAGGGACTAATGTGTTTGTGAGAATTGCAGGATAACACAGGTAGAAGTCCCTCATTGATTCGGTTTTCCTACCAGAGATGACCCCTAAAAATGTATGAAGACATTGAAGTCAAAGGTGGTATGTGAAGACATTCACATTGAAGACTATGACAAGAGAAGACATCGCATGAAGACTATGGAGCGCGAAGACTTAGATCTTTCGTAGTTCTTTTTCCTCTTTGTTGAGTCATAGGAACCACCGTACTGTTAAGTGGGGTCCAAGAAAACCAGTCAGAATGACTGAAGTGATGCTTAACCAAAAATCCTATGTCTTCGAGTGAAGACTATGAGAGCGAATCTTGTTCAGAGTTGTACAAGTCAGCTTTGCTTGTAGCCCAAGTAAAGTTGTCGTGTGTGTTTGAAATCTGACCGTTGGAACACGTGTCAGTTCCTTAGTGACCCATGGTCATTTCGGACAAATAAGGTCGGGTCGCCTAGTGGCTATAAATAGCCCACCCCCTACAACCATAAACGGTTGGCCGCTCAGAGCTAAAGTACGGCTTTTGTCGTTTGAGAGCAACCCACCTCGAAGCCTTTGAGAGAGAATTCCTTGAGAGGATAAAGCCCTAATCACCCAGAGCCAAAGAGTGTTAGGCATCACTTAAGTCTTCTTGTCGGTGTGATCTGAAGACTTATTACACTTGAGGACTGTGAATCCTCCAGCCGGTTAGGCGTCGCGTTCTGAGCATCCAAGAGTCATTGTGGATCGCCGGTGAACGAAGTCTGTGAAGGTTTGGAAGTCTACCTTGAAGACTTACCAGAGTGATTGGGCGAGGACTGGTTGTCCTTAGCTCAAGGGGAATAAGGTGAAGATGAGGTCTTCTGAGTTGAATCTCAGCCTCCCTAACCAGACGTACAGTTGTCATAGCAACTGGAACTGGTCCAACAAATCATTGTCTTCAACGAGTCACTAGTTCATCCTTCCCTTCCCTTTACTTACTGTTGGTCCTTGTGAAGTCATTGTACGATTGCATCACCATTTGGCTTCACTGAGTGATTACTTATTCTGATTGGCTTTACAATATCTTCCTACCTGATCCTTACTGCCTAGCTGCTATTAGTCATTGCGCTTTCACTTCATTGAATATTTGACTATGGTTTGCCTAGTGTAGTCTACCTTCCGCTACATGGTAATAGGTTTATTTCTATCGTTTGTTTTCGAAACTTCCATGTTTTGAAGACTTTCATAAAAATCGCCTATTCCCCCCCCCCCCCTCTAGTCGATCACTAGCACTTTCAATATTACATAATCATTGCCTTGGATATCGTCATAACTTTGCGATTTTCTATCAATTGCTCGACGGTAATTTGTTCACCCACCATATTATTTACCTTCAAGAGAGAGGCCTCTTGTGAAACCTACGCCCCCGGGTCTATTTGCCATCATATTAGTTTCCGATCTATTATTTTGTAGTCTTTTATTTACAGATCTATAAACCAAAAAATATTTTATCTTTCATTTTATTTATCTATCTCTATCAGATCTCACATTTGCAAGTGATCGTGAAGGGATTGACAACCCCTTTATCACGTTGGGTGCGAGTGTTTGATTGTTTGTGCATGTATTGGTGATTTGCGTGTTCTTCTCCTACTGGATTGATACCTTAGTTCTTAACTGAGAGAAATACTTATCTCTACTTTGCTGCATCACCCTTTCCTGTTTAAGGAAAAACCAACAGAAGCTCAAGAAGTAGCAGTATACAGTTCATGGAAAAACGGCTCTATGGGCTGGCGTGGGCGGCGGCAGAGTCAGACCCCGCAAATCCGTAAATCAGTAATTTACATTTCAATTTTCGGCATGAAAACACATTTCTTTACTTCTTTATTTTCTTCAAGGGCATTGGATACATAATAATTCATCAAATCTTTGCTAGAATAGTAAGACCAAACAAAACAAGAACCACAATTAGACATTTTAGAAGATATCCAACTTCCATAACTGCTCCCACTAGTTGGACCAACATCTTCTCCATGCATTCAATGTTGATCTGCGGATTCTTGATCTTGCATTCTTCATTCTTTTTTTGGTTCTAGTGAAGTAGACATTACTTCCCCTCTAGTTCCTTCTCTAATTGCACATGCAGCCGCATCATTACCCTCAATTATACCAAGGTGTGCACGAACATCTATTAAGTTTCTTTCTATCAATAAATCAATATATTCTCCTTCCCAAAACCAAAATGAGTATCCATCTTCCTACACACATGACCATCTCAATAAGCTATCAAAATTGAACGAATAGGTTGACAAAGACGAATGAAAACAACAACATACCCCGTCGCTTTCGCATTTGAAGAATACTCATTCGGGGTGGTTCGGCGTGCTAGATGTTAGCCACAACACTGTCCGCATGCAGTCGTCGCACTGTGCAAGCGCCGAGCCTGGGCGACGGCCGGCTGAATCCTTGTCGGCAAACCTACGACGATCGCTAGAGGACAAACCAGTACCTGCATGCGGCGCTGGGGCTTTGCCGGAGCTGCGCGGGGTGCTCCCGGACCAATCCATGGCCCGGCGCAGCCACCGGTGGCCGGAAACACCAAATCCGGCGGCCGCGACAAACAGTCGCGGATCTGCAGCTTTCCGGCCGGCCGAGGTAGGAGGAATTGGTGGACGACAATCTCGGGCACGTGGCGGCCCGCCGGCGTGATCCCGCCAGCTGGTGTGGCCGGAATCGTTAGCGGTGGCCCGACGGTGGTGACTGGGGAAAAGCGCGGGCTGAAATGCCCCCTCCCGCCAACTGCTACCGCTATATACAGGGCACCGACAAGGCGAGGGGGAGAACCCGCATTTTCGTGGGTTGGGATGAGAATTTTGTCGTGCCCGTAATTTTTTTTTTACAGATCAGACGCATTTGCGGGGTTTGATCGGACAATATTTTCCACACTGACCCGTATTTTGACAATTATTTTACGAATCGGGACATTATACAGGGTCTGCTAGAGATGCTCTAATATCACCCGCCGCCGCAATGCCGGGCACCGAGCGGCAAGCGACAAACCCTATCTTAACACCAACACTGTTGCACGAGAGAGAAGATTCCCGAGTCAATTCTGTCGCTTGCCAGGCCCAGCCACGGAGGAGATGTACGAGTGGCCGTGGTGCCGGTGCGTGTGCAAACCTTTCCGATGGAAAGGCGTCCGTCGGCAAAATCACCATCAAGCGTGCCGGGGGAGCCGCTGCATGCGCTGCCTAGACGCCACGCACCGATGATCACCTGATCACGCATCCTGTGCATAAACTGTCGTGGTTGCGGCGCGCGGCAAGCGTATATATCCCACTACAAGTTGCGGCGCGCGGCAACATATGTGCATGGCTCCCTTTGCCCCTGCAGCCGCTCTCGCGCCCGCGCTGACCCGATCACATATCTTTTGTTTTTGTCGTCTGATCCGATCCGATTGACCAATCTAGCTAATCATTCGCTGTCGCCCTCGACATCACGTGCTTGTGTCGGCAACCAAACTAGTACGTACACGCGCACGCAAAACCGTCGTCGAGTAGGTTTCCTTGTTATATGGGCATGATACATATTAAAATGCTTTCCGAAATGATCATAAATTTAAAAGTTGTTGATGAATTTTTAAAACGTCCACACATTTTCAAAATATTCATGTATTTCTATAAAGAAAAATAAAAAAGGGAACATGTATTTAAAAAAAAGAACAGGAGAAAAAATCTTGTAGGGGGAAACATGCACACAAATTGAACCGAAATAGGAAGAAATATCCTACATGGACCAGCCCAATAGCGCACACGGTAGTGCGCGTTTGCTCGACCACCCATCGTATGAGCGAAATAGGAATCGCGTCACGCTCCTAAAAGGCCATCAAGGTTTCCATGATGCTGAAATTGGGAATTTCATCAATTTTTTGTAAACTCTGTCATGAGAATCGGCAATTTTTTGTCAACGGATGCTCTTATTACACTCGTAAACTTTGAAGGATCAGAACCCACTATGTAGCATCTACATCGAGAGGGGTGTCGTGGGACACTATGTGCATGCGGAAGTTTCTTGGTGGACCCAGATTGTGATTTCATGGAAGCAACTTTGGGAGGCCATCCCTCCCAAATCCAGAGCACCATTCTAGAGGGACGAGATGCGTTGAAAGTTGGCGTAGTTCAAAGAACTGGAGATGGAGCAAGCATGGGAGTATGTCAGCGTAATTGGTTACCGACTTACCGTGCAGTTCTAGACTCCTCCCCATGGTTGCCTTGTTGTCCAATCCTCCCCATTTGGTTTCTCAACTGATAAATCACATGGCATTTCTTGGATATTCTTCAACAACATTTCTTGCCAATGGATATTGATGTTATCAAGTCCATACTAATATGTACCTCGAACCAGGATGACTCATGGGCCTGACATTTTGAGAAGTCGGGAAACTTCGTTGTAAGATTGGCTATATAATGGCCTCTTTGATTCGCAGGATTTTAAAAATGTAGGATTTGGAAAAGTACAGGGTTGAAGTGGCATGCACACTTGAATCCTATAAGATTAGCAAGGAGTGCTTGATGACACAGGAAAAACAAAGAAATTATGAAAAGAGGTTGGAGTAGATTTTAGATTCCCTATAAAATGCAGTACAAAAAATTCCTATGGGATCCAATCCTATAAATCAAAGAACCACACAGAAAAAATTTCTAAGGATTTTTTTGCGAGTGACAAATTTCTAAGGATTTCAATCCTTCATAAATTCTATAGAATTCCTTTGAACCAAAGGAGCCCTAAAAGAGTATGGTGACAATAAGAAAACTCATGAAGCTTGGCTAGAGAATCAGTCATCTTCTTCGATGACTGAACAAAAAGAATGGTGCACCACCTGGAAAACAAAGGTGCCTAGAAAAATCGGCGTCTTCCTTTGGAGACTAGCGCACCAATCCATCCCGACGGGGAGTGAGGCATCATCGGGACATGGCTACCACATGGGATTGTTCTTTCTGGAATGCTTCAGACCATGACCGGCGTTATTCCCTTTTGGACTGTGCTATGGCTCGCAGCGTTTGGGCAAGTGAAGTGCTACCAGATTGACCCTAAAAAAGGAACTGCGTCCTGCTCCAAAAAGGGCCAGGAATCATATCATACATTTTGTAAGTCCGTACTTGGTGCCAAGTCGCAACAAGTCAGTCGTCCGATCGTAATGCATACTCTATGGCGGCAATACTTCAGCCGTCCGATCAGAAATCAGGTGGGAGCCGCCACAGGTTCTCACGATGTGACATGTCAACACTTTATGCGTGAAACACACTTTTAATCCGGTCTTTCAAGCGCTGATTAGTCTAGGACTTGCGAAAAGGCACACCACACGTCGTATCCTTTGAACCACAGTCACACCGAATATATTATGCGTGCGCCGGAATTTCACTGGGAGGCCTATAAATAGCATGTTACACCGCTGCAGACGCCATATAACACCAAGCTTTCACGTACGGCAACACTGCTGGCTAGCCACATCTAAACCTAATCAAGTGCTCAGCTGAAGTATAACAGCCGAGCTCGGCCGGCGGTGATCGAGCATGTCGAGGGATCCGCTGATCGTCGGAAGGATCGTCGGCGACATCGTCGACTACTTCGACGCGTCGGCGCGGCTGAGGGTGCTGTACAGCTACCGCGAGATCACCAATGGGTCCGAGCTGAGGCCGTCGCAGGTGGCGAACCAGCCGACGGTGCAGATCACAGGACGGCCCGGATCACTCTACACGCTGGTGAGTGCTCATATATACGTTATACGATTGATCTCGGTTTTTTTTCAACGGGAGTGCTAAATCTCAGTCGAACTAAGACTTTGAAGTCTTAGTCGATACTGTATTCATTAGATTTTACTTGAAGATTCGTGTAAAATTTTCTTTGAAGTTCTTCTTTCTTCTTTTTTTTTTAAATTCTATTCATTGACAGAAACTTCGTTAAGTCTCAGTCAAATGAGATCTAGCCACATTCTTTTTCAAAATTATGGTAGTTCGTTTTTATCATGCATGCATGTACGCACTCGGCCTTAGTTTAAGGAAGGTGGTACAGACATTTACATGTGTCTATCTATGTTTATGCGCGCATAAGTAATGTGATGGCATGCTTATTTGTTACAAGGTGATGGTAGACCCTGACGTACCTAGTCCAAGCGATCCTTCCCAACGGGAGTACCTCCACTGGTACGTGCATGATCATGCACTACAAAAATATCACTCAGTTTTTCTCAAAAAGAAAATCACTCATTAGTACCTACGCTGGCACCAGCTTGTTAAGCTAATTAACCAAGTTTAATTTCTTGCCTACACATATAGGTTGGTCACAGACATACCAGAACGAGGTGACGTCAGCTGTGGTAAGAAATTAATCTATCTCCTTGTCTTTTATATGAAGGAAAAAAACCACCCAACCGGCATTAATCCTGTGGAAACCATTAAGACCTTTGTGTGTTTGTGCATGCAGGAACTGAGGTGGTGCCGTACGAGAGACCGCAGCCGACGGCGGGGATCCACCGTGTGGCGTTCGTGGTGTTCCGGCAGGCGGCGCGGCAGGCGATCTACGCACCAGGGTGGCGCTCCAACTTCGTAACCAGGGACATTGCGGAGTGCTACAGCCTCGGCGCTCCGGTCGCCGCCGCCTACTTCAACTGCCAGAGGGAGGGCAGCTGCGGTGGCCGGAGGTACCGGTGAAGCAAGCTGGTTCTACGTACGCACGCACGCACGATCGCTCCATACACAATATGTGCAAGCTAGGTGTAGCTGCTTGTAATACATCCGGTGTACTACTGGCTAGCTATCTCGACCGGCCGTATGTAATTGTCCGAATATATATTGTGCACTTGGTGCATGGCCTAAACAAAGCATTAAATAATTTTAGGGAGCGTCTGTAACTCATCTACACCTGACATCATTGCGATTTGAACTGGATCTTTCACCCTTCGTCTCCCTCGTTTGCGTTGACTTTTTTTTACTTGGTACTAGGAAATTGCCCGTGCGTTGCAACAGGTACATAAATATTTTATATTTAATCAATGTGATTTATTTAGCATGGTTCTCACATTGTGCTAGAGAACCGAAATAAGAGATGCGAGATCACAATTTGTCAAATGAGTACACAATCAACTGTCATTTTTCCTTTTTCAGCTATGACACAAAGCAACGTCCAATCTTTCAATTCCCATTTTAATTATATTGGCAATATAGCTATATTTCTAGTGGTTACAATACCAATAGTGCACTGAAGTGCACCATATAGTCATACCACACGCATCAATTCACAAGCAACTGATTTGAATATGTGAAAGTAAAAAAAAGGAAAATCTAGTATACCTTTGGCACCCGCAAAAGAATCAGTAGAACTTTGGATCAAAAAAGTACATCAGAAGGTCTTGTTAGTTGCAACTCTTGCACAAGAGTACTCCTTATGCAAGCCAAAAATATATTGGCAGCGTGTGCTTATCTAATAGATCAAGGGCAAGCAAAAGCAATCGTTCCCAGATGCCCTAAATCTTCCTCGGCAAAGACCTTGCATTGCAAGTTGTTGCAGTAGAGAATCACCATGTATGCTGCCGCCTACACGCCCCTGGAGCAGCAAATAATGCACACCGACTCAATATAGGGAGTTGCAGAGAGAAAGCGAGCTGCCGCTCTACTCACATCCAGTAATAAGTATGTTCTTTTTAAGTAGAAGGGATGAGATTAATTAGTTTTTTCACTTTTGTATATTGGCACCTTGAATTCCAGTGGTTCTTGCACTTATTTTTGGCCGGGCTGCACTATCATGTTCACAATGGAACACAATGTCTATACCTTTACATAAAAATCTACAGGGGAATATGAGCTGCCAACCATCGTTCATGTACACTTTGATCTGAGAACCTGCCGTAGGCAAGTGAAAACTGTTTCTGAATTTCAGAAAGGAAATGGAAAAGAGGGTATGTGTTATATACCTTCAGAGTTTGTCTTCATCGAAAACCTTTCCAAGCGAACAACTATGAATTAAGAAACTGTATTTATAATGCACAAACATTCTCTTCATAAAAATCCATGCATTAACCATCGGGAGCTCTTCCATATCCTTGCAAAAGTAGTGTGGTTATGTTAGCAACAACTGAAGAGAACACGTATATTTATCTTAGCATCCCAGTGGCAAGGATAAATATTAAGAAACAATATGCACTATAACGCAACTAATTAATCAGAGCAATTCACTTCCTGTAACCGGAGATATGTAAATAGTAGGTATTCAATCACACTACAATCATAACTGCATATGCATCTCGAATGCCACCATTTGAGCATCATGCACGCCTAGCCAACAAATTGATTATAGTTCGATAAAACTGAAGCAGGTCCCCTTGGAGTAACACCTTTGCAAGGCATGGTTTTCTGACAAATGACGATTGAGACCACAACCAAAGGAACAGAAGTACCAAACTGAAAGTTTTCACATATCGCATTGTGTGCTATGGGAGCTTGCCGAGGGTAGGGCTGTCCTTGAGCCTATGACAAGTGGTTTGAGATTAAGCTTGCGGACAGTTTTGGCTGTGATAGACATTACCTATTGATGCTATGGTAGGCAAGGAACAAAAGAAAAAGCAAACACATCCTACATTAGACCTGATCGCATGGGCAGTCGAGCTGCCGCTTTAGGAAACCTTGGGCGCATATGAGCCAAAGGGGCTGTCCGCTACCCATCAGTGGTCGCCGGTGCTGCGACCCTTCTTGCTGCAAGGGTGGATTAGGGAGTTGTCGCCGTTGCTGGAAAGTCCTTGGTGGAGGACATGGGAGAAGATGGTGGTATGGAGAGGAGACTCTTCCTGGCTCGATTGCCACTGGTCTTGTTCCCTGGAGAGCGGGACAGGAGTAGTTGACCACCGATTGTTTGAGGCCTCTCTCAATTGGCTCTCGCACTGCCGACCGTCATCGCCCCTCGTTCCCTGGTGACACCATCGCCAATGGTCGCAGAAAGGGAGAAGAGATGACTGGGCGTACGTCAAGAGATAGTTGAGAAGAGGTGCCGACCTGCAAGAGCTCGTTGTCATCTGCATCACGTATTGCCGCCGCCGCCGCTGCCCCAAGAGAGACAATGAGATGTGTTTCGGGAGGAAAATAGGGTTAGTGGAGAGAAAGCTGAGGGGATTGAGGGGAGGGGTCGAACCGGTTGAGTGGACACATGGACGAAAAAACCAGTGAAAGGGTAAACGAAAAAATTCGGCGGAGGAGGGATGTGCGGGAGGAGGGCAGACGAAGGACAACGACGTAAGAGGGGAAACGGAACGCTCCGTTTCTTTTAGATAGTAGAGAAACCCGACCCGCTATACATTCACGGCGCGTCTATGAACAGTGACCAATTAGCCTTCATATTTTGTCTGCGGCATCCAAATCGCTCAAAGTTGATACCTCAAATCTATACAAACCATGGAGAGATATGGTGCCCGAGACTCCTCTATCTTGTATTTGGATTATCACCTAGCCGCCACTGGATTCTGACTTTCTGAGATCATGAGGTCTTCTCGATGGCGAGTCCGACGCCCCAGCCGAGAGAGGCGCCGCCGCCGCCGCCCAAAGCCGTGGCGCCCCAACCGAGTCCGGCGCCCCAGCCGCCGCCGGCGCAGACGACGCAGCAACGGCCGCCGGAGATGCTACCCTCGTCATCGCAGGAGTTTGATCCAGGCGGATCCACCACAACCTTGACTTTCGATCGGGACGGAGAGCATTCAGAGGGGCCGGATTCGCAGCAGTGGAAGATTCGGCTCGTCGACGTTCGGAGATCGGGAGATTGGCTCGAAGGACGCCTTCACTACAACATTACGTCGCGATGGTCGACAGTGCGAGATGAGGAGAATGATATACTTGCCGGTCAATACATACCGGAGGACGTCCGGATCTCGGAAGGTACGCAATTACGGATTGATGTATTTGACGTTGTTGTGGTTCAGTTTGTGCAGGATGATTGCAACCAGGTGGATCCAATCGATCTCATTGACTTGTCGTTGGACTCCGATGAAATGCAACTGGATCCACGGATTGGGGGTAGGTTCTGGGTTCTTGCAGATGTCAATGAGGATGAGGAGGACGAGGCAGTGGGCGCTGCGGACGCGGATTGGATGCCGCTGCCAAATCCGTCCGAGGCGGTGACGGGCCATCGGCGCGTTCAGGATATGAAGCGTGAGGCCGTCGAGTCGCCGAAGGACTCACGCTGGCTTCCCGTGGTTCCTCAGAAATTGACGATGAAGCCATGGATCGGGCCAATTCCTAAGGTATGCCGTCCACCTGTTACCTTGTCAGATTATTTTAAGCCGGAATCTTGGACTTTAGTTACACGGAGTAAGAAGAAGAAATGCAGTACGATGGCGCGGCTGCCGGCGCCGGTGACCAGCACGGCGGCTGAGATCCGGGTGGCTAGGAAGTCCCGTTTGAATCAGCTTTTGGGCCAAGCTGGGCCTAAGGCTGAGCGGGCCGACATGGGCTCTTGCATGACTGGGTATGTGGCCCCGCATGCGAGTCGTGAGGCACTGATCGACATATCTCGGCGGATCAGATCGGAAGTAGCTGGGTATGAAGCCCAGGCAAAACCGGTTTCATCTACGGGCAATCACGTAGCTGCATGCACGAGTTCGCCCGGTCGTCGTGATCGTAACCTTCTGCTGCCACCGCTTAGGGTTCGTCTACGCAGCGCCATTCTCGGGTTCCCTAAGTGTGGACCTGGGCGCGCCGCCCGTATCCCTCCTCTCGCGGCCATGGCGGGGCGTGGAGGTGGTCCGCCGGGACCGAGGCCTCCGGTGCCCGTGCCGGCCGCTGTGGGTCGCGGCAGTGGTGCACATGGGCCTAGGCCGCCGGTGCCTGGGCCAGCTGTGGTGGCGCCTGATACGTTTCTAACGTATTTATAATTTTTGATTGTTCCATACTATTATATTATCTGTTTTGAATGTTAATGAATTTTATTTTCCACTTCTATATTATTTTTGGGATTAACCTATTAACCCAAGGCCCAGTGCAAATTGCTATTTCTTTTGCCTATTTCAGTGTTTCACAGAAAAAGAATATCAAACGGAATTCAAATGGAATGAAACCTTCGGGAACGTGATGTTTGGAACAAACGTGATCTAGAGGACTTGGAGTGGACGTCAAAAAACGAACGAGGAGTCCACGAGGCAGGGGGCGCACCTACCCCCTGGGCACGCCCTCCCCCCTCCTGGCTCAACCGACCTACTTCTTCCTCCTATGTATACTCATATACCCCGAAAACATCCAGGAGCACCACGAAATCCTATTTTCACCGTCGCAACCTTCTGTACCCAAGAGATCCCATCTTGGGGTATTTTCCGGAGCTCCGCCGGAGGGGGCATCGATCACGGAGGGCCTCTACATCAACTTCATGGCCCCTCCGATGATGTGTGAGTAGTTTACTTCAGACCTTCGAATTCATAGTTATTAGCTAGATGGCTTCTTCTTTCTTTTTGAATCTCAATACAAAGTTTTCCTTGATCTTCTTGGAGATTTATTTGATGTAACTCTTTTTGCGGTGTGTTTGTCGAGATCCGATGAATTGTGGATTTATGATCAAGTCTATCTATGAACAATATTTGATTCTTCTCTGAAATCTTTTATGTATGATTGGTTATCTTTGTAAGTCTCTTCGAATTATCAGTTTGGTTTGGCCTACTAGATTGATCTTTCTTGCAATGGGAGAAGTGCTTAGCTTTGGGTTCAATCTTGCGGTGCTTGATCCCAGTGATAGAAAGGGAAACGACACGTATTGTATTGTTGCCATCGAGGATAAAAAGATGAGGTTTATATCATATTGCTTGAGTTTATCCCTCTACATCATGTCATCTTACCTAATGCGTTACTCTGTTCTTATGAACCTAATACTCTAGATGCATGCTGGATAGCGGTCGATGTGTGGAGTAATAGTAGTAGATGCAGACAGGAGTCGGTCTACTTGTCACGGACGTGATGCCTATATACATGATCATGCCTAGATATTCTCATAATTATTCGCTTTTCTATCAATTGCTCGACAATAATTTGTTCACCCACTGTAATACTTATGTTATCTTGAGAGAAACCACTAGTGAAATCTATAGCCCCCGGGTCTATTCTCCATCATATTAATCTTCCGTTAACAAGCTATTTTTATTACCTTTTATTTTGCAATCTTTACTTTTAATCTTTATCATAAAAATACCAAAAATATTATTTTACCATCTCTATCAGATCTCACTCTCGTAAGTGACCGTGAAGGGATTGAAAACCCCTTTATCGCGTTGGTTGCGAGGTTCTTATTTGTTTGTGTAGGTACGAGGGACTTGCGTGTGGCCTCCTACTGGATTGATACATTGGTTCTCAAAAACTCAGGGAAATACTTACGCTACTTTGCTGCATCACCCTTTTCTCTTCAAGGGAAACCAATGCAATGCTCAAGAGGTAGCAAGAAGGATTTCTGGCGCCGTTGCCGGGGAGTTTACACACAAGTCAAGATATACCAAGTACCCATCATAAACTCTTATCCCTCGCATTACATTATTTTTCATTTGCCTCTTGTTTTCCTCTCCCCCACTTCACCCTTGCCGTTTTATTCGCCCTCTCTTTCCGTTCGCTTTTTCTTTCGCTTGTTTCGTCGTTATGGCTAGTCCTTTATCTGTCCCTCTGTCTCCCGAGTTTGAAGTTCTTCACTTCAAACAAAGACAAGGAGAAAATTTAAAAGATGCTTGGTTTAGGATGATGGAATCTTATCGTAATTGCACCTTAGAGGTGAACTTTAGAATTTTACTTCGCAATTTTTATGTTGGACTAAATATGTCCCATAGACAATTCTTGGATTGCGTTGCCAAAGGAAATTTTATTGAAACGGATCCCGGTATTGCTCATGAAATTTTAGTGGGAATAGTGGGAACACTACCTCCACCAAAGGGGCCACATAATACCCAGGAAGAGACACAAGTTTTTGAGAAGATTTGCGAAGTAACGGAAATTTTACAAAAATCTCTTGAACCTCTCAAGAGTGTCAGCGGAAATCTTCATCGCATGAATATGTTAATTACCCTTTGCAATAAGCGGTTGGATTCTTTAGATCTAAAAATTTCCGAATATGAAGGGAAGCGTAAGGAACCTCCCGGATTCGAGCATGACTCCGCTAAGAAAATTAAAACCAAAGATGACCATACCTAGATCTATCATTGCTTTTAGGCCTAGCTAGGGGTGTTAAACGATAGCGCTTGTTGGGACGCAACCCAATTTTATTTTTGTTCTTTGCTTTTTGGTTCTATTTAGTAATAAATAATTCATCTAGCCGCTGCTTAGATGTGGTTTTATGCATTTAATTAGTGTTTGTGCCAAGTAGAACTTTTGGGAAGACTTGAGGAAAGTCTGCGATCTTGCTGTAAAAAACAAAAACTTTAGCGCTCACGAGATTTGCTGCCATTTTTTTACTGGAGAGTGTTATTTAGTTAATTATTTTTGCAGATGATTAATAGCTAAATTCCTCACGTCCAGAAAGTTATTTTAGAATTTTTGGGGTCCCAGAAAGTATTCTAAACCTACAGATTACTACAGACTGTTTTGTTTTTGACAGATTCTGTTTTTCGTGTGTTGTTTGCTTATTTTGATGAATCTATGGCTAGTAATAGAGTTTATGAACCATAGAAAAGTTGGAATATAGTAGGTTTAACACCAATATAAATAAAGAATGAGTTCATTACAGTAACTTGAAGTGGTGATTTGTTTTCTTTTACTAACGGAGCTCACAAGATTTTCTTTTAAGTTTTGTGTTGTGAAGTTTTCAAGTTTTGGGTAAAGATTTGATGGATTATGGAACAAGGAGAGGCAAGAGCCTAAGCTTGGGGATGCCCAAGTCACCCCAAGGTAAAATCCAAGGACAACCAAAAGCCTAAGCTTGGGGATGCCCCGGAAGGCACCCCCTCTTTTGTCTTCGTTCATCGGTAACTTTACTTGGAGCTATATTTTTATTCACCACATGATATGTGTTTTGCTTGGAGCGTCTTGTATGATTTGAGTCTTTGCTTTTTAGTTTACCACAATCATCCTTGCTGTACACCTTTTGGGAGAGACACACATGAATCGTAATTTATTAGAATACTCTATGTGCTTCACTTATACCTTTTGAGCTAGATAATTTTGCTCTAGTGCTTCGCTTATATCTTTTAGAGCACGGTGGTGGTTTTATTTTATAGAAATTATTGATCTCTCATGCTTCACTTATATTATTTTGAGAGTCCCTTAGAACAGAATGGTAATTTGATTTGGTTATGAATTTAGTCCTAATATGATAGGCATCCAAGATCGGTATAATAAAAACTTTCATAAAAAGTGCATTGAGTACTAGGAGAAGTTTGATACTTGATAATTGTTTTGAGATATAAAGGTGGTAATATTAGAGTGTGCTAGTTGAGTAGTTTTGAATTTGAGAAATACTTGCGTTGAAGTTTGCTAGTCCCGTAGCATGCACGTATGGTGACCGTTGTGTAACAAATTTACATGAGGTGTTATTTGATTTTCTTCCTTATGAGTGGCGGTCGGGGACGAGCGGTGGTCTTTTCGTACCAATCCATCCCCCTACGAGCATGCGCGTGATGCTCGGTTTTTGATGACTTGTAGATTTTTGCAATAAGTATGTGAGTTCTTTATGACTAATATTGGGTCCATGGATTATATGCACTCTCACCCTTCCATCATTGCTAGCCTCTTCGGTACCGTGCATTGCCCTTTTTCACCTTGAGAGTTGGTGCAAACTTCGCCGGTGCATCCAAACCCCGTGATATGATACGCTCTGTCACACATAAACCTCCTTATATCTTCCTCAAAACAAACACCATACCAACCTATTATGGCATTTCCATAGCCATTCCGAGATATATTGCCATGCAACTTTCCACCGTTCTATTTATCATGACACACATCATCATTGTCATATTGCCTTGCACGATCATGTAGTTGACATCGTATTTGTGGCAAAGCCACCATTCATAATTTTTCATACATGTCACTCTTGATTCATTGCCCTTCCCGGTACACCGCCGGAGGCATTCATATAGAGTCATACTATGTTCTAGTATCGAGTTGTAATCATTGAGTTGTAAATAAATAGAAGTGTGATGATCATCATGTAGGGTAACGCAGCAGAAAACAAAAAAATTCTGACCCACGCACCAGCCCAGGGCCACTATGGAGACTGCATACATGATTTGATCTTTTTCGTTACCGACTCGTAGCGTAGCGGGAAGTAGAGTCGATGACGATCAGCGGTGCAGATCCCCGCAGCTAGGATTTACAATCTCCCAACCGTGAGGATGTATACCCTCATCTGCTCCTCAGATAGCCCTTCGGTAGGACCTTCGAAACTCGGACGGTCACACGGACAGCCCTCCGAGAGGCACTCACGAACTAAGACCGAAACTACGATCTCTCTACAGAGTTGCACACATACGGTGTCATCTATCCGGCAGGGCTTCGCCGTCCAGAACTAGTTCCCGCCGGAACCCAGATAACCTTTTGGCTCTACGAAACTATTTCGCGGGGAGGGAGAGAGAAGCCAGATCATTGCATGGCACTTGTATGTGAGAAGGGATGAGGAGAATGGCAGCCCCTTCTCCTCCTTTTATAGGCCAAGGCAAGGTGTGGGGTGGTGGAGGAAATACCAAAATGCCCATGCTACATGTCCCACATGAAGGGTGAAATGGTAACTCAAGTGGGGGGACACCATGGAGGCACCCCCTTGGCCAGCCACAACCTTTCCCCCTCCCATAGGGGGGCAACAAGCCACCAATATGTCTCCTAGAAACATGGGTGCTCCCTAGACAAAAAGCCACCAAACATGTAACCTCCTATATATCTCCATATACCCTAAAACAATCGGAGAGCACAATAGATCGGGAGTTCCGTCGCCAGAAGCCTCCGTAGCCACCCAAAGTCAATCTAGACCCGTTCCGGCACCCTGCCGGAGGGGGCAATCCCTCTCTAGTGTCCATCTTCATCATCCCGGTGCTCTCCATGATGAGGAGGGAGTAGTTCTCCCTCGGGGCTAAGGGTATGCACCAGTAGCTATGTGTTTGAGATATCTCTCTCTCTTGTGTTCTTGATTTGGCACGATCTTGATGTATCGCGAGCTTTGCTATTATAGTTGGATCTTATGTTTCTCCTCCCCCTCTTCTCTCTTGTAATGAATTGAGTTTCCCCTTTGAAGTAATCTTATCGGATTGAGTCTTTAAAGATTTGAGAACACTTGATGTATGTCTTGCCATGCGTATCTGTGGTGACAATGGGATATCACGTGATTCACTTGATGTATGTTTTGGTGATCAACTTGCGGGTTCTGCCCATGAACCTATGCATAGGGGTTGGCACACGTTTTCGTCGTGATTCTCCGGTAGAACTTTGGGGCACTCTTTGAGGTCCTTTGTGTTGGTTGAATAGATGAATCTGAGATTGTGTGATGCATATCGTATAATCATGCCCACGGATACTTGAGGTGACATTGGAGTATCTAGGTGACATTAGGGTTTTGATTGATTTGTGTCTTAAGGTGTTATTATAGTACGAACTCTAGGGCTGTTTGTGCAACTTATAGGAATAGCCCAACGGATTGATTGGAAAGAATAACTTTGAGGTGGTTTCGTACCCTACCATAATCTCTTCGTTTGTTCTCCGCTATTACTGACTTTGGAGTGACTCTTTGTTGCATGTTGAGGGATAGTTATATGATCCAATTATGTTATTATTGTTGAGAGGACTTGCACTAGTGAAAGTATGAACCCTAGGCCTTGTTTCCTAGCATTGCAATACCGTTTACGCTCACTATTATCATTCGTTACCTTGCTGTTTTTATTATTTCAAATTACAAATACCTTTATCTACTATCCATATACCACTTGTATCACCATCTCTTCGCCGAACTAGTGCACCTATACAATTTACCATTGTATTGGGTGTGTTGGGGACACAAAAGACTCTTTGTTATTTGGTTGCAGGGTTGCTTGAGAGAGACCATCTTCATCCTACGCCTCCTACGGATTGATAAACCTTAGGTCATCCACTTGAGGGAAATTTGCTACTGTCCTACAAACCTCTACACTTGGAGGCCCAACAACATCTACAAGTAGAAGGTTGTGTAGTAGACATCAAGCTCTTTTCTGGTGCCGTTGCCGGGGAGGTGAGTGCTTGAAGGTATATCTTTAGATCTTGCAATCAAGTCTTTTAGTTTCTTGTTTTATCACTAGTTTAGTCTATAAAAGAAAATTATAAAAAAATGGAATTGAGTTTGTCTCATACGCTTCATCTTTTTAATATCTTTCATGAGTATGATGGAAAGGAAAATTGTGCTCAAGTGCTAGAAAAGAAATCTATAAAATGTTTGGCACTAAATCTTTGAATGATGAGCATGATTGCAATGTTGTTAGTATGAATTCTTTGAATACCCATGATGCTAATGATGATTGCAGTAGTTATGATGAAAATGCCTCCTATAAACATGTCAATTTTTGTGGAGTGCATATTTGCAAGTACACACCAAATAGGGAAGATAGATATTGCAAGGGGCATAAGTACTTAGAAAGCAAATTATTGCAAGAAGAGCTAGACGAATGTGCTGAAAATTTAAGATATCTTACCCATACTTGCAAACTTTGCAATGAACATGGTCATTTAAATATCAAATGCAAATTGTTTCATGACCGTATCGTGTCCAAAAATTGTGATGACTTGATTTCCCTTGCACATCATAATGAACTTAGTTTGCTCTTGGGTTATGAAGAAATGAAACATATAACTGAGGGTATTCTAAAATTTAATCTCGATAAACTTCTTGGTTTTGATCTAGATAAGATTTATATGTATTGTGCGGTGAATTGCATTGAAAATCCTTATATTGCCAATTACATAAAGAAAAGAAAAGAAATAGGAGATGAAGAGAATACTAATGAAAGGGAAGAGACTTCCCAATATCCTCCTATTATTTCTTATGATGAATCAGGTAACGAGGAGGAGCCTTCTATTCAACCAATCTCATTAATAAGGAGCTCCAGAAAGAGGATTGAACCCACACATGAGGTGAAGAAGAAGAAAAGAAAAAGGAAGAGAGGTAAAAAGGTATCGCTCCCAAATAAAGTTGCTCCTATTATTGTTGTGCCTCATGAAAATGAAGATGATACACTTGATGATGATCTCGTTATGCCTATTGCTTGTTGTGATGATTATGATTGGGAAGATAATGATACTTCTTATGATCTTGAAAATATTTTTGGCACTTGCTTGGAAGGATATAATAATTGCTATACTATTGGTGCTATCCATACTATTAATGATGAGAGTGATTATGCTTATGATATGAAAAGGCTCAAGCTTGGGGAAGCTATGTTTGATGAGGATGACATATTTGAGAATATATTTGCTGCAATTAATGTTTGTCCCAAGCTTGGGGATGCTATGTTTAATGAAGATGATATTTTTAGCCTCTCAAGTTTTGATATGCAAAGTTGTTGTGATGATAGCATGCCTTTTAGCTATTATGATTATATTGATGAAAGTGGGTTTGGAAGAGTGTCAACTTTAGGGAGTAGTGATCCCACAATATTGGAGGATGTTGAATCTTATAATATTTATGGAAGTGTATTTGGAGAGGTCATGACTTTATTTAGTGATGTATCCACTATTTCGGAAGAGGTTTCAATCGATTATGATGAGAACAAAGTTGCTACTTATGATGATTATTGTGATGAAACTTATGATATAGAAAGTAGTGATTATATTTATAAAACTTGTAATGATTATGATTACCCCTTCTCTGAACATTACTCTTTTAATGTGGAAACAATTTATAGTATTCGAGTCTCTTATGATACTCCCACTATTATTCATGAGAAGAATTTTGCTTGTGTGGAGAGTAGTAAATTTTTTATGCTTGTAGATCATGAAAAGAATGCTTTAGGTGCTGGTTATATTGTTGAATTCATTCATGATGCTACTGAAAATTATTATGAGGGAGGAATATATGCTTGTAGGAATTGCAATAATATCAAGTTTCCTCTCTATGTGCTTAAAGTTTTGAAGTTATGCTTGTTTTACCTTCCTATGCAAGTTGATTCTTATTCTCACAAGTTGTTTTCTCACAAAATCCCTATGCATAGGAAGTGGGTTAGACTTAAATGTGCTAGTCATATTCTTCATGATGCTCTCTTTATGTTTCAATTCTTATCCCTTATGTGAGCATCATTGAAATCATCATGCCTAGCTAGGGGCATTAAACGATAGCGCTTGTTGGGAGGCAACCAATTTTATTCTTGTTACTTGCTTTTTGTTCCTTTTTAGTAATAAATAATTCATCTAGCCTCTGTTTATATGTGGTTTTATGCTTTTAATTAGTGTTTGTGCCAAGTAGAACCTTTGGGAAGACTTGGGTGAAGTCTTGTTGATCATGCTGTAAAAAACAGAAACTTTAGCGCTCACGGGAACTGCTGTCATTTTTATTTGGAGAGTTCTATTTAGTTAATTATTTTTTAAGATGATTAATAGATAAATTCCTCAGGTCCAGAAATTTATTTGAGAATTTTATGAGTTCCATAAGTATACGTTTGGTCCAGATTACTACAGACTGTTCTGTTTTTGACAGATTCTGTTTTTCATGTGTTGTTTACTTATTTTGATGAATCTATTGCTAGTAAAATGGTGTATAAACCATAGAGAAGTTGGAATACAGTAGGTTTAACACCAATATAAATAAAGAATGAGTTCATTATAGTACCTTGAAGTGGTGATTTATTTTCTTATACTAACGGAGCTTACGAGTTTTCTGTTAAGTTTTTTGTTGTGAAGTTTTCAAGTTTTGGGTAAGGATTCGATGGACTATGGAATAAGGAGTGGCAAGAGTCTAAGCTTGGGGATGCTAAAGTCACCCCAAGGTAATATTTAAGGACAACCAAGAGCCTAAGCTTGGGGATGCCCCGGATGGCATCCCCTCTTTCGTCTTCGTTCATCGGTAACTTTACTTGGAACTATATTTTTATTCACCACATGATATGTGTTTTGCTTGGAGCATCATGTCACTTTTTTTTTGCTTGCTGTCATTTAGAATAATGTTTTTCATCCTTTAGTTTCAATAAAATGTCAAGGATAGCCTTTATCATGCTTAATTTGCAATTATACATGTTGCTGTTTGAAAACAAAAAGTTTACCGCTGTTGCAGAAATTCCACAGAAAAGTCAGAGTGTGATAAAATGTTGAAACCTTTTGAATAATGAGCCCTGATAAATTATCTACAGTGGGAATTTTATTTCATAGTTTTTGGAGCTAGGGAAGTATGATGAATCTTGCATTCTTTACAGACTGTACTGTTTTGGCAGATTGCTGTTATGTTTGCATTGTTTGCATATGTTTCCTTGTTTAATGATTCTATTTGATGATAGGAGTATTAAATATGCAGAGGCATTTAGTATGCAATGTTGAATAATAATTTTAGTGATTTTCTACAGTATAGTATAATAAGGTTTTTGCATTGGTTTATACTAACCTATCTCACGAGTTCTTGTTGAGTTTGGTGTGGATGAAGCTTTTGAGATTTAGGAAACCGTGATATGAGAGGAATTAAGGAGACACAAAAGCTCAAGCTTGGGGATGCCCAAGGCACCCCAAGATAATATTTCAAGAAGTCTCAAGCATCTAAGCTTGGGGATGCCCCGGTAGGCATCCCACCTTTCTTCTTCAACAATTATCGGTTAGTATCGGTCGAACCTAAGTTTTTGCTTCTTCACATGTTGTGTGCTTTCCTTGAAGCGTCGTTTTATTTTCTTTAGATTTTCTTGATGTTTGAATAAAGTACCAAGATCTGAAATCCTTAAATGTGAGAGTCTTCACATAGTTGCATAATTATCCGAATACTCATTGATCTCCACTTATATCTTTCAGAGTAGTTTGTTGTTTGCTCTAGTGCTTCACTTATATCTTTTAGAGCACGGTGGTAGTTTTATTTTGAAGAAATAGATGAACTCTCATGCTTCACTTATATTATTTTGAGATTCTTAAATAGCATGGTAATTTGCTTAAATAATCATAATATGCTAAGCATACAAAATTTGTAAGAATTCATATGAGTGTGTTGAATACTAAGAGAAGTTTGATGCTTGATAATTGTTTTGAGATATGAAGATGGTGATATTAGAGTCATGCTAGTTGAGTAGTTGTGAATTTGAGAGATACTTGTGTTAAAGTTTGTGATTCCCGTAGCATGCACGTATGGTGAACCGTTATGTGATGAAGTCGGAGCATGATTTATTTATTGATTGTCTTCCTTATGAGTGGCGGTCGGGGACGAGCGATGGTCTTTTCCTACCAATCTATCCCCCTAGGAGCATGCGCATAATACTTTGGTTTTTGACGACTTCTAAATTTTTGCCAGAAGTATATGAGTTCTTTATGACTAATGTTGAGTCCATGGATTATACGCACTTTTTCCCATCCTTCCACCATTGTTAGCGTCTCTAATACCGTGCACTTTTCGCCGGTATCATAAACCCATCATATACCTTCCTCAAAACAGCCACCATACCTACCTATTATGGCATTTCCATAGCCATTCCAAGATATATTGCCATGCAAGTTTCCACCGTTCCATTTATTATGACACGCTCCATCATTGTCATATTTCTTTGCATGATCATGTAGTTGACATCGTATTTGTGGAAAAGCCACCGTTCATAATTCTTTCATACATGTCACTCATGAGTCATTGCACATCCTGGTACACCGCCGGAGGCATTCATATAGAGTCATATCTTGTTCTTAGTATCGAGTTGTAATTCTTGAGTTGTAAGTAAATAAAAGTGTGATGATCATCATTATTAGAGCATTGTCCCAGTGAGGAAAGGATGATGGAGACTATGATTCCCCCACAAGTCGGGATGAGACTCCGGACGAAAATAAATAAATAAAAGAGGCCAAAGAAGCCCAAATAAAAAAAGAGAAAAGAGGCCATAAAAAAGAGAAGGCCCAAATAAAATAAAATAGAAATAAAATAAAAAATGAGAGAAAAAGGGAGAAGGGACAATGCTACTATCCTTTTACCACACGTGTGCTTCAAAGTAGCACCATGATCTTCATGATAGAGAGTCTCCTATGTTGTCACTTTTATATACTAGTGGGAATCTTTCATTATAGAACTTGGCTTGTATATTCCAATGATGGGCTTCCTCAAAATGCCCTAGGTCTTCGTGAGCAGGCGAGTTGGATGCACACCCACTTAGTTTCTTTTTGAGCTTTCATACACTTATAGCTCTAGTGCATCCGTTGCATGGCAATCCCTACTCACTCACATTGATATCTATTGATGGGCATCTCCATAGCCCATTGATACGCCTAGTTGATGTGAGACTATCTTCTCCTTTTTGTCTTCTCCACAACCACCATTCTATTCCACCTATAGTGCTATGTCCATGGCTCACGCTCATGTATTGCGTGAAGATTGAAAAAGTGTGAGAACATCAAAAGTATGAAACAATTGCTTGGCTTGTCATCGGGGTTGTGCATGATTTAAATATGTTGTGTGGTGAAGATGGAGCATAGCCAGACTATATGATTTTGTAGGGATAGCTTTCTTTAGCCATGTTATTTTGAGAAGACATGATTGCTTTGTTAGTATGCTTGAAGTATTATTATTTTTATGTCAATATTAAACTTTTGTCTTGAATCTTTCGGATCTAAATATTCATGCCACAATTAAGAAGAATTATATTGAAATTATGCCAAGTAGCACTCCGCATCAAAAATTCTGTTTTTATCATTTACCTACTCGAGGACGAGCAGGAATTAAGCTTGGGGATGTTGATACGTCTCCAACTATCTATAATTTTTGATTGCTCCATGCTACATTATCTACTGTTTTGGATGTTTATGGGCTTTATTATACACTTTTATATCATTTTGGGACTAACCTATTAACCCACAGCCCAGTGCCAGTTTCTGTTTTACCTTGTTTTAGGGTTTCGAAGAAAAGGAAAATCGAACGGAGTCCAATTGACCTGAAACTTCACAGAACTCATTTTTGGAAGGAAAGAAGCCCAGAAGACTTGAAGTGCATGTAAGGGAAGCTTTGAGGAGACTACGAGGTAGGGGGCGCGCCCACCCCCCTAGGGCGCGCCCTCCACCCTCGTGGGCCCCTCGTGGCCCCCTTGACGCACTTCTTCCTCCTATATATCTCCATATACCCTAAAATGATCGGAGAGCACAATAGATCGGGAGTTCCGCCGCCAGAAGCCTCCGTAGCCACCGAAAGCCAATCTAGACCCGTTCCGGCACCCTGCCAGAGGGGGCAATCCCTCTCCGGTGTCCATCTTCATCATCCCGGTGCTCTCCATGACGAGGAGGGAGTAGTTCTCCCTCGGGGCTGAGGATATGTACCAGTAGCTATGTGTTTGATCTCTTTCTCTCTCTCGTGTTCTTGATTTGGCACGATCTTGATGTTTCGTGAGCTTTGCTATTATAGTTGGATCTTATGTTTCTCCTCCCCCTCTTCTCTCTTGTAATGAATTGAGTTTCCCCTTTGAAGTAATCTTATCGGATTGAGTCTTTAAAGATTTGAGAACACTTGATGTATGTCTTGCCGTGCGTATCTGTGGTGACAATGGGATATCACGTGATTCACTTGATGTATGTTTTGGTGATCAACTTGCGGGTTCCGCCCATGAACCTATGCATAGGGGTTGGCACACGTTTCATCGTGATTCTCCGGTAGAACTTTGGGGCACTCTTTGAGGTCCTTTGTGTTGGTTGAATAGATGAATCTGAGATTGTGTGATGCATATCGTATAATCATGCCCACGGATACTTGAGGTGACATTGGAGTATCTAGGTGACATTAGGGTTTTGATTGATTTGTGTCTTAAGGTGTTATTCTAGTACGAACTCTAGGGCTGTTTGTGACACTTATAGGAATAGCCCAACGGATTGATTGGAAAGAATAACTTTGAGGTGGTTTCATACCCTACCATAATCTCTTCGTTTGTTCTCCGCTATTAGTGACTTTGGAGTGACTCTTTGTTGCATGTTGAGGGATAGTTATATGATCCAATTATGTTATTATTGTTGAGAGGACTTGCACTAGTGAAAGTATGAACCCTAGTCCTTGTTTACTAGCATTGCAATACCGTTTCACTCACTTTTATTATTCGTTACCTTGCTGTTTTTATTATTTCAGATTACAAATACCTTTATCTACTATCCATATACCACTTGTATCACCATCTCTTCGCCGAACTAGTACACCTATACAATTTACCATTGTATTGGGTGTGTTGGGGAAACAAGAGACTCTTTGTTATTTGGTTGCAGGGTTGCTTGAGAGAGACCATCTTCATCCTACGCCTCCTACGGATTGATAAACCTTAGGTCATCCACTTGAGGGAAATTTGCTGCTATCCTACAAACCTCTGCACTTGGAGGCCCAACAACGTCTACAAGAAGAAGGTTGTGTAGTAGACATCATGACCCTATAGGTTCGCTGAAGTATAGACATGATCTGGAACCCCTTCCGATCAATGATCAACATCGGAGCCGTGGACACCCATATTGACCCCTATACCCACACGAATGAATATTCGAGTGAACCTCCAGTTGCCGTGTGCTATTCCTATTGCTTCGGGATATGTTACAAATCCCCGAGGTGAGATTTACTTGCATCCCCGTGGATCAACGACTTGTCCACTATGCTAGTTACCTCGTTACCGGTTTTGTTCTCTTTTCTCGTTTCCGTGTTGCGGAATCCCTGTGATCCAATCACACTGTGTCTGGCCAGACGATGATGGATGTCGTAACACCAAGAGGGCCTGAGAATATCTCTCCATCGTCGGAGGAGCAAATTCCAATCTTGAGCTATCAAGTTACTTGACACACTTTTCCATGAACCCGTAAGCCGCCGTAATAGCCACCCATTTATGGATGACGTTTAACAAACCCCAAAGTTCATGAAGCAAGTATGAAGAAACTCGATACCCTCATGGTCTACGGAATTATGCAAACGTTAACCATATCTGTGTTATGTACCATTAACTTGTGATGAACGAATCTCATAGCATAACATCAATCCGGGTCGATTCAACACAAATGTTCTCTTAACATTGTGCCCTCAAAATTGCTGGCATAGACATGCCCATGACCAGGAAAACAGAATCATCATGCAACACTTGAGCTAGTATTAGAGGCCAGACTAGGAATACTTCTTACCATTTATTATTCCACACGTGCATATGAGTCTTCCTCCGAGCCTCGTGTTATTGCAGACTCGAGAACCATAGCAGTTATAGCATGGAACATAAACATAATTATGAACATGGAGATAAGTGATAGCATTTATTATTGCCTCTAGGGCATATCTCCTACACATCATTAATAGAGCATTGTCCCAAAAAAATGAGAAAGGCCAAATAAAAAAAAGGAAGGCCCCAAAAAAATATAAAGGGGCAATGATACTATCCTTTTTCCACACTTGTGCTTCAAAGTAGCAGCATGATCTTTATAATAGAGAGTCTTTTTTTTGTCACTTTCATATACTAGTGGGAATTTTTCATTATAGGACTTGGCTTGTATATTCAACACTGGGATTCCTCAAATGCCCTAGGTCTTCGTGAGCAAGCAAGTTGGGTGCACACCCACTTAGTTTCTTTTGTTGAGCTTTCATACATTTATAGCACTAGTGCATCCATTGCATGGCAATTCCTACTCCTTGCATTGACATCAATTGATGGGCATCTCCCTAGCCCATTGATTAGCCGCGTCGATGTGAGACTTTCTCCTTTTTTGTCTTTTCCACATAACCCCCATCATTATATTCTATTCCACCCATAGTGCTATATCCATGGCTCACGCTCATGTATTGCGTGAAAGTTGAAAAAAGTTTGAGATTACTAAAGTGTGAAATGATATGTCTTCAACGTATCTATAATTTTTGATTGCTCCATGCTATTATATTATCTATTTTGGATGTTAATGGGCTTTATTTTACACTTTTATATCATTATTGGGACTAACCTACTAACCGGAGGCCCAACCCAAATTGCTGTTTTTGCCTATTTTAGGGTTTCGAAGAAAAGGAATATCAAACGGAGTCCAAACGGAATGAAACCTTCGGCAACGTGATTTTCTCAACAAACATGATCCAGGAGACTTGGAGTGGGCGTCAAGAAACGATCGAGGAGGGCATGAGGCAGGGGGCGCGCCCTCCACCCTCGTGGGCCCCTCGTTGCTCCACCGACGTACTTCTTCCTCCTATATATATCCACGTACCCCCAAAACATCCAGGGGCACCACGAAAACCTAATTCCACCGCCGCAACCTTCTGTACTCGAGAGATCCCATCTTGGGGCCTTTTCCGGAGCTCCTCCGGAGGGGGAATTGATCGCGGAGGGCCTCTACATCAACTCCATGGCCTCTCCGGTGATGTGTGAGTAGTTTACTTCAGACCTTCGGGTCCATAGTTATTAGCTAGATGGCTTCTTCTCTCTCTTTGGATCTCAATACAAAGTTCTCCTCGATCTTCTTGGAGATCTATTCGATGTAATCTTCTTTTGCGGTGTGTTTGTCGAGATCCGATGAATTGTGGGTTTATGATCAAGTTTATCTATGAACAATATTTGAATCTCCTCTGAATTCTTTTATGTATGATTGGTTTATCTTTGCAAGTCTCTTTGAATTATCAGTTTGGTTTGGCCTACTAGATTGATCTTTCTTGCAATGGGAGAAGTGCTTAGCTTTGGGTTCAATCTTGCGGTGCTCGATCCTAGTGACAAAAAGGGAAACGACACGTATTGTATTGTTGCCATCGAGGATAAAAAGATGGGGTTTATATCATATTGCATGAGTTTATCCCTCTACATCATGTCATCTTACTTAAAGCATTACTCTGTTCTTATGAACTTAATACTCTAGATGCATGCTGGATAGCGGTCGATGTGTGGAGTAATAGTAGTAGATGCAGAATCGTTTCGGTCTACTTGTCGCAGACGTGATGCCTATATACATGATCATACCTAGATATTCTCATAACTATGCTCAATTCTATCAATTGCTCGACAGTAATTCGTTTACCCACCGTAATACTTATGCTCTTGAGAGAAGCCACTAGTTAAACCTATGCCCCTCGGGTCTATCTTCCATCATATTAATATTCCAATACTTAGTTATTGCTTTTGCCGTTTATTTTACTTTGCATCTTTATTTCTATTTATCATAAAAATACCAAAAAAATAAAAATGCCAAAAAATATTATCTTATCATATCTATCAGATCTCACTCTCGTAAGTGACCGTGAAGGGATTGACAACCCCTTTATCGCGTTGGTTGCGAGGTTCTTATTTGTTTGTGTAGGAGCGTGGGACTCGAGCCTGATCTCCTACTGGATTGATACCTTGGTTCTCAATAACTGAGGGAAATACTTACGCTACTTTACTGCATCACCCTTTCCTCTTCAAGGGAAAACCAACGCAGTGCTCAAGAGGTCACAAGAAGGATTTCTGGCGCCGTTGCCGGGGAGATTCGCGCCAAGTCAAGTCAAGATTTGACTCCTGACAACGAGCCATTTCTGGCACCGTTGTCGGAGTCTACACACAATTCAAGACATACCAAGTACCCATCACAAACCCTTATCCCTCGCATTACATTATTTGTCATTTGCCTCTCGTTTTTCTCTCCCCCACTTCACCCTTGCCGTTTTATTTGCCCTCTCTTTTCCGTTCGCCTTTTCTCCGCTTGTTTCTTGTTTGCTCATGTGTTGGATTGCTTGCTTGTCATGATGGCTCTACCTAGATTTGGTGATCTTCACCTTAAAAGGTTAGAAGAGATCGAAAGCAACGTCAGGAGTTTTATGACTTTACAATTTGAGCATAATAATTTCTTTAGGAACGAGCTTAAGGAACAAAAAAGCTTTATGGGTTATATGAATAAAGAGCTCGATGATATGTCTAAGGAATTTTATGGTTTGAAATCTCAGATTGCTCATCTTGAAAAATTAATGTCTGAAGTTTCGGATAAGCAGGCCACCTTAGTTAATAAGATGGCCTCTAAGCCGGATTTTTTTTATGAAAATAAGGATGAAGATCTAAAAGTTATTGATGTGTCTCCTATTAGATCTTTGTTTTGTAATATGAATATTGATAATGATGGGACTGAAGATGAGCCAACTTGAGCCACCTTTACCTAGAAGGCATTCCAAAAATTCGGAGTTTTTAGATCTTGATGCAAAAATTGGTAAAAGTGAGATTGAAGAGGTCAAAACTTTAGATATCAATGAACCTACTATTCTGGATTTCGAGGAATTTAATTATGATAGTTGCTCTTTGATAGATTGTATTTCCTTGTTGCAATCCGTGCTAAATTCTCCTCATGCTTATATTCAAAAATCAAAATAAAGCTTTTACTAAACATATTATTGATGCTTTGATGCAATCTTATGAAAAAAACTTGAGTTGGAAGTTTCTATCCCTAGAAAACTTTATGATGAGTGGGAACCTACAATAAAAATTAAAATTAAAGATCATGAGTGCTATGCTTTGTGTGATTTGGGTGCTAGTGTTTCCACAATTCCAAAAACTTTGTGTGATTTGCTAGGTTTTCGTGATTTTGATGATTGTTCTTTAAGCTTGCATCTTGCAGATTCCACCATTAAGAAACCTATGGGAAGAATTAATTATATTCTTATTTTTGCTAATAGGAACTATGTGACCATAGATTTCATTGTTCTTGATATAGATTTCAATCCTCCATGTCCTATTATTCTTGGTAGACCTTTCCTTAGAACGATTGGTGCAATTATTGATATGAAGGAAGGGAATATTAGATTCCAATTTCCGTTAAGGAAAGGCATGGAACACTTCCCTAGAAAGAAAATTAAATTACCATATGAATCTATTATGAGAGCCACTTATGGATTGCCTACCGAAGATGGCAATACCTAGATCTATCCTTGCTTTTATGCCAAGCTAGGGGCGTTAAACGATAGCGCTTGTTGGGAGGCAACCCAATTTTATTTTTATTCCTTGCTTTTTGCTCCTGTTTAGTAATAAATAAATTATCTATACTCTGTTTTGGTTGTGTTTTTTGTGTTTAATCAGTGTTTGTGCCAAGTAGAACCGTTGGGAAGACTTGGGGAAAGTCTTTTTGATCTTGCTGTAAAAAACAGAAACTTTAGCCCTCACGAGAATTGCTCCCATTTTTATTTGGAAAGTGATATTTAGTAAATTATTTTTGCAGATTATTAATAGATAAATTCCTCACGTCCAGAAATTTATTTTATAATTTTTGGGGTTCCAGAAGTTTGCGTTAGCTACAGATTACTACAGACTGTTCTGTTTTTGACAGATTCTGTTTTCCGTGTGTTGTTTGCTTATTTTGATGAATCTATGGCTAGTAAAAGAGTTTACAAACCATAGAGAAGTTGGAATACATTAGGTTTAACACCAATATAAATAAATAATGAGTTCATTACAGTACCTTGAAGTGGTGTTTTGTTTTCTTTCGCTAACGGAGCTCGCGGGATTTTCTATTTTGAGTTTTGTGTTGTGAAGTTTTCAAGTTTTGGGTAAAGTTTGATGGATTATGGAACAAAGAGTGGCAAGACCCTAATCTTGGGGATTCCCATGGCACCCCGAGGTAAAATTCAAATACACCAAAAATCCTAAGCTTGGGGATGCCCCGGAAGGCATCCCCTCTTTCGTCTTCATCTATCGGTAACTTTACTTGGAGCTATATTTCTATTCACCACATGATATGTGTTTTGCTTGGAGCGTCTTGTATGATTTGAGTCTTTTGTTTTTATTTTACCACAATCATCCTTGATGTACACACCTTTTGAGATAAACTCACATGATTTGGAATCTATTAGAATACTTTATGTGCTTCACTTGTATCTTTTGAGCTATATAGTTTTTGCTCTAATGCTTCACTTATATCTTTTAGAGCACGGCGGTGCTTTTAATATATAGAAATAATTGATATCTCATGCTTCACTTATATTATTTTGAGAGTCCCTTAGAACAAAATGGAAATTTGCTTTAATATAAAAACTTTCATAGAAGTGCATTGAATACTATGAAAAGTTGAGACTTGATAATTGTTTTGAGATATGGAGATGGTGATATTAGAGTCATGATAGTCGAGTAGTTGTGAATTTGAGAAATACTTGTGTTGAAGTTTGTGATTCCCGTAGCATGCACGTATTGTGAACCGTTATGTGATGAAGTCGGAGCATCATTTATTTATTGATTATCTTCCTTATGAGTGGCGGTCGGGGACGAGCGATGGTCTTTTCCTACCAATCTATCCCCCTAGGAGCATGCGCGTAATACTTTGTTTCGATAACTAATAGATTTTTGCAATAAGTATGTGAGTTCTTTATGGCTAATGTTGAGTCCATGGATTATACGCACTCTTACCCTTCCACCATTGCTAGCCTCTCTAGTATCGCGCAACTTTCGCCGGTACCATAAACCCACCATATACCTTCCTCAAAACAGCCACCATACCTACCTATTATGGCATTTCCATAGCCATTCCGAGATATATTGCCATGCAACTTTCCACCGTTCTGTTATTATGACTCGCTTCATCATTGTCATATTGCTTGCATGATCATGCAGTTGACATCGTATTTGTGCCTAAGCCACCGTTCATAATTCTTCATACATGTCACTCATGCATCATTGCACATCCCGGTACACCGCCGGAGTCATTCACATAGAGTCATATTTTGTTCTAAGTATTGAGTTGTAATTCTTGAGTTGTAAGTAAATAAAGTGTGATGATCATCATTATTAGAGCATTGTCCCAAGTGAGGAAAGGATGATGGAGACTATGATTCCCCCATAAGTCGGGATGAGACTCCAGACAAAAAAAAGAGGCCAAAAAGAAAAAAAGGAGAAAAAAGGCCCAAATAAAAAAATGAGAGAAAAAGAGAGAAGGGACAATGCTACTATCCTTTTTCCACACTTGTGCTTCAAAGTAGCACCATGATCTTCATGATACAGTCTCCTATGATATCACTTTCATATACTAGTGGGAAATTTTCATTATAGAACTTGGCTTGTATATTCCAATGATGGGCTTCCTCAAAATGCCCTAGGTCTTCATGAGCAAGCAAGTTGGATGCACACCCACTTAGTTTCTTTTGTTGAGCTTTCATATACTTATAGCTCTACTGCATCCGTTGCATGGCAATCCCTACTCACTCACATTGATATCTATTGAAGGCATCCAAGATCGGTATAATAAAAACTTTCATAAAAAGTGCATTGAGTACTAGGAGAAGTTTGATACTTGATAATTGTTTTGAGATATAAAGGTGGTAATATTAGAGTGTGCTAGTTGAGTAGTTGTGAATTTGAGAAATACTTACATTGAAGTTTGCAAGTCCCGTAGCATGAACGTATGGTGACCGCTGTGTAACAAATTTGAAACATGAGGTGTTATTTGATTGTCTTCCTTATGAGTGGCGGTCGGGGACGAGCGATGGTCTTTTCCTACCAATCCATCCCCCTAGGAGCATGCGCTTAATGCTTGGTTTTTGATGACTTGTAGATTTTTGCAATAAGTATGTGAGTTCTTTATGACTAATGTTGAGTCCATGGATTATACGCACTCTCACCCTTCCATCATTGCTAGCCTCTTCGGTATCGTGCATTGCCCTTTCTCACCTTGAGAGTTGGTGCAAACTTCGCCGGTGCATCCAAACCCCGTGATATGATACGCTCTGTCACACATAAACCTCCTTATATCTTCCTCAAAATAGCCACCATACCTACCTATTATGGAATTTCCATAGCCATTCCGAGATATATTGCCATGCAACTTTCCACCGTTCTATTTATCATGACACACATCATCATTGCCATATTGCCTTGCATGATCATGTAGTTGACATCGTATTTGTGGCAAAGCCACTGTTCATAATTTTTCATACATGTCACTCTTGATTCATTACCCTTCCTAGTACACCACCGGAGGCATTCATATAGAGTCATACTTTGTTCTAGTATCGAGTTGTAATCATTGAGTTCTAAATAAATAGAAGTGTGATGATCATCATTAAAGAGCATTGTCCCAAAAAATAAGAAAGGCCAAATAAAAAAAGGAAGGCCCAAAAAATATATAAAGGGGCAATGCTACTATCATTTTTCCACACTTGTGCTTCAAAGTAGCAGCATGATCTTTATGATAGAGAGTCTCTTGTTTTGTCACTTTCATATACTAGTGGGAATTTTTCATAATAGAACTTGGCTTGTATATTCCAACAATGGGCTTCCTCAAATGCCCTAGGTCTTCGTGAGCAAGCAAGTTGGATGCACACCCACTTAATTTTTTTTGTTGAGCTTCCATACATTTATAGCTCTAGTGCATCTGTTCCATGGCAATCCCTACTTCTTGAATTAACATCAATTCATGGGCATATCCCTAGCCCATTGATTGGCCGCGTCGATGTGAGAATTTTCCTTTTTTGTCTTCTCCACATAACCCCCATCATTATATTCTATTCCACCCATAGTGCTATATTCATGGCTCACGCTCATGTATTGCGTGAAAGTTGAAAAAAGTTTGAGATTACTAAAGTGTGAAATGATACGTCTTCAACGTATCTATAATTTTTGATTGCCCCATGCTATTATATTATCTATTTTGGACGTTAATGGGCTTTATTTTACACTTTTATACCATTTTTGGGACTAACCTACTAACCAGAGGCCCAGCACAAATTGCAGTTTTTTTTGCCTATTTTAGGGTTTCGAAGAAAAGGAATATCAAACGGAATGAAACCTTCGGGAACGTGATTTTCTCAACAAACGTGATCCAGGAGACTTGGAGTGGGCGTCAATAAACGATCGAGGAGGGCACGAGGCAGGGGAGCGCGCCTACCCCCCTGGGTGTGCCCTCCACCCTCGTGGGCACCTCGTTGCTCCACCGACGTACTTCTTCCTCCTATATATATCCATGTACCCCCAAAACATCCAAGAGCACCACGAAAACCTAATTCCGTTGCCACAACCTTCTGTACCCGAGAGATTCCATATTGGGGCCTTTTCCGGAGCTCCGTTGGAGGGGGCATTGATCACGGAGGGCCTCTACATCAACTCCATGGCCTCTCTGGTGATCTGTGAGTAGTTTAGTTCAGACCTTCGGGTCCATAGTTATTAGCTAGATGGCTTCTTCTCTCTCTCTTTGGATCTCAATACAAAGTTCTCCTCGATCTTCTTAGAGATCTATTCAATGTATTCTTCTTTTGCGGTGTGTTTGTCGAGATCCGATGAATTGTGGTTTTATGATCAAGTTTATCTATGAACAATATTTGAATCTCCTCTGAATTCTTTTATGTATGATTGGTTTATCTTTGCAAGTCTCTTCGAATTATCAGTTTGGTTTGGCCTACTAGATTGATCTTTCTTGCAATGGGAGAAGTGCTTAGCTTTGGGTTAAATCTTGCGGTGCTCGATCCCAGTGACAAAAAGGGAAATGACACGTATTTTATTGTTGCCATCGAGGATAAAAAGATGGGGTTTATATCATATTGCATGAGTTTATCGCTCTACATCATGTCATCTTACTTAAAGAATTACTCTGTTCTTATGAACTTAATACTCTAGATGCATGCTGGATAGCGGTCGATGTGTGGAGTAATAGTAGTAGATGCAGAATCGTTTCGGTCTACTTGTCGCAGACGTGATGCCTATATACATGATCATACCTAGATATTCTCATAACTATGCTCAATTCTATCAATTGCTCGACAGTAATTCGTTTACCCACCGTAATACTTATGCTCTTGAGAGAAGCCACTAGTGAAACCTATGCCCCCGGGTCTATCTTCCATCATATTAATCTTCCAATACTTAGTTATTTCTTTTGCTGTTTATTTTACTTTGCATCTTTATTTCTATTTATCATAAAAATACCAAAAAAATAAAAATGCCAAAAAATATTATCTTATCATATCTATCAGATCTCACTCTCGTAAGTGACTGTGAAGGGATTGACAACCCCTTTATCGCGTTGGTTGCGAGGTTCTTATTTGTTTGTGTAGGTGCATGGGACTCGAGCATGATCTCCTACTGGATTGATACCTTGGTTCTCAAAAGCTGAGGGAAATACTTACACTATTGCAGAACCGGGCTTTAGCGCCGGTTCGTAAGGGCCTTTAGTGTCGGTTCCATAACCGCCACTAAAGAGTGGGGACTAAAGGTCCCCCCCTTTACCGGTTCATCACGAACCAGCACTAAAGTGCCACCATGTGGCACGAGCCAAGCCCGGGTGCGTGTAGGACATTAGTACCGGTTGGTAACACCAACCGACACTAAATGTTTTGGTTTTATTTTTTATTTTTCCATTAATTTTGTGTTTTCCATTTAATTCTTTTTTGTTTGCTGGTATTTTACGATACTACATATTGTACACGTTATGCATATATATAAATAGATTTTCTCATAGAACCGATCATATATATATATCACTGAATGTCTCACAACCACCATTAATTATTCACACATACACATGTGTGTGTGTGTCTATATATATATATATATATATATAATTTCTCCTACATGTTGCCTTGGTGCCTTCGGAGCACGATAATAAGTGGTTCATGGGGGTGGTAGCGGGTAATAGTATTCTCCTTTGAGATCTATGACCTGGTCGAGCAAAAATCCTGCTATTTCCTCTCGAAGTGCTAGTATGCGCTCCGTTGTTAGGAGCTTCTCCCGCACCTCTTTGAACTGTTAAGAAGGAGATCAATATGCATGTGTATTAGTTGTGTGACTAGATATCGATAATGATGTAAATATTGTGAATAGTGTTCTGGCAAACGTACCCATTCCTGTCTTTGAGATTTGCTCCCTTTGGACGCCATCATGCGAATGTTCTCGCAAACGTAGTATGCACACAGATTATTCCCCGGAGCCTGCCTCAGGGCCTTTACAAGAATGGAATTTAATCATATAATAATTAATCAAGCATGATAATTAGTTGATGGTATTGAAACAAGAATTAAAGAGATGGTAAGCTAGCTAGTAATACTTAATTACTTACCTTGGGTCGATACCAATACATCTTTTGTCGCCATTTGCCTGGAGTCACCTTGATGAACTTTGCCCAAGCCCTGCCCGCCAGCAAAGAAAATGAACAAAGGGGTTATTAAATAATTGATATCAGGAAATGGCGAACTAATTAAATAGACTGAGATATAGTTAATAATGATTGAAATTACCTCCCGACTATCCCCTTCACGATGGCGAAGTCACTTTATGCCTTAAGTAGTGAGTCCAGTACTTCAATCAACTTTAATGATTAACAAGATCCAGTGGAAACTGCATGCGCACATGTTTTCATGTATTAATTAAGCGGGCATGTGCACAACACTAATCAACTATCCTAAACCCTATATACTTAATTATTAACATCTAGCTAGCTAGTAAGCAAAAACAAAATTTGTAGTACAAGAAAATGTGACTCACAGGAAGTTGTAAGGAAGTAGTATATCTTCATTGCTATTGAGGCGCTTGAAGAACTCTAGCATGCTTTCCTCTAAACTTGCTTGACAACTTAGAATATTCCATGTGTACTCATTAATGGTATTAGGGTCAATGAACCCAATGCCATAGCCTCCAGATTTTTTCATTTCATACATCTTCATCCTGCATAATACCACAGAAAAGAATATAGTGAGGATAATTACAGGTAATGATTGATCAAAATGATCACTACAGCTATCTTGGGACTTAAATTATAGAAAGAAATCACTTACAGACAATAGCAACTGACGAGAGATTTGTCGAGTGCATCTTGATTGTATAACTGAAATAGTTCTAAATACTCAACGGACAGAGCTTTCTCATGGTAGTAATGCTCCTCCTTGACATTCACCATGAGGGACTCTCGATTGGAAATCTTGGTAATGTTCATGTACCACTGATGCAATTCATACATTCTCGTTGGGAGGTTCTTGACCTCCTCGGGCTTGACCAAAGGTTGGCCTCAGACATATTGCCGTTTTATTTCCTCCTCTCTAAGAGGAGACATGGGATCGATGTCGAGGAGTTGTCCAACACTGATATCGAGCATTTTAGCCTGCCTTATATGCTCCTCGGTTATTACCAGATTGTTCAGCTGGGGAACGGTTTGCCCACAATAATATACGGCGCGCGTACTCTCATGTGTTGTTGGCACAACAAGCGGGGGGATCGATTGCGCCACCTGTTCTCCAAGTTGGGGAACGTTTTTCCCGCATTTTTTGGCAGCTGCTTGTTGGCTCGAGCTCGAGCTCGCTTCCCTCTGTAGTCGTGCTCGATGTGCCTTCCTGAGTTGGCGCTCATAGTCAGAGTCAACGGGATTGGGAGATGGTGCTCTAGCCATACGAATGAAGTGGTCAATCTTTTCCTCAGGCACTTTCTCCCTTGGCGGCGGTGCCGGTTTCAGTCCAAAATGGGCGTCCACTTGGGCCTTCACTATGGCTTTGTTTTGCTCCTCGGTTATGTCGTAAGGCCTCTGAGGAAGAGGAGCGAGGCTGCTTGGACCATATTTATATCGCTTGCCTCCGCCTGTACCTCCTGTACTACCTCGACTCGTACCGCTACGCACCATAGCTGCGGCGTGTCTCTTCTGCGATTGCTGAGGCAGCGGAGATGGCTGACGTGGTTGAGTTGGAACAGGAGTCTGCTCTCGCATTGGTGGACTTGGAGGAGCGGGAGTCTGCTGACACGGTGGTGGACTTTGAGGAGGAGTCGGCTCAAGCGTTCATGGACTTGGAGGAGCGGGAGTCTGCAGACACGGTGGCGGACCTCGAGGAGGAATCTACTCACGCGTTCGTGGACTTGGAGGAGCGGGAGTCTGCTGACACGGTGGCGGACTTTGAGGAGGAGTCGGCAGACGCGGTGTTGGTGGACTTCGAAAGATGATGCAATCCTTTCTCCAAAGGATGGTACGATGTATGGCCTCTCCCAGTGTGTGCTCGTCGTCACCTCCAGGTATGTCAAGTTGTAGCCCCGAATATGGGTCCACCACCTCAGCAACCAAGACACGAGCATAGCCCGCTGGAATCGGGGCGCAATGGAAGGTTGCTTCTGGGGTAATTGTGAAAGCAACGACGTCCGACACCTTCATGGATATGTTCTTCATTTTGAAGTGTAGCTCACAGTTAGTGTTCTCTATGATGTCATCCACAGGGTATGTATCCAGCAGTGCGTCGCCCGGGGCGGAACCAACGCTGCTTCTCGGCATGGATGGGACGGTGCTATCCAGTGCTGGACGATCATCCGCTTGCTGCTGCCGCTGTTGAGACCCCCTTTCCTGGCTAAGTGAGTCGATCTGCTGCTGCTGCTGGAATTTGAGTGCCAAGTCCACATGCCTTGCTTCTAGGCCTTGAAGGCGTTCTGCGTCCTGCTTCCTCTGCTCCTCCTCCAGCTTCCTCTTCTTCTCCTCCTCCCTCTTCTTTCTTGCACGGGTCCTGTAATCGTCGTTCCATTCTGAAAAGCCCTCATACCAGGGAATAACGCCCTTGCCTCGTGTTCTTCCCGGGTGTTTAGGATTTCCCAGGGCGCGCGTAAGCTCGTCGTTCTCTCTGTTGGGCGTGAACACGCCCTTTCGAGCATCTTCTATTGCGTCAAGTAACTTTTGTTCGGCTCCTTTTAGACTTGCCTTCTTCGAAACCTCGCCTGTCTTCGGGTCCAACTCCCCTCCATGCGCATAGAACCAAGTTCTGCACCTGGGGGCTAGCTCCTAGTAACTGGAGTGACCCTGCATCCTCCATATCTTGCTCAGACTTATCCCACTTAGGCATTGCCACCACGTAGCCACCTGGCCCCAACCTATGGAACTGCGTCTTTTTTCGGCATTGGCCTTGTTTTTTCTCGACCGTTCCTTAGATAATTCTGATTCCTTGAATTCCACGAAAGCGGGCCAGTGTTCTCTTTGCTTCTCCAGTGTTCCTGTGAATTCAGGAGTCTTCCTGTTTGCAGCGAGGTAGTTGGCCCATACAGTTTTCTTGTGGGTGTTGAATGCAATTGCCATCTTCTTAAGAGCAGCATCCTTGACTTTCTGCACATCTGCATCAGTGAAATAATCTGGTAGGGTGAAATGTTCCATCAGAGATTCCCAAAGATTGTCTTTTGCTCTGTCGTCGACCCAAGTAACATCTGGACGTTTAGTTTTTATCTCTTTCCATTCTTGAATGGAGACCGGGAGTTGGTCCTTCACAAGAACTCCGCACTGACAAACAAACTTGTTCGCAATGTTCTTAGGCGTGAGGGGTTCGCCACCCGCTTTGATGGAATCGATGTTGTACTTTACACCCTCGTTCAACTTTTTGCCCGGGCCTCGCTTTATCCTACTATCTGTAGAAGTAGATTTGCTCGATCCGGAAGGCTAAAAGAAGAAAGATCAATTCGTTAATATATCTTCAAATAAAAAACATGTGATGATCACTAGATGCCTGCTTATATAAATATACCTCGCCGGTAGTCTTTGTTATTTCAAGATCAACATTGTTTGTGTCATCATAATCATAATCATAGTTCATGACTTCATCAGCTCGGTCGTCCTGATCGAATATCTTATCATCACCCTCCACGGTATTGTTCAGATATTGGGAGCCGTCATCTGCTTCATTCATATCATCTGGCCTGGTAGGGCTGCGTATGATCTCGAACATGGACTCTTCTCCCTCTCTGCCGGTATTGTCCGCCATAGCTTTTATTTAACACTAATCCAGAAGAAATATAAAACAATTTAGTATTCAAATTACAATGCATGGATGCAATCAATAAGGAAAAACTGAATCATATAGTACATAATATGCATCGTCTCGAATAATATATAATCTCGAATACATCATCTCGAATAATATATAATCTCGAATACATCATCTCGAATAATATATAATCTCGAATACATAGTCTCGAATAATCACTGGCTAGGTAGCTAATAAATATCGAATACTACAGAAGAATCACGTGGACACCCAAAGAGAAGGAACCATCACAGGATCATATCTCCGGTCATCTGCCCAAAGAACCTACCAGGTATTGGAGAACCTAACGTCCATAGCAGCCATGTAGCGATGGACGTGCTCGTCCTCCTCCCTGACACGGCGACGCACCACCTCCGGCGGGGCCGGCTCCCTCTGCACCGAATGTGGCCCACGTGAACGCCACCAAAGGAGATCAGGGTCGACGACGGGACCCGGGTTCCTCACCAAGAGGCGAGCAAAGGTAGCACCTCCCAGTGCCAGCCCGGCGGGGCCCAGTCCCGGACATGGGTCCTCTGAAGCAGGACGTTGTCGCGAACGGGTCGACAGCGAGGATGCGGGCCGGGCATCGTCGAGAAAAAATACTATATGCCGCAAAAGTAACATTTTTTAAATTATTGGATTGTGATTTCTTATATACAAATTTAAAAAATGCTATCATTGCATATGTCAAAATTCTATATGCAATTTCATACTAATTAAGCATCTAACACTAAAAACAGAAAAACAACTTCTATACATCCATTAAAAAATAGAAAAACAACATTATATAAAAAATCCATACTAATTAAACACTAATTATATCCATCTAACATGCATTCATACATATATACTAGTGAAAAAATAATAATCTAAAACATGCAAACTAATTAAACATAAAAAAATACGTATATACTAATTAACTTAAGGAAATGTGTGTGTGTGTGTTCATCATGCTTGTGTGTGTATGGGCTCGAGGAGGGGCGGTGCCCATGGTGGCCGCCGGGGCAAGGGAGAGGGGATAGAGGGGGGAGAGCTCATAGCGGGGCGACAACGATGGCGAAGCAACGGCGACCGCGAGGCGACAGCCGGGGGCGGCGACGGGGGGCGGTGACGTGACGGGGGTGGCGAGGCGGGATCAGGCCGGGGGCGGCGACGGAGACGAGGGCGGCTACGGGGACGGGGGCGGCGACGGGGACGGGGGCGGCGACGGCAACGGCGCGCGACGGGGGCGGCGACAGGGACGCCGCGGGACGGGGGTGGCGACGGCGTCGATCGATCGGGGCAGGCGGTGCTTCGATGGGGAAACAAAGGGAGAATGAATTTTTTTCAAGTGCTGCTTATATAGAAGGCACCTTTAGTACCGGTTGGAGCCACCAACCGGTACTAAAGGTCTGTTTTGGCCAGGCGAAGCGGCGGGAACCGCACCCCCTTTAGTACCGGGGCATGGCGCCAACCGGTACTAAAGGCCCCCCTTTAGTACCAGTTGGAGCCATGACCCGGTACTAAAGGGTGTGCGCTGCCAGGCGAGTGGCGCAGAAGTTTAGTCCCACCTCGCTAGCCGAGGGGCACTCGCACCTGCTTATAAGCCCCGCCGCCGCTGTTGTCTCAAGCTCCTCTCAAAGCAGGCCTTCTAGGCCTACCTCTGCTGCGATGCCCTGTTGGGCCTACTGGGCTAGTAGGCCTGCATCCTGGCCCAACTAGAATTTGGGTTTCTAGTCGTATGCAGGCCGCTGTGGCCCAGTAGGTGGGCTTTTTTCATTTAGTTTTTTTCTTTTTTCTTTTCTTCTTTATTTATTTTGTTTTATTTATTTTTAGTTGTTTTTTGTTGTATTTTGAGTTTCTTTGTGAATATTTTTGCTTTAGGTACAAAAAATTACAAACTTTCTGTTAGTGCCGGTAGTTTTCAAATTTGAATAGTTTAAATTTTGAATTATTTGAATTTTGTGTGAATCACTAGTTTGTGAATAACTTAACTTTGAAAATAGATTTTTCAGTGATTCTTTTTTCTTATGTTTAATATTAGTGTGTTTTATCATTATATTCAATTTGGTAATGCTTAGGTATTTAAAAAATGAAATGCCTTTGTAACAGATGAGTTTTCGTCCGAAACCCTGATACTTCAAAAGAGATTGTCCATTTTGTACACGAAGTGCATCCAGTTTTTGCGGTAACCCTCTCTACTTTTTGCACATGCTATGTGGGTGAAATTAAGATACCATGCCAACTTTCAACCTTTTCTGAGTTCATTTGAAATGCTTTTCAATTTTAGGGTCATTTAGCTGAAAAAATCAATAAATGCATGAAAGAATTTGTTTGCACATAAAATTTCTTCGTGTTTCAAATGCCAAAACACATAACTACCCTAACTATTACAGAGATTCCCTCCTGGGTGTGAAACACAGAAGAAAGTTATGATAGTGAAGCCGATCACATCCCAGATCTTTGGGTGTGAAATTTTTTCTTCGCGTGTGTCCCTTTGCGTCGTAGCATGGAAAATCTTCATCATTTAACTGGATGCTCGGGTCAATATTCACTGTGAATGGAGCAATTTCATCAAAATTTTCATAATCTTCTGACATGTCTATCTTGTCATCCACTCCCACGATGTTTCTCTTCCCAGAAAGAACTATGTGGCACTTTGGCTCATCGTATGATGCATCCGCTTCCTTATCTTTTCTTTTTCTCGGCTTGGTAGACATATCCTTCACATAGAAAACCTGTGCCGCATCATTAGCTAGGACGAATGGTTCATCTGCATACGCAAGATTGTTGAGATCCACTGTTGTCATTCCATACTGCGGGTCTTCCGTTACCCCGCCTCGTGTCATATTGACCCATTTGCACTGAAACAAAGGGACCTTCAAACCACGTCCATAGTCAAGTTCCCATATCTCCTCTATGTAACCATAATATGTTTACTTTCCCATCTTGGTTGTTGCATCAAAGCGGATACCACTGTTTTGGTTGGTGCTCTTCTTATCTTGGGCGATCATGTAAAATGTATTACCATTTATCTCGTACCCTTTGAAAGTCATTATATTTGAAGATGGTAACTGGGACAACGAGTACAGGTCATCTTCAATAGAGGCGTCATGCATGGTATGTGTCTGCAACCAGCCGGCGAAACTACTGGTTTGTTCACATGTAATCCAGTCACCAGACCGCTCCGGGTGTTTGGACCGTAGAAAATTCTTGTGTTCGTCCATATACGGAGCCACCAAGGCGGAATTCTGTAGAACTGTGTAGTGTGCTTCAGTGAGAGAATGTCCGTCCATACATATTTTTTGATTCCCTCCTAGCATGCCTTTTCCATCCAGTCTGCCCTTATGCCGCATATTCTTTATCATTACCAGCAACTTTCCAAATCCCTTGTCAGATACACCATTCTCTGCCTTCCATTGCAGCAATTCTAGTGTGGTGCCCAACTTTTTCTTGTCAGGTTCGCAATTCGGGTACAACAATTTCTTGTGATCCTCTAACATGCGCTGCAACTTCTTCCTCTCCAAATCACTTGTGCAGTTTCTCTTTGCATCAGCAATGGCCCAACCTAGATCATCAGCGGGCTCATCTGATGCCTCTTCTTCAGCTTCTTCCCGCATTGCCGGCTCAGCTTCTTCCCCCATTGTTGTATCATTGTATTCAGGGAACCCATCATGGCCAGGATAGCTGTCGTCGTCCTCTTCTTCTTCATTGTCTTCCATCATAACCCCTCTTTCTCCGTGCTTGGTCTAAACATTATAGTGGGCATGAAACCGGACTCAAACAGGTGGACGTGAATGGTTCTTGACTTAGAGTAATTGTTATCATTCTTACAGCCAACACATGGACAAGGCATAAAACCATCTGCTGGTTGTTTGCCTCAGCCACAAGCAAAAAAGTTTGCACGCCATTAATGAATTTGGGAGAGCATCGGTCATCGTACATCCATTGTCGGCTCATCTTCATTACACAACACCGAAAAGACCAAATTAATATAAGTTCATACATAAAGTTCATACAACACTTAAATGCAACAAAAAAATAACTCTCTAGCTAAAGAATTTAAATGCAACAACAAATGTGATCAAGATCGCAACTAAGGTAACAATTGATCCAACAGCATAATGATACCAAGCCTCACTATGAATGGCATATTTTCTAATCTTTCTAATCTTCAAGAGCATTTTCTCCATCTTAATCTTGTGATCATCGATGACATCGGCAACATGCAACTCCAATTCCATCTTCTCCCCCTCAATTCTTTTCAATTTTTCTTTCAAATCCTCGTTTTCTCTTTCAACTAAATTTAACCTCTCGACAATAGGGTCGGTTGGAATTTCCGGTTCACATACCTCCTACATACAAATATCTATGTCAGCTTGATGGGCATAATTTATCAAAAACACGAAATGCAACAAATAGTTTTAAAAGAGAATATACCACATCCGAATCATAACCTGGACGAGGGCCGACAGGGACGGATATCAAAACCATGGCACTATGTATAACAGGCAACATACGGGTAACACAATTATACGAGTAACTATATATCCAAATCACACAAACATTAATTTTTATATAAAACATTCATGAACAAGAGGCTCACCACAAGGTGGTGCCGGCGACGGGACGGTGCGGGCGATCGACGGTGGTTACGACGGAGATTTAGAAGGCACTAAGTGAACCACACCTACATATGCAAACTAAGTGTTATTTTTGACCTCAAATTGCATATAAATCAAATACTAGCACATATATATAATTCCTCCCAAATTACTAAACTCACAAATCAATCACTATATAAAGCATTGCAAGAGCTAATCTAGCAATGAGAGATGAAAGGACAAAGTTGCTAACCTTTGTGATCATTTGAATGGATGGGGGCCTTCAAATCTTGACAAATTTTGGGCAAAATGTGTGATGAGCTTGAGAGGAAGAGGGGAAGAACAGAGAGGAGAGGGGAAAGGGGAAGAACAGAGCGAGCTCGGGTGGACGAAGGGTGTATGTAGGATGACCTTTAGTACCGGTTCGTGATACGACCCGGTACTAAAGGTGCTGGAGGGGCCCCGGACTGACAACATCCTGCCACCACTCACTTTAGTACCGGTTCGTGGCATGAACCGGTGCTAAAGGTTCGCCACGAACCGGTACTAATGAGAGCACTAATGTGCTTCACATTTGACCCTTTTTCTACTAGTGTTACGCTACTTTACTGCATCACCCTTTCCTCTTCAAGGGAAAACCAACACAATGCTCAAGAGGTAGTAGCGCCCATGCCAGCCGCTGCGGGTCGCGGCGTGGGTGCGCAGGGGCTGAGGCCTCCGCAGCCCGGGACTGTCGTGGTGGCGCCCCAGAAGCAGCAGCCGCCGGCGCGTGCGCTGCAGCCTCGGATTGCGCCGCCGCCTCACTTCGTCGCGCGGCCGCTGCAGAAACGGGATGGACCGGTGCAGACGTCGCACGCACCGCCGCCTCAAAATTCCGGGCTGCCGGCTGCGTCTTAGACTGGGCCACCTGAGCAAGTGGGCGATGGAGGCGCGGGACATGCTCGATTCCCAGCAAACCATGGTGGTAATGGACCGCCTCGGGGACAATGGGGTGATGATGGTTACAATGCTTATGGTGATGGCCATCATCGTGGCTCGTCGGCGGCGGGCGGCGGGCGTGGATATGCATGGTAGAGTGATGGAACAACAGAAAGACCTTTTCACGTCCCCTCGGGAGGCTTTATCGATGGGGGCATCTGGCCCAGATTACTGGTAGAGAGGTGGCTACCGAGGTTATCATGGTGGTCGTGGTGGTAGGAACCGTTACCGACAGCCTCCTCCACCCGTCGTTGTTGAGCCGACAGCCTCCTCGGAGGTGGTTGTTGCCGGACATACGTCGAAGTTGTCCGGTCAGGTTATGGACACGGTGATGGCGCTAGCTAATGCTGAGCTGCCTCAAATTGAGCCCATGGTGACGGGCTCTGTCGGTGCTGCTAACAAGTCAGACGGTGATAGAGCTTCCAAGTGGGCTCATAAAAAGGAGAAGATGTTGTGCTATCGTTGTGGTGAGAAGGGACATTTTATTGTTGAATGTGTGACCGAGATATGTGATACCTGCCTCAAGCCAGCGCATGATACGGGGAAGTGCCCGATACTGCGTGAACAGATGCCGAGTATTACCATTTATGGAGTTTACTGTGCCGAGTTGATGTTCTTTGAGTCTCCTAGTGCGAGGGAGATCCCAGAGGAGCCCCAGAGCACGGCCATGGGGGTTGTCAAAGTCACGAAAGGGGATGTGTCTGAGGCTCAAATTATGCAGAGGCTTAATTAGTTAGCTCCAGGTAACTTTCAGTGGGAGCATATCAGACTCGAGGCCAATATGTATAAGGTTGACTTCCCTACAGCAGAGGACTTGCAGTGACTTCTGAGTTTTGGGTTGTGCAGAGTGCCTGGCACAGAGTGCATCCTTGAGTTTCATGAGTGGAAGAAGATAGAGCCACAAGGAAAGCCTCTTACTCAGGTCTGGTTATGATTCTCGGGGGCTCCATCGAAGCCGCTGCAGGATGCTCGGATCGCTGCTAGCTTGGGGATACTGGTCGGGAAAACTGAGAGGGTGGATAAGGCCTTTACCCGAGCTAACAGGGTGGCCAGATTGCTGGTGAGTGTCCTGGATATTGAGTTCGTGCCAGACGTGGTTAAGTGGACATATAGGGGCCAGATATACAACCTTCAGATTGAGTTTGAGGACACCGATCTTTTCGCTGAGGCGCTGGCAGGGACTGATCTGGATATGCATGATAAGGATGATGGTTCGAGTAGTAAGGAGGCACGGATGGAGGATGTTGGGCGAGAGTTGTCCAACGGCCCGGGTTCCGCCTCACAGACGACCGGGAATGGGGCTGCACCATCATCTACGGTGCCTATGAACACTCTAAGATTTGGTTCGTTTGAGCCGGCTTCTGCTCCTCCCAGACTTTGGAGCGACCGGGTGGACTGTGATGATGTGCTAGAATGCACGCTCCCTCCCCTGGACTTTGCAGATGCAGATGGCTTCGTGGATGGCTGCTTGGATGTGTTTGTCACTGAGATGACTTCGGTCGAGGGGAGGATCATGGGCAGGAGGCCCCTCGTTCTCCTACTCCTCCTGTTGTTTCGTCACGGGTGAGGACTCCGATGATGCTGGGCACGGTAATGACTGTGTTGCAGATCGGTGATGGGACCGGTTTGGGAGGGCGGCCCGGGAAGGCGGCCTCGACCTCTACTTCTCTTGTGGCGGTCAGGGTGGCCGCTCCTGCGGTGTCCACGGGCTCCGGGAGCTGGCCGACGCCCGCTGAGCTGGAGGTGTTGGCCCAGGCGACGCCGGCCGTGGTGGCCGCGTCACCCTCCAGTCAGAGGGCCGGGTTGGGTGGGGAGCATGGGCAGGCGGCTTCCGCACTCACTTCCCTTCGCGCGTTTTTGGATGGGGTGCCCCTCGCTGTGTCCCCGGGCGCCGGGTGCCGGCTGACGACGCCGCAGGCGTTGGGTACCTCGCCGACGGCTCTTGGCGCTTCTCCGGATGGTGTAGCACGGCTATGCGTTGGGGATGGGGCTGGAGGCCTTACCTCAAACGGGACCACTCGGGAGGAGATCATCGCTTTTGGAGGGATTACGGATCCTGTATCTGAGGGGCGACGGATGAGCTGCCGCCTCCAGGATCAGTCGGATGTTGATGACATGCAGTAGAGGTGCGCCATGCGGGCAGCCAAGCTTCGTGACATTGAGGTCACTACTGGTATGTCGGTCAACACTTCCAATTCCATTCTGCATTTTTCCAATGATGAGATTATTCATAATGCAAATCAGTTAGGAGTTTCACTAGGTAGTAATGATAGTGAAATCTCTATGTCCGTTAATGATATCCTAGATCTTGAAGCGGAACGCGCTTTAGAACTGATTCGAAACTTAGCAGTGGTCAAACATATGAACAATTCTGACATAGATGCGTTGGGAGTCAGGGTGCTCAATAATTTTTGTGCGGATCTTGCCCCATCCCTTCCCGAGACAGAGGAGGATGATGGTTCTATATCCCTAAGGGACACTACCCCTATCGAGCCTCAGGCAGTTAGGTCCATGAAGCCCGGTTGTGAGGACCGAGTGGAGGATCAAAACAAGCCTAAACGCAAGTGGATGCGAAAGATTTATCCAGCTTTGGCGCTGCGTAGAAGTGCTAGGAACCGTACTACTATAAAAATTCATGATAAAATATGAGAGGAATCTTTTGGAATGGCAGAGGTCTGACAGACTTGGCTAAAAGAAGGTTTCTAGCG
>NC_053023.1:696354865-696371019 GCF_003073215.2 Triticum urartu | reverse complement strand
TCACAAATCTCTTTAGATGAAGTGCGTCCAGCTTTTGCTGTAACCCTATCAACTTTTTAGCACATGCTATGTGGGTGAAATGATGATACCATGCCAACTTCCGACCTTTTCAGACCTCATTTGTAGTGCTTTCCAATTTCAGGGTCATTTAGCACAAAAAATAGGTAAATCTGCTTAGAGGGAACTGTTCAGATACTTCTGCATCACCAAAACTTATGAAAATTACCATCCGTCCTATATCACATGTGCCCACACCATGTAAAAATCATGATTTTATCGCGCTCTAAGACCGTGATACTTCGAAAGAGATAGTCCATTTTGTACACGAAGTGCATCCAGTTTTTGTCGTAACCCTCTCAACTTTTTAGAACATGCTATGTGGGTGAAATGATGATACCATGCCAACTTTCAACCTTTTCAGAGTTCATTTGTAGTGCTTTCAATTTCAGGGTCATTTAGCTCAAAAAATCAGTAAATGCATGAAAAATACCAAATGAAGTCAGAAAGGGTTGAAAATTGATGATGTAGCTTTGAATGGTGCATTTTGAATACAGAAATGAAATCCCTTTGTAACAGATGAGTTTTCATCCCAAACCCTAATACTTTGAAAGAGATTGTCGATTGTGTACATGAAGTGCATCTAGTTTTTGTCGTAACCCTCTCAACTTTTTTGAATATGCTATGTGGGTGAAATGATGATATCATGCCAACTTTGATCCTTTTCAGAGTTCATTTGAAGTGCTTTTCAATTTCAGGGTCATTTAGCTCAAAGATGAACTAATAGCAAAATGAATGAACTAGAAAACTTTTATGAAACTCTAATAGCAAAAAGAATGAACTAAAAATAATCAACTAAAACAAAACTATAATATTCTTCAATAGCAAAAATAATCAACTAAAAAACTTTTATAAAACTCTAATAGCAAAAGGAATCAACTAAAAAGATTTTATAAACCTCTAGTATTTTTTAAACTAAATTTTTATAAAATTTATGCAACTAAAATTGTCAATGTATTTTTTGTTAAAAACATTAATAGCAAAAAGAATTTTCACAAAGAATTTTTTTTGTTAGAAACTTTAATAGCAAACTAAAACAACCAAATAACAAAATAACAAAATAACAAAATGAGGAGTTGGATGACCAAATGACCAATGTGGTTACTTCATCATGATGATCTCTCGAGGCCACCCAAACCCTAGCTAGAAAAAAAGCATTGTCGATCTCCTACCCCAGCCCGCCCCTACCCGACAAACTCTCGAGGCCACCCCAAACCAGATGATGATGATGATGATGATGATGATGATGATGATGATATGATGATATATATATATGAAAACTTGGAGTGTGTAATATGTCAAAATGTTCTGCTCTTCATAGCATTTTGTCTTTTTCATTGCATTTTGTGTGATTTTATTTTGAGCAACATGCATACATGTTTTAGGAGCATAATCATGTCATCTTTGCAATGATGTGATCCATTTCTTATGATACGCCCTGTGGTGACTAGCACAAGCTTGCAAAGTGGTCTACTCACTGTTTGTTGTTTTCAGAGACTTAGTAAATTCTGCTAAGTCTGAATCTGTTATATTGTGATGCCATGTTTACTTGATGCTACCATCAAATCTATGCATATTTTGGAGATGTTCAGTAATCATGTTTTGAAGACCATGTTATGCTCTATCCATCCATGCCCTTGTTTGCAATTTTGGCCTACTGTATCTTGTTCTTTTCATGCTCTCAAATTGCTTAAAATTATATCCATCTCTCATGTTTGCATATTGCCATGTTGTAATATTTGCAGAAACTATGGATCAAAGAGACTTGGAACAAGAAGAGTTGTTGGGGGATATAATCCGTGACGGGCGTGATGTCCTGTCGTTTCTCAACGATGCCGATGGTCAGGAAGGAGAGGATGACGGCTCCGGTGATCAAACAATGGAGGAGGAAGGACATGATCATGACGGCTCCGGTGACCGAATGTCGGAGGAAGAAGGAGACCATCATGACAACTCCGGTGACCGAACGGGGAAGGGAGCTATTGCAAAGTCCGACGAGGTATATATATTAATTAAGCCTATGCTGAATAATTATTGATGCATTAATTGTTTTCGTATGTACATGTATTAACGCTTCCTTCTCTTTTATAGCCCTCCAGATCGAGCCAAACTTCCGTAACGAGACGAGGCCCGAAGAAAAGGTTGCGCCAGGATGAAAGGTTCACGATCGAAGAAAACGTGAACGATGGTCAACCGATTGAACCCAAGCGGACCAAGGACACATTTGTTGCTCAGTGCGGAGCTATTGTTAGGGACAGCATCCCGATCAGTGTCCAGCAATGGAATAAGATTAAGGACGACCCTGAAGTTTCTTATGTCCAGGATAGACAGAAAGATGATCTTTGGACCTTGCTGAAGGCAAATTTCACCCTTCGCTAGAGGAGGATCCGAATAAGCCAGTTATAGAGCCAAAGATCAAGGCGTTTTCTCTTAAGAAGATGGCAAATCTATTCAGGAACTGGAAGAAAGAGTTGAACACAAAGTTTGTCTACAAAGGGAAGACTCCAGAATTCAAAGGCCGATAGGAGAAGATAAGAGACCGATGGCCCGCATTTGTGGCCTACAAGAAATCGGATAAGGGTAAGAAAAGGTCAGAGACAAACAAGAAAAATGCTGCAAAGAAGAAGTATCACCATCTCACGGCGTCAGGTGGCTACTACAAAGCCCGACCGTTGCGGGACAAAGCTGAGCAAGACCTGCTTGCTAAAGGGGTCGAACCAACGACATTGAACTGGCCAGACCGTTCAAGGACTTGGTTCTTCAGGGTTGGGGGAACTTTGGACCCAGAAACAGGGGGGTGTCGTTGGACGGACGAGCAACTTGCAATACCCATCACGAAGCTTCAGGAATATATCATCGTAGCGCAGGTAGGGACGTTCATTCCCGACAAAGAGAAGGACAAGCTGACTGAGGCCCTCGGGAATCCTGAGCACCCTGGATGAATAACACAAGGCAGACCAGGCTCCATTTCGTGGGTGGTTGGGTTTCCCGGTAGCGGTGGTTACATAAACCGAGAGAAAGAGGGAAGCGGAGGTGAGCAAAATGCAGAAGCTCAAATTAAGAATAACAAAGCTAGAGGAACTTGCAGCTGCCGGCCAACCATCTCAGCGGCACGAAGCTACCCCAGAAACTACCCCACCATCTCAGCGGAGAAGCAGCGTGGCTTCCACGGAGCTTGTTGGGCCCGATTTCACGGCTCCTCGCTACCCCGTGTTTACTATCACGGAGGCTCAACATTGCGAGCTTATGACGAAATGGCAGAACCTGACTTTGAAGGCGGTTGTCGACTCTGTTGCACCTCCTCAAGCTGACGAAACTTTTCACTGTCGTCCGATTCCACATGGCTATTTTGTTATGACAGTGGATCAAATAATGGAGGGATTTGAGGAGCTGGAACTTGACCACCCACATGTGAAGGGGATAATCAGCTGGTTTATGCTTTGAGGAAGGAGTACATCAAGCTTCTAAACTGGATGCCTCCTCCTCCTCTGGCGAGTGATCCGGGCACTCCGCCTCCTTCTATGCCTACTCCGACGTGTGAGAGCACTCCGCCTCCTCCGGCGCATTGGAGCACTCCACCTCGTCAGCAACGGCGGGAGACAGACGCCGCCGCTCCGGCTCCTCTGGCGCGTCGGAGCACTCTGCCTCCTTCTCCGCCTCGTCAGCAATGGCGGAAGAGAGACGCCGCCGCTCTAGCGGCTAGCAGTACAAGCAGAGGCGTGAAGCAATTCAGATACGGTCCATCTCTCAAGGCTCCAAAAAAGTTACCATATGAGAGGACCGAGAAGGAAAACAAGAGGATCTGTGCTGCCGAAGTGAGGGACTTTTTTGCAAAGAAACCTCCACCTCCGAAGCAGATGCTAGATCCAGTGAAAGTGAAGCGCACTATCGATGCCCTGAAGCGACCACCATCGCCTCTACCGGATTCCAACTAGGTCCACTATCTTAAAAAGACATATAAAGATGCGCGGCGGTCGGGAAGTACTTCCAGTGATGCAAGGTTAGCAGAACAGAGAAGTGGGGAAAAATCCCTATCTCGGTGAACAGGTGAACCAATCGTGCCCCCCGCTCAAGGTGTCTAGCGATATCGTCGCTAATCATCCGGGGATGGTGCCCGGTACCAATCCTGTTGATTACCTGAGCGATGATGTAGAGTTTGAAATAATGGAGGTGGAAAAATTCAGATACCAGTACGGGCAGCCTCTCGTCAAACCAGATCATCCTCCTCTAACAACGATGATGCGAAAATTGCATGCATGGTACATGAAAACCTGCAGCGAGTCTGGGAAGGATAGTTTGATGCTGAGAATTAAACCGGAGCATGACCTCGTTGGAACTGAGCTGTTGCCTGTTGAATTTGTGGAGTTATTCCAGTTATACAATCAATTAGCCCTCGACAAACAACTCGTGACTTGCTACTGTCTGTGTTATTACTTCTGTAATTAAGTCTATATATATATCTCAGCTCTTTTCATTGCATGAATATATAATTATCATCACTATATTATGCAGATTGAAGATCGTCGAATGCAGAAAAGCACAAATCTATGAAATTGGGTTCATTAACCCAATATCATACATGAATGGACCGTTAAAAACAGAGTCACAGATACCGAGGATAACTTGCTACAATCGTTGCTTCAAAATCAAAACAAAGCGAAAATACTCTTTCCTTACAACTTCCTGTGAGTGTTACTGTCTTGTGCATATTCGGTTTCCCTTATTACTCAAGGTTATAGTAATGTAATTGATGAGTTATGCATGCATGCGCAGGTTCCACTTCATTCTGCTAGAGATTAAGCTTGACCGGTGAGTAGTAACCGTCTTAGACTCGAGACGAAAAGATCCCCAGGACTATGCGGACATGACTGCAATGCTCCAGAAGTAAGTTCAATCGATCATTATCGCACCATATCAGCAACTTTGTTCATTTCCTGATATCAAGTAATTATTTTCTTTGTCTGGCAGGGTTTGGAAAGAGTTTACTGGAATTGTTCCGGAACTGCCGAGGGAGCTGCGATTTACACACTCGAGAGTAAGTACTACTACCTAGTTCCGCGCATCTCCCATTCATTCTAGTTTCATCAATACCATTTATCATGCTTGATTATCAGTTTGATTGAACTTTATTTCTCGTAAAGTGCTTGTGGCAGGAAGCCGGGAATGATATTTGTGGATACTATGTTTGCTAGTTCATCTACAACGCGACCTCTCGGCGGCGGGGCTATTCTAAGCAACAATTTGAAGTACGTAAACAATAATATTCATAATTTTATTTTATTACCATCATTTGTGTTGTGTTTGATTCATATATATGTATTGACCCCCTTCTTGAAATTAGATGTGGCAGATGCGGGATGAACTCCTACCACATGATCGCATACGAGCAATTCAAGAGGAATTGGCGGGACTCTTTCTTGACCACGTCATCAATGGGAAGGGAGGATACCATGTGAAAATTGATTTAGACTTTAGATGTTACGGATTGTGAGAGATGTTATATTGTATATATGTAGCTAGTAGCATCGGATATATATACGAAAATTTGTTGTTCGACAAATCTCTTGGAGAAAGAGAGGTCACTTCTCTATGTATATGTTCATGACGATCTTGTGTAATTAATGGTTCCTTCATTTGCTTACTAGCTATCGTGTCGAGTTCTCTGTATATGTATAGTAGCTAGCGTCAACCACGCACGGAGATAAAGAGAGGTCACTTCTCTCTATTAGCTAGCTAACATAATATGAAACCCCTAAATTAACCCTCCAAAACCCCTAAACCCCCCGCCCCCACCCACCCCACCCCCTTTCAAAAAAACAAAAACCCCACCTCCTTCCACATGCTGACGCATGGATGCCTTTTGGTCCCGGTTGGTGTTACCAACTGGGACTAAAGGTCCTCCTGCCTGGGCGCCCCGCAGCGGCCACGTGGAGCCCCTTCTATCCCGGTTCATAAGCGAACCGGGACTAAAGGTTTTGGGCTTTAGTCCCGACCCTTTAGTCCCGGTTCCAGAACCGGGGCTAAAGGGCCTCTGTAACCGGGATAAATGGGTCATTTTCTACTAGTGATAATCAATACCTGGAGCATATTAACCAGCTAAGTCGCTTTTCTGCTCAATTTTTTTAAAAAATATTTTTTGTTCAGTTCAACCAAGCATTATATTTGTGAAAAGCAAAACACTAATTCTTAAAAACTTAGTTTGTTAAAAACGCCTACTCTACCCAAGTTAATAGGGGCTCATAAACTTATATGTGTAGTTTTTAAGTACTTTTCTTCTTAGTCATTACAAAGTCTTTTTCTGTTACTCCTTTTTCGACTCAAGTGTACGGTCAAATAGTTGGATAGCTCGGTTTCTATCTAAAACCGCTCAAGTTTAGTTCGCTAAACTGGCATGAGAAGCACTCGGCCCTCGAAAAAATGATGTTGAAGCCGAAGGCTGACCCAATTGAAGTCTAGATGTGTCATGTTAAAGCACGACGGAAGCATGCAATTAGTTTTAAGACCAAATTTGGATTAGCACAAAAATAACTTGATTTAATTTAGAGATAAATTTTTTACGTAAGTTTTTTGGTTTTTTGAGCATAACTCTCGCAATACAACGCCATACGCCTTTAAATCATCGGTAATACTAACGGGGGGTTGCGACAAGAGCCAAACCTACTAAAAGCCAAGATACTCCATGGAGTCCTCGGCAAAATTCCCTCGGTATTTCGTACTTATATGCATTGTTCTCGACTTGTGTCTTTGGTCAATAGTTGGGTTGCCCGGCTCATGTGCTTACCCCTTATGTTTCTGCTTTGTTTGGCTAAGGGTGCAACGGGAGAACCACTTTGATTGTTACTTCTGATTTAACCGTTCAATTACCTCAGATGGATAAAATCGAAAGTTGACTGTCACAATACACGTAAATCGGTTGGCGAACCGTATGCAGTGTTAAACTATATATAGCCGATAGTGCCTACCATATAAAACGAAGGGCTTTTATTTTTTGAAAAAGACGAATTTTAGGTGGTTCGACCTCGGATGATCTGAAGACTCGACATATACTGGGGGATATTAAGTTGCCACCCACCTAATGCTCCTACGACTAAGTGTATATTTTAGCCCTAAAAGTCTGATTGCCTAGTTTTCCCACTGATATAATCACCTCCGGGCACCGAGACATCGACTAAGGGTTACAATCAGAAATGGAACACCCTAAGTAGTTTCTACTAAGGGGTGGAAGCCGACAACTGGCCAACTACACATCTTAAATAGTCATGGTTGAGTCAAAATAACATATAGCATAAACCTGCAATGTACAGTCGAAAACTGACTGTCACAAACATGTGCAAATTCGACCGTATTGATTAGAAATATTAATGATAAAGGTTGCCTATGTAAAACAAAGGACTTTTTGATAAGTCACAAAGCTTGCTTTCATAAAGGTGCTTGGCTTGTCCAATGTCACTAATAGAAAACCAGTCCAGTCGTCTTTGAAAGAAAATTGCACAATACTTACCTCGATTTCTTCGTATAAAACAATTTGGACGTAACAAAGAGTACAATAAATTGTACCAGGGGCTCTTTGAGGCACCTCGGCGCGAGCACCTCGGGACTCCTGGAGAGCCCAACATATCCTCATTTGTATTTGATATATGAGCGATGTCTTCCCACAAATTGTTATAAAAGCCACGTTATGCATCAATTTGACTTGAGATTTTTTGCCAAGCTAGGTTGCCTCACTCATGTGCTTACTGCTTACGTTTCCAACGAATTCGTCTAAGGGGTAAAGAGAGCACCTCTGCGATTGTTACTTTTGGGTCAACCTGGCAAGTAGCTCAAATCGGTGAAGCCGAAAGCAGGCGGTCACAAGAATATAATTGGCCGGCAACATAGGAAGTGAAAATTAAGGCCTTTTTAAAGGGCGCTAGACGTAGGGGATAGAGTGTACCTATTACACAGAGGATATTCTGGAGTCAAGGCTTCGAGCAAGTATATTGGGATATCGGCTAATTCGTCGTGATTAACATGACACCCTAGGAAAAGGAACTGTTGGAGGAACTATTTTTCACTGAAGATGTGACTTGTGTTAAATATCAATATAACATAACTCTCTGCAAGGATATTTTTTTTGTGACCTTATGGCCGGATTGCCTTGTTCCCTACAAGCGCTGCCCGAGGACTCAGGCTGACGTTGGGTATACTCCTTGTCCTCTGGACGAGGAAGTAGAAGCCGATGGCTGGTTAAAGGAGTATAAAATCTGCGGATATGAGCGTTCAAAATGACAAAAGTACATAGATACATAAAGTCATCATTCAGCATTAACTGTTTACAAAATTTATTCAAGGCCATCTATAAGGGTATCGAGGAGAAAATCATGTTCGGTTAGCCGAGCAGCAGGCATGATGTTCACATAATTCTTGTTGGCCTTAATTTCCTTTCCATTAGTACCCTTGGGGCTGACCTTGCAAGCACTTCGGTCTTCAATAGACGATAGTGCTTCTTAGCCATGGTCCACGCTTCTCGAGCATAGGTAATCATCATATTGGTAGCATAGGTCAGATATTAAACTTGCCATGTGCCTCTTGGGTGAATTTCTTGACATTGGACACTTCTTTCTGCGACTCGGCAAGCTTGGCTTTGATTAGCTCTAGCTTATTTAAGAGATCTTTATTCTCTTGCCAAAAAGTATGTGTTAAATGTAACAAAATCTTGTGTCAAACGCATGTCGACCCTTAATTCGGCCACCCGTGCCCAAATTAAGGCTCGAAGGCTACTGGGTTTCGCGCTTCTCAATTAAAAGCCATTAAAGGGGTACATCAATCCCCTGATCAGGTGTTGCCACCCGACATATGGCTCGGGGGCTACTGCATTGACGATTCAATTAAAAATCAAAGTGCAAAATGGTTTCCGAGGAGATTATGATACTCTAGTTGGTCGGCCGCACCCAGTCTGAGTCTCGAGAACTATTGCGCACCGTGTTTCCATTCCTAAAAGTATACTACCGAGGAAGGACTTGATCCTCAGACCATTACGTGAATCGACCTGAGTCTCAGGGGCTACCGAGATCAACGGTTTTATGTTATCATTCAAGTGCATCTCAAATTTTAGGCCGTCACACATCTTGAGGGCTACTGGTTATACATCTCCAGAGAGAATAAACTACACCACTCAGAAAAAATATCCGCAAAAAATGAGCCCAAGGCTGAGGTGGTGCACCACCTTGGAAGCAGACCAGCATAAAGCTCAAATGTTAGTGGCCAGCTTCACATAGGACTTTTCAGGCATTAAGCTAGAACCCCTTCAACTTTTTCAAATTGAGTTAATCTATAACACCTCAGATGCAGACCGGCGTTGGAGCTCGGCTGCATAGAGACACCTCAGATGCGGTCCTGCTTTGGAACTCGGCTGCAAGAGGACACCGTCGCACGGGAAAAACTTTAAACCCGGGGTGTGGCATAAAAATAATAAGGCATTGATAAAGGTCGCGAACTTAAGGGGCTCCTCGGATGCTCGACGTGTGAACTCTTCGAATACACATCAGCGATCCTGAAGATCAAAGATGAGAAGATTTGTTGAACCAGATTTCAAGACCGACGACCGAAGACAAAGAACAGTTCGGAAGAACCGAGGAGCGTCCCCAACTAGAAGATCGGTTCAAGGGGCTACTGTTGGAGTCCTGGACTATGGGGTACTCACCACGTCGTCTCCCAACCAGGTAGGTCGGAAAGAGGACCCCCATGACGGTTCGCGAATGGGCCACTTCAGGCAGCCCATGACGTATACAAAGAAGATTCCACAAGACTTAGCGCACAAGACGAGGACTCTTCTAAACCCTAGGCCTCCGATGCATTATATAAACCGAGACTACGCTAGTCAATAGGACATCTTATATTCATTACAACGATATCATGGTAGATATCTGTACTATACTATCCCCAATATATGAATACAATCTCGAACTTGGATAAAATCATGTGTCCATGTTACTATCGCTACAAGACGCCTAGCTTAGGACCCTACCTCAAGATCTGTCGGATTCAGCACCGACACCTACGCCTAAGGTAGTGCCTGCTATAGCCAACACATGCGCTCTCTTTTCTCGTGAATGATCTAAACAAACTCAAAATCTTCCATCTTCCTCTGAATTTCTTTGATGATCATTCCTAATGATGCCGAGTGATTGCCTTGAATTTATTTGATGATCATTCCTGATGATCCCGAGTGATTGCCTTGAATCGTTTCATAGTCAATCGAGACAGCGCCTGCATGCGCCATAGGCCATAGCTTCGAGGGTCTCCGGATCCGTAAAGTTAGTGATATAGAGGAACCCAAATACTCCCCAGTAATAGCAGCGATAACACCCCTATCACCATGTCTTTTTATTGCTGCATCAACATGATTCTTAAAAAAAAGAGACCGGCCAGGACTAGCCTTTGACGGCATATTTTTATAGGAGAAAATCTCTAAGCAACCCCCTCGCCCAAGTCAGGACTCGAACCAGGGAAGTTAGCCTAAGCATCAACATGAGTCCATCTTCAACCACCAGCTGGAGCATGAGCTCGGACATTGTTCTACGGGAATTAGGTCCAGGTCACTCATATATCGCTGAATAAACAGGAACGTAGGTAGGGGAGACTGGAATTCTGCGTTCCAATAAAAGAACGGTAATTTTTCTGGTTTCAAAAAAAAAAGAACGGTAATTTTTTGTTCTTAAGTCCCCCAAAATAAAAAAAGTAATTTTAGGTTCCACAAAAGAAAAGAGAAGACGTAATTTTAGGTTCCACAAAAGAAAAGGAAAAAAACCGTAATTTTAGGTTCCCACAAAAGAAAAGGAGAAAAGACTTTGGCACATATCAAGATGGTACATGTGCCCTACTTCGTTAGGAGATCGGGGGGAGGGCCTTTTTTTATCTTATTACTGTTTGATTTGAATCAAACAAGTGCAATAAGTACGGCTTGGCGAAGCAATCCTAAAAACAGCTCTCCTTAGGCAAAAAAAAAGGGCCAAAGCGAGCCAAAACAAAACATGTAAACCCAAAAACAAAAAGAAAGGTAGAAGGTTAGCCAAAACATGTAAATCAAAAATCAAAAAGAAAGGTTAGAAGTGACATATCCTCAGGTTATGTAACACCACACAACACCTGATTTGCTTAAATGAATTAAAGGTTGTCTATATTGTAGTGGCCCCAATAATTAATGCTGAACTTTGTGATAAATGGCCATTTTATCACTTCATATAAACCCAATGCACATCCCTAATTCAACTTTACAGTTCCAAGCAAGGTGCATACAAGTTCACAGAATTCACAGAAGAACCAAGAGGTGCATACACTTGCCACTAGCTGGTTCACAGAATTCACAGAAAAACCAAGAGGTGCATACACTTGTCACTAGCTGATCCAATGAGAGTCTACCAAAATAAAGTACACGTTGACTTATGAGTAAAATAACTGGCCATTCCAAACACCACAAAGGTGGCATAATAGGGCATCAGAAAGAGACAGCACAACATCTCTGGTACTATCCGGTCGCAATCAAGAGATGCGTACAACTTCACTTAGAACAAGTTCACTTGTCAATAGCTGGTCAAATGAGAGTTTACCAAAATAAAGTACAAGTTGACTTGTGAGCAAAATAACTGGCAAATTGGAACACCATAAAATAAGGTGCCATAATACGGCATCAGAAAGAGACAGCACAACATCTGGTACTGATTACTTCCTTCTGATCAATTGTTTTCTCTTGATCAATCAGACGTGTGGCAGAGACCACATGCTTAATTCCCACCGGTTTCATGCTCTTGCTGGATGTTTTCTCAGTCTTAACCTGGACGCCAGTGATCCATAGCTGATTCTTGAGGGGGCGAGATTTAATTTGCAAACCTATATATATACAAGAGCATTAGAGGCCATGGCATCTTTTCAATGAAATGCATATGAGAGAGAGAGAGAGACAGAGAGAGAGAGAGAGAGATTCACCTTGCACCACCCAAAACAAGATGGCACCTGAGCTGACGTCTTTTCCAGCATAATCCAAACACATTCTTTCACTCTGCCAGTCTTCACTCTTCCATGAGAATGGGAAAAAGATTGGGTCCTTGAGGTACACACAATGATTTTCAGAGAGTAGTTCATAAGCAGCAAGCCCATTTCGTGAGCATGTGTAGATAAAACCATCGACAAATACACATCTGCCATTTAGGAAGGAGTATCTGGACATATCCCTTGGCAGGCATTCTCCCAAAGGAGCCCAAGGCATGACAACATGCCACTGCTTGGCATTCAGGTCAAACCGAAGACAAGAACATGTGACAGTATCACAGACTATAAAGGAATCATCACCCACTACTACATATCCGGACAGCTTGACCTTCCTGTCAAGAAGGTGAGACCGATCTGCGACGCAGCGCACCCATGAGGTCGATCCAGTAGGGCGAATAAGGTGCGACTGACGATAAACGTGGAGAGTTTCAGTAAGAGCAAGAGTTGCGCAACCAACTTGGATAACCATTACAAAAGGATCAAATGGAGAAACAGGCCGCCGTGCAAGGTGATCGAAATCCTGACGTCTGGTGTCCAGGTTAAGCACATGCATGCCATCTTTCAGGAATGAGACGGCACATAGTTCTGAGCTAGTGACAAAAAAGTGCCTCTGACCATCATCATCTCCATGTACAATATAATGCGGTTTGAGAGGAGGAGCTATTCCTAACCTTGGAATCAGATCCATGAGACTGGTTTTATAGATAAATGATTGCGAACCAGCTTGGCAGATAATAAACAAGAGATGTTTGTCCATATGTGGCTTCACATAGGGAGAAGGAGGACCTCCTGGGAAATGATGCCTGCATGCAAGAAGCAAAATATGTCATGCACAAGAAACCTGAAATGAAATATCTAAGCCAAGCTCAAGCTTGTGGATCAAGACCTGCAACGATAATGAAGCAGTACTCCCTCTTCATGGGCTTGAGGCGGCAGCGCCTTGTCATCCTTATACTCTCTAAGTGATAGATAAGTGAACAGAAGATTAATTTGTAAGCAAGATGGCCAAAAAGAATGCATGGATTAATGGTCAAAATGAATGCATGGATTCAGTGGACTTACTGGAGAAAGCAGAATTCAAATTCATCAAGGTGTTTCATAGGCAACAACATGTCAACCTGGCGGGAGGTGGAGTGCAGGAGCTTGAGATCCGAAGGCTCAGGACCAAGGTGGAAGGTGGTGATAATGGCGTGTAGGTGGTCACGCCAGCATGAGAGCCCCACACAGATCCAGACACAGCACATGACCCCGCGGCCGAGATGGGTGAGGAAGCTATGCGCCATGCTTCTTGTAACAGAAGGAAAGCAAATCTTCACAGGGGGATCCAGCTTCAGACTTGTCTCTTCATGCCCGAGCTTGAGCTTGTATGCGTAGATGACATCTTTGCGAACCATGTAAACAGCATTGCTTTCTTGTGCATACACCCCACGGCCAAGGATAGGGACGTAATACTTGTCCTTTGAGGTGTGGGTTACCTTGGTCCAGCCTGAATTAGGGGCGGAGCAATTGAAGGTGAAGAAAAGGCAGTTTCTGAGGGAGAGCAGGATGAGCGTGCCCCCGTCAGGGCCCTGGCCAGGGAGCACTGCGTAGCCCTGGAGCAAGTCAGGACTCCACATGGGGTGGGAGAGCTCGACTTTGCAATGTTGGATGAAGGGGCCGCCGACCTGCTCCCAATGTTGTCCCGCCACGCCCTCTTCCTCTTGGATGACCAGGCGTTGCAGGACGAGACGGAAGCTGGTGGCAGAACAGTAGCTAGCGGACACCGCCCATATGTGGCCATCGGCGGAGATGGGCACGCACCGGCCACGCATGCTTGGATCCAACGGGGGAAGCAGTACTTCGGCCGGCAGCTCCTCCTCGGCCGGCAGCTGAAGCTGAAGGGCCTCGGTTTGCGCCTTCTCGACCCGCTGCAAGAGGCAGAGCGAGCGGCCGTCAGATGCCATGGCTGCGCGGGCGCTCCGGCTGCAACCCTGTGGCTTCTTGAGGTCGTGGAAGATCTGGAGCGTGTCGTCGCTCCGACCGGAGATCCGCCCAGATCTCGCCACGCCAAAACGGTGGAAGCGTAGGCCGCCGCTCATGACGCCGACGAGTAGCAACCAGGCGGGGCTCTCGTCGGCGTTGGAGGGAATGTCGACGAAATCCTTGCCGAGGGCGACCTCGAGGATCGGGGGGGTCGAGCGGTCAGGATAGGAGGCCCCCTCCGCTTTCCCCTCCTCAGCAGCCGCCATCTTCCCCTCCGCTTTCCCCTCCTCAGCCGCCGCCATCGCTTTCCCCTCCTCAGCCGCCGCCATCTTCAGGTTAGGGTTACGCTGCGTTTGGATGTCTGTATTGAAGGCCTCTGTATTGAATTGGTTTTAATTCCAATTCAGTCAGGAAACTGTAATGCATACGAATACGGATTCGGTTGTTTGGATGCCCATTGAATTGGCTTATGGAATCTTAGTGGTTGTTTGGATAAATGAAATTAACGCCTAGTTTTAACAAAACACGTTTTAGTTGAATTTTTTGGAAAACTAGTTTTACTAACAATTCGGTTAGAAACAAGCATACACAAAAGCTTGTTTGGATGATAAAACAGGCTTGCGCAAGGGGGCTGCACCGTCGACGTCTTGTTCTCGCATGTCCATCTGAAATTTTGAATGCCTGGGTCCATCATTTGCTCACGGCAAGATAAGAGTAGCTATGCAGCTGGCCGGTTTGGGCGACATCAACGCCGGGATGGTTCTTTCTGCAGCGGTGAAGGTGAGAACTGATGGAGATGCAACGTTGTGGCCTCGAGATTCAAGTACTAAAACCAATCTGGATGCTCCCGAACGTGAATCGTTCGCTAAAAAATGCACTTGTGCGAAAGTAATGAGAATGACCAATCATTGAAGAACAACAACTAGCGTACAAGGTGGCCGCACTAAAACTTAAGATCAGATTGGTAAGAGACCGCCATCAGCGAGGAAGACAAGGGAGGACTGCGTCCTTGGGAAGAACCCGTGGTCGTCTGTGATGGCGACAGCCGCCGGCAACGCGGGATGAGTGCTCATCGGGGAACGACCAGTCCGACGATGGCGACGGCCGCGTCGAGGAACGTGAGATTAGTTGTCGCTAGAGAAGGGCCAGTCGTCGACGGTGACGGCAGCGGCCGGCGGCGGCGCGGAAGGAGTGGTCGCCGGCGATGGCCACGGGCAAGGCGGAATGAGTTGTTGCGATGGCGATGGCAACGTGCATGCCGGCTGGGCTATATGCAGGTCGCGGGCTGCGGATGATAAATTGGTTTATAGAAAAACGTCTAATCGTCGTTTTTCCATAAACTCGGTTTTTCAGTTTTATGAAAGCTAAGATTTACTTATCCATGGATTTGTTACGTCAACCAAACAGAGTTTTAGTTTGTTGTAACCGAAAACGTGTGTACACCAAACTGATTTAGTAAAATCCCTGTATCCAAACAACCCCTTAGTATGTTTCAATACCAAATTTTGTTTGGATGGCAAACTATGGAATTGGATAGTGTTTTCTTCTATATGCATCAAATTTGTACCCCCATGTGTGGCTATAATTGAATGGATATATAGCAATAAAAATTAACAAATATTCTAGAAATGCATTATATAACAATATAAGTTTCTCTTGTCCAACTGAACTTTTCTTTGTGACGTTTTGGGTCTGAAGCCACGTAACGGTGTTGTGCAGAAGGAGTTGTTGATTTGTCCTGTTGAAGTTCTAAATGCCACCAATCATTTCTCTCGGCAATGAAACATATACATTGGAGGAGCAAGGACATGGGGTACTCCATCACCATGGCGCACATGGCAGCTTGATACCTCTTCCAATGCTTGCAAAACCAAATAAACACCAATTCGAATTTATAGCTGAAGAAGGGATCCAGGGAAGGGGAAGAACGACATCGAGGGAAAGGGAACAAGAAGATGGCGAATGACAAGGGTTTCGACGTCCAGAATAGATGGGAAGGACATGAGGGCTATTGTAGGCATGGGAGGAGATGGCCTGACGCCGCTGGAGATGGGCGGAATGGAAGGCCTAAGTCGGCCAGAGAGATCCGGCGACAGCCGTGCGGTGCA
>NC_053023.1:696306661-696353865 GCF_003073215.2 Triticum urartu | reverse complement strand
AGGGGGCATCGATCATGGAGGGCTTCTACATCAACACCATAGCCTCTCTGATGAAGTGTGAGTAGTTTTCCTCAGACCTTCGGGTCCATAGTTATTAGCTAGATGGCTTCTTCTCTCTTTTTGGATCTCAATACAAAGTTCTCCCCCTCTCTTGTGGAGATCTATTCGATGTAATCTTCTTTTGCGGTGTGTTTGTTGAGACCGATGAATTGTGGGTTTATGATCAAGTTTATCTATGAACCATATTTGAATCTTCTCTGAATTCTTTTATGTATGATTGGTTATCTTTGCAAGTCTCTTCGAATTTTCAGTTTGGTTTGGCCTACTAGATTGATCTTTCTTGCAATGGGAGATGTGCTTAGCTTTGGGTTCAATCTTGCGGTGTCCTTTCCCAGTGACAGTAGGGGCAGCAAGGCACGTATTATATTGTTGCCATCGAGGATAACAAGATGGGGTTTGTTTCATATTGCATGAGTTTATCCCTCTACATCATGTCATCTTGCTTAAAGCGTTACTCTATTCTCTTGAACTTAATACTCTAGATGCATGCTGGATAGCGGTCGATGTGTGGAGTAATAGTAGTAGATGCAGGCAGGAGTCGGTCTACTTGTCTCGGACATGATGCCTATATACATGATCATACCTAGATATTCTCATAACTATGCTCAATTCTGTCAATTCCTCAATAGTAATTTGTTCACCCACCGTAAAATACTTATGCTCTTGAGAGAAGCCACTAGTGAAACCTATGGCCACCGAGTCTATCTTCCATCATACTAACTTCCAAAACTTAGTTATTTTCGTTGCCTTTTATTTTAATTTGCATCTTTATCATAAAAATACCAAAAATATTATCTTATCATATCTATCAGATCTCACTCTCATAAGTGACCATGTAGGGATTGACAACCCCTTATCGCGTTGGTTGCGAGGATTTATTTGTTTTGTGTAGGTGCGAGGGACTCGCGCGTAGCCTCCTACTGGATTGATACCTTGGTTCTCAAAACCTTAGGGAAATACTTACGCTACTTTGCTGCATCACCCTTTCCTCTTCAAGGAAAAACCAACCACTACAAAAAAAAGACACATCCATGACATTTTGGGCCGAATGAAATTTTTTTCTGTCATACATATGACACTTCTATGAAGATAATTGTGACAAAACCCGGTATCATCATAGATGTGGTGGGCTCCTACTTCTATGACAAAAAATCATGATAGAAAGTGGGCTTTTTGTCCTGGGCGGGCCGGAGACGCAGCTGCATGACATTCTTTGGGCCGTCCATGATGGAAAAAACCGTGGTAGAAGCGAGGGGGAGGAAAATTTCGGGGAGTTCCCGGTTACGGTGGGAGGTCAGGGGGCGAGCGATGTGCGCTTCTCTCGTACACATACGCACGTGTGTGCGAGGCGTTGGCTCTAACTGAACCCGAGCGAGGCGTTGGGCTCTAACTGAACCTGAGCGATTGCACTGCAGTCTACGAGTTACTGAACCCGAGTGATCGATCGATGGCTGTTAACTGAACCCGATCGAGCGATTCCTTCACTACTGCTGCTAACTGAAGCCGATCGATGCTGCCTCTGGATGAACAGTGAGCATTGCAGGGGGGGGTTGGATGAATAGTTCCCGGTGGGGGTGGAATAACATGACCCCGTGGTGTTGCCTCTGGATGAACAGGACCCCGATCCATCGAGCCGGTTGGGGCTGGATGAACATGATCCCGTGGAGGGCTGGATGAACAGGACCACCACGTGGAGGGCAGGATGAACAGTAGACGGTGGAGGGCAGGATGAAAAGTAGCCCGTGGAGGGATGGTTGAACAGGAGCCCGTGGAGAGGGCTGGTTGAACATTAGCCGGTGGAGTAGCGCGCAGTGGAGGCTGGATGAACAGGAGCCCGTGGATGAACAGTCGCAGGTGGATGCTGGAGGAGGTCGACGGTGGATGAACAGTAGCTCGTGGAGGATGGAGGGGGTCGACGGTGGAGATGAACAGTATCCCGTGGAGTCCCGTTTTGCGGTACGCCACACCCCTCCCGATGAACAGGACCCCTGTTTCGACCGTAGCGCTCCAACACAAGTCTGTTTCCTCCGTTTTGCGGTACGCCACACCCCTCCCGAAGAACAGGACCCCCATTTGGACCGTAGGAGGTCCGTTTCCTCCATTTTGCGGTACGCCAGACCCCTCCCGATCAACAGGATCCCGTTTCAAACGTGGCCGGTCGAACACAAGGCCGTTTCCTCCGTTTTGCGGTACGCCAGGCCTCGTTTCCATCGTTTGTTCTGTCCAAGCCCTCCTGATGAACATGACGCATTCTGTTGCCTCCCCATGAACATGACGGCATTCCGTTGCCTCCCCATGAACATGGACGATGACGCTGTTTCTCGTTCCGACCCAGCCATGTACAGGAGCCCTGGCCGTACGTATGCGCGAGTAGGCGTTCGAGACCCCGCCCGTATGTACACATACGTGGCCGTATTTTCTTTCTTGCACCCTGGCCGCTGTGTACGTGTACATGCTACGTGCGTCTTACGACACGTGCGCGCCTCTACATCACCAAGTAATATGTACATACACATTCGTGACCAGCATGACAACGCTACGTACGCTTCGACCAGGTGGGTCCCGACTGTCAGACACTTCCTTGTGTGCGAAGATGTAGCTGGTGGGTCCGCAGCAGTCAGGGGAAACGTTTTTTTTCAGAAATATGGTGCTCGTCTGGTGGGTCCCCGCTGTCAGGTGGAGGAATAATTATTTTTCACGTAATAAGGAGGCACTTCCTTGCTGCGGCCGTGGACCCAGCTGTCCAGCCTCTCCACGTACAGTCCACGTCCGATGGAAGCCGTTCCTTGAACACGTTGACCACGCTGCGCCGAGAACACCAGGGCGGTGGACGACGGCGAGGCCTAAGAAGGGGACGATGCGGAGCCGGGGAAGAGGCGGCAGTGGATGCCCACGCGTAGAGGAGTACAAGGGTTCACTGGTTCGCTGCGGTGTGAGGTTGTCATCGCCGCAGAATAACAGGGGGTGTGGGTGAGTAGAGGGATGGCATGGCCAGCGGTGGGAGTAGTAGGGGGCGGTGAGGCCTCCGCCGCATCGCAGCCGGCCATGGGAGGCAGGAGCACGAGGCACGACCGGAGCTGGTTTGGGCGGCTGGAGCAAGAAGACCAGAGGTTGAAGAAACACTACGACCATTGGATGGACATCATACAGTCACTGGAGCTAGAATCGTGCATATTGACTAAGTTGACAAAGCCCTCTGTCCCCGTCAACTTAATAGGCCCACAAGTCAGCCTCCCACCAAGATGGGTCCCAGCTAGCAGGTGGGTATTCATTTTTGTGCGTAATAAGGAGGCACTTCCGGTGGGTCCGAGCTGACAGCAGGGGAACGTTTTTTTTGCGAAATACGGTGGCCCGTCGGGTGGGTCCCAGCAGTCAGGGGCAAACATTTTTTTCGCGATATACTGGTGGGCGTCTGGTGGGTCCCTGCTGTCAGGTGGAGGAATAATTATTTTCCGCGTAATAAGGAGGCACTTCCTTGCGGCTGCCGTGGACCCAGCTGTCAGCCTCTCCACGTACAGTATTCTTCCGATGGAATTCGGTCATTGACCACATTGACCACGCCGCGCCGACATCACCATGGCGGTGGACGACGGCGAGGCCTAGGAAGGGGACGACGCGGAGCCGGGGAAGACGCGGCAGTGGATGCCCACACGGAGAGGAGTATGAGGGTTCACTGGTTCGGCTGCGCTGTCGTCGCCGCAGAATAATAGGGGATGTGGGTGAGTAGAGTGGAGGGATGACCTGGCCAGCGGTGGGAGTAGTATGGGGGTGGTGAGGCCTCAGCTGCAGCACAGCCGGCCACGGGAGGCAGGAGCAGGCGGCACGACCGGCGCTGCTTTGGGCGGCTGGAGCAAGAAGACCAGAGGTTGAAGAAGCACTACGGCCGTTGGATGGACATCGTACGGTCGGTCGAGCTAGAATCGTGCATATTCACTAAGTTGACAAAGCCCTTCATCCCCGTCAACTTAGTAGGCCCACTATACTGGGTCCCAGCTAGCAGGGGGGTATTCATTTTTTGGGCGTAATAACGAGGCACTTCCTTGCGTGCGAAGATATAGCTGGTGGGTCCGAGTTGTCAGCGGCGGTAATGTTTTTTTCGTGAAATACAGAGGCCGTTACGTTGGGTCCCAGATGTCAGGTGGAGGAAATCATTATTTTGCGCGTAATAAGGAGACATTTCCTTGCGTGCGGCTGTGGACCTAGCTGTCAGCCTCTCCACGTACAGTCCACTTCAGATGCATGTCGGTCGTTGACCATGCTGACCACGCCACGCCGAGAGCACCAGGGCGGTGGACTACGGCGAGGCCTAGGAAGGGAATGACACCGAGGCAGGGAAGACTCGGCCGTTGTTTTTGTTTCCCACGCGGAGGGGAGTACGACTGTACGAGGGTTTACTGGTTCGTCTGCCATTGTCGGAGAATAACAGCAGGTGTGGGTGAGTAGAGGGATGGCTAGGCCAGCGAAGGAAGTACGGTGGGCGGTGAGGCCTGCGCGGCAGCACAGCCGGCCGCGGGGAGGAGGGAGCAGGCAGTCCGCTGGCGCTTGTTTAAGCGGCTGGAGCAGGAAGAGCAGAGATTGAAGAAGCACGGCGGCTGTTGGATGGACATCCAACAGTATACAGGCCATCTGTGGAAAGCCTCAAATCTGTGGAAACAGCATACAGCCCATCTGCCATTATTTCAAATAATTTACAACCCATTTGCTAATTCTTACGGGTTTTTTTGGAGCCCATATTCTTTATGTTAGCATTACAGCCCATATTGTGGCCATGGTTAAAAAATTATATGAAATATTGCATATGTCGGTGCCGTCTGAACTGTTTTTAATCCCGAAATTTCGAGTCACATTCAGACTGATTTTAAAAATAAATGTATATCAATATAAAATCCAATAAATTGTCCACGCATAAAAATCAATGCAATTTAAAATCTCAAAATGAAAAAAAGATATTTGAAAATAATTGCCGGTTTGATGTGTTTTAAAAATGTACGGCCCATTTCTCATTACTGATAGGCCATTTTCTCGGCCAGCCCAATGAAGCTCTCCTCGTCTTGAAAGATTTGCAGCCCAACAGGCCTGATGAAGCGACTTACTTGACAAATCACAAAAGAACTAGGCTAGCCATTTTCAGAAAAAAAAACTACTGGGCTGGTCTGTGGTAAACATAAAAGAAAAGGTTGTCTAGACAGGCCACAGTGTCCCGCACAGCCGAGTTAACACCCTGCTTCCGTCTCAAAAATAAATTAGATAAATGCCACTCCAATTATGGCGATTCATAAAAATGCCACTGCAATTTCCAAACTTTGAAAAAATGCCACTGCAATTTTTGCAAACTTTGAAAAACGCCACTGCAGTTTGCAAACTTTGAAAAACGCCACTCCAGACTTCGAAAAATGCCACTAGAAATGGCATGAAATGGCATTTTTCAAAGTTTGGAAATTGCAGTGGCATTTCTCGGATACACCAGATTTGGACTGGCATTTATCAAATTAACCCAAAACAAAAATAACTGGGCGAGCTGCTGGGTCCCTGGTGTCAGCCGCTCGTTGTGCAATTCTCTCATTTATTGACTACGTTGACAATGGCATGGGACCAAGATGTCAGAAATCCACTAGGAGGAGCCATTTTTTTATTGGCTTGAAATAAGGAGGCACTTGCTTGCGTACTGCCATGACCTTGGCGGGTCCCTGCTGTCATCCTCTCCACGTACAGTACCAGTTAGTCGTGCTTCAAAACTGATCGGCACGCCATTAAAAAAATAAAGGTCGATAACTAATGCGGAACCACGGGCAAACGCGGCCAGATCGCATTTTGCACGAGAAATTACACACCATGTTTCGTTGACATGTCGTCCCATTCCAACATATCAGTGAGACGACGGCGAGTAGTAGTAGTATTTCCGAACGGACGTGTAGGCCGGGGCACCTCTTCATGAACCGTGGCAAACTCGCAACCGTCCACCGACTCTTCGCCTTTGCCTCTCGATTTGGAAATGTTGTCGCACGCTCTTCCTCTCCCTCCTCCATTTTCCTTCAGCCCTTCACCCTTTCTTCTGCCATTGTTCGATCGTCTTCTCCATGGAGGGAACAGGCCGGAAATGACCCCGTTATTCTTGCCCCGATCTGAAAGATGACGTGGTGGAGGAACTCATTGATCGGTGCGACGTCATCACCTCGGCTAGCATGGAAGGTTCGTTCAAGCCCATTCTCGAATCAATTAATAACATCATTACAAAGAACCCAAGAGTCAAGGAGCGGTTTGATCTCCCCTATCTTCTTCGCCGTGACCCTGATGACTGACGCCGGCACGACGGGGGCCTCGCCCTGTGCCAGTTGATGCCGCTTGATAATGATACGTATGATGTTAAGATGACATCACTTCAGTGTAAGGCTTGAGCGGGCGCAAATGGAGATTGGGTTGTTTACATTGGGTCCAACTGCGAGTGGGAACTTGTGAATGTGTACACTCGTCACCGGTTTCCACTTCCAAAAATCTCAGCACACTGCCCAGAGGTTAAGCACACCGGTAATGTACGCACGTTCAAATACGATCATGGTGACTGTCTTCTATGGAAGATAGAAATTTGTCGAGTTCCCAACCGCTCTTGGAATTACAACAACTATCAAGTTGTTGCTATCTTCGACAAGCTTGTTGCCGTCCTTCGTGGTCCGACTCGATGGATATTGCTCAAAAATCAGTTTCTGTACACGGATGAGTACTGTGATGCAATTCAATACGAGGTCCTTGTGTTTGCTGCCACCACTCGTGGCACTGTTTTTGCATGGCATCCTAGTAGTTTCGGTACGTTTGTCTTCCACCGTAATTATAATTGTTTCATCCACATGCGTGCGGGTTAGCAAGTTTCCCTTTACTAATTAACCTTCTTCTTGTGTTTCCAAGGTCCTGTGAACATCCCACCACCTATACTTGAAAATTTTTATAACCAAGGGGGAGATGCCGATGGTGATGATCACGAGCAGCGCCCATATACTCTGTGGCGCCTGGTAACTAATTCCGATGGATCACCTCTTCTTGTGTGTATACAGCCCACTGATGATGTTACTGCTAAGGAAGCAGGTGTCTCCCATGGTCGCACTCTTCGGACCTATTCTAACACCCGTTGCATGGTATTCGGGATGGATACTAGTGTGCTAGTGCCAACTCCTTCTCCCTGTCACAAAATTGATAGTCTTGGAGAAAACTCGCTCTTCCTTGGACAAAACTATCTGATGATGGTGAAAGGCGATCCAACTGCTGTTGACACATTTATGAGAAGCAACTGTGTCTATACCTCAGACATTTGGGTGGTTCCCTACCCTGGTACTGATATAGTAGGCCGCTTTAGCCCGGATGATCAGTCCTGCGTTGGTTTCCAGATCGACAATGGATGGCCCGTCCCAGAGAATCACTTGTGGTTCAAAGCAAGCGTTTCCAACGCCGCGGAATGGTTGAGTTGAAGTTCATTTCATGGCTTGTTATTTGTTGTGTGGTGAAAACTTTAGTATTTATAATGTATCCTCGTTGTCGATGTGGGTTGATGACCTGTTGTATGTAATAAAATGATATGCCTGTGATAAACTTACTAAATTTATGAATGGCTTTCGAGTCACTTCTCTAAATTTGTACTAGCTTCACATGCTTCACGCGTCGGGCGGGTGTTTTTACTGTAGCCATATGTTAATGTGTTCGTTGTACGTAACCAGCACTTTGAATCCTCGATACTAGTATACTATATACTAGTAGGAGTAGTAGGGTGGCATGGGCCAGAACAAGCATTCACGTCCAGGAGTACGGCACACGCCACCACCACGACATCCATCTGACACCATATTATTTCTTAGAGTCCATGCTAGAGCAATCTCTTCAACCTCGTCGTTTCTCTAACTTTAGCCATCGCGCGGCGGACGACGTGGGGGTTTGCCGATAGTCGGTTTCCTTAACTGCGGACCCACTTGTAAGGCCAACTCCAACGCACGACCCCAAACGCACCTCCGTTTTGCATGAACTCCAACAATAATTTTGACTCGAAAAGCAAGACCAAAGAAAACAAGAACCACAAGAATACATTTTACTACTCCTGTATGTTGGATTAGTGCCTTCTCGATGCATTCATTGTTGATCTGCGGAGGCTCGATCTTGCGTCTGTGCTAGTGATACATCTCCGTCGTATCTACTTTTCCAAACACTTTTGCCCTTGTTTTGGACTCTAACTTGTATGATTTGAATGGAACTAACCCAGACTGACGCTGCTTTCAGCAGAATTGCCATGGTGTTGTTTTATGTGCAGAAAACAAATATTCTCGGAATGACCTGAAACTCCACGGAACATCTTAGAAAAAACAATAAAAAATCCTCGCCAAAGATGAAGACCAGGGGGCCCACACCCTTCTCACGAGGGTGGGGGGCGCCCCGCCCACTGATGATGTTACTGCTAAGGAAGCAGGTGTCTCCCATGGTCGCACTCTTCGGACCTATTCTAACACCCGTTGCATGGTATTCGGGATGGATACTAGTGTGCTAGTGCCAACTCCTTCTCCCTGTCACAAAATTGATAGTCTTGGAGAAAACTCGCTCTTCCTTGGACAAAACTATCTGATGATGGTGAAAGGCGATCCAACTGCTGTTGACACATTTATGAGAAGCAACTGTGTCTATACCTCAGACATTTGGGTGGTTCCCTACCCTGGTACTGATATAGTAGGCCGCTTTAGCCCGGATGATCAGTCCTGCGTTGGTTTCCAGATCGACAATGGATGGCCCGTCCCAGAGAATCACTTGTGGTTCAAAGCAAGCGTTTCCAACGCCGCGGAATGGTTGAGTTGAAGTTCATTTCATGGCTTGTTATTTGTTGTGTGGTGAAAACTTTAGTATTTATAATGTATCCTCGTTGTCGATGTGGGTTGATGACCTGTTGTATGTAATAAAATGATATGCCTGTGATAAACTTACTAAATTTATGAATGGCTTTCGAGTCACTTCTCTAAATTTGTACTAGCTTCACATGCTTCACGCGTCGGGCGGGTGTTTTTACTGTAGCCATATGTTAATGTGTTCGTTGTACGTAACCAGCACTTTGAATCCTCGATACTAGTATACTATATACTAGTAGGAGTAGTAGGGTGGCATGGGCCAGAACAAGCATTCACGTCCAGGAGTACGGCACACGCCACCACCACGACATCCATCTGACACCATATTATTTCTTAGAGTCCATGCTAGAGCAATCTCTTCAACCTCGTCGTTTCTCTAACTTTAGCCATCGCGCGGCGGACGACGTGGGGGTTTGCCGATAGTCGGTTTCCTTAACTGCGGACCCACTTGTAAGGCCAACTCCAACGCACGACCCCAAACGCACCTCCGTTTTGCATGAACTCCAACAATAATTTTGACTCGAAAAGCAAGACCAAAGAAAACAAGAACCACAAGAATACATTTTACTACTCCTGTATGTTGGATTAGTGCCTTCTCGATGCATTCATTGTTGATCTGCGGAGGCTCGATCTTGCGTCTGTGCTAGTGATACATCTCCGTCGTATCTACTTTTCCAAACACTTTTGCCCTTGTTTTGGACTCTAACTTGTATGATTTGAATGGAACTAACCCAGACTGACGCTGCTTTCAGCAGAATTGCCATGGTGTTGTTTTATGTGCAGAAAACAAATATTCTCGGAATGACCTGAAACTCCACGGAACATCTTAGAAAAAACAATAAAAAATCCTCGCCAAAGATGAAGACCAGGGGGCCCACACCCTTCTCACGAGGGTGGGGGGCGCCCCCCTCCCTAGGGCGCGCCCCCCTACCTCGTGGGCCCCATGGAAACCCTCCAACGCCAACTCCAACTCTATATATTTGCTTTTGGAGAGAAAGAAATCAGAGAGAAGAAATCATCATGTTTTACGATACGAAGCCGCCGCCAAGCCCTAAAACCTCTCGGGAGGGCTGATCTGGAGTCCGTTCGGGGCTCCGGAGAGGGGGATTCGTCGCCGTCGTCATCATCAACCGTCCTCCATCACCAATTTCATGATGCTCACCGCCGTGCATGAGTAATTTCATCGTAGGCTTGCTGGACGGTGATGGGTTGGATGAGATTTATCATGTAATCGAGTTAGTTTTGTTAGGGTTTGATCCCTAGTATCCATTATGTTCTGAGATTGATGTTGCTATGACTTTGCTATGCTTAATGCTTGTCACTAGGGCCCGAGTGCCATGATTTCAGATCTGAACCTATTATGTTTTCATGAATATATGTGAGTTCTTGATCCTATCTTGCAAGTCTATAGTCACCTACTATGTGTTATGATCCGGCAACCCCGAAGTGACAATAATCGGGACCACTCCCGGTGATGACCATAGTTTGAGGAGTTCATATATTCACTATGTGCTAATGCTTTGTTCTGGTTCTCTATTAAAAGGAGGCCTTAATATCCCTTAGTTTCCAATAGGACCCCGTTGCCACGGGAGGGTAGGACAAAAGATGTCATGCAAGTTATTTTCCATAAGCATGTATGACTATATACGGAATACATGCCTACATTACATTGATGAATTGGAGCTAGTTCTGTGTCCCCCTATGTTATGACTGTTACATGATGAACCGCATCCGGCATAATTATCCATCACTGATCCGGTGCCTACGAGATTTCCATATACTGGTTTACGCTTATTTACTTTCCTGCTGCTACTATTACAATCACTACAAAATACCAAAAACATTACTTTTGCTGTCTTTACTTTTGTTGCTGCTACCACCACTATCATATTACTTTGCTACTAAACACTTTGCTGGAGATACTAAGTTTCCAGGTGTGGTTGAATTGACAACTCAGCTGCTAATACTTGAGAATATTCTTTGGCTCCCCTTGTGTCAAATCAATAAATTTGGGTTGAATACTCTACCCTCGAAAGCTGTTGCGATCCCCTATACTTGTGGGTTATCAGCTAGCTAAAAGTGATAGAACATCTACTAAATTGCGCTCTATCAATATGTGGATGTACTCTTCTTCCCAATACAAAAACTTGCATCCATTCTACTCCCTCCATTGCACAATACATGCCTTCTATTTGTCAAAATATATATGTATCTAGACATGTCTTAGTATATAGGTACATCCATTTTTGGACAAATGGAAGTCAAGTATTTTGAAACGGAGGGAGTACACAATAAATTTTTTAAGTTAGCACAACTAGTCTAATCCGAGAGCAGAACCGAAGATTTGGTCGAGTTCTTCCTCCTTTTGCCGACACATGGGACATCCAGCATCCATGTCGTGTCATGAAAGAAAAGAGAGTGGTAGTTGAAGCCACGAGATGTGCATCTTGGGTTAAACTGTAAATAGAATCTTACTACTCTTGAGTAACTCCAAAAGCGGCCACCGAAGATCTTTATTGGATTTGTTTTTCATCACGAGCACGTCGAGGTGAAAGATGTGCAGGTTCAATGGGTCCTCTTGCGTTTTCACTAACATGTGGGGCCGCATGTGAGCAAACAGATGATGGGCTCCGCGCGCCTGCTGGCTGGCTGAGAAGAGAGATAGAGGAGGGCTGAGCACGGACTGCAGGAAATTTGTTCTACATACCTTGATATAGGCTCGATATAGTGGGGTGGCATGGGCCATAACTAGCATTCACGTCTAGCAGTAGGGCACACACCACCCACATGAGTCCCATCCGACAACAATTTTCTTGGAGTCCGTGCTACAGCCATCTCTTCTCCCTCCTGGTTTCTCAGCCATCACGCGGTGGGCGGGGTGGGGGTTTGCCGATAGTCGGTTTGCTCAACTGCGGTCCCACTTGTAAGTGAAAATGCAACACCGCATGCATTCCCGCTTGAACGGCGTGCCGGACCAACCGTGTGGGGGTGCGACGCGAACACGGCAGGCTTTTCCTTTTGAACTCGTAACTTGTAAAATTTGGTTCTGCTCCATGGCGTGACCGATAGATAGAAAATAACGATTTTGCCTAGAGTAATGAGAAGTTTGGTTCTAGTGCCGTTCATGCATGGAGTACGTACGAAAATTATGAAGTTGATGCGAAAGGTAAGATAATTTATGTAGTATCATATACTACTACATGGATTTGACGGAAAGATAAAAATACATACGGATCCATCAATGTTCAACGACATCCTCACGCCCTAGTGTGATGGGTCACCAACCGACGTGTGAGGAGCAGCGGCGTTGGCGGCGAGCTCAACGTGCTTCTGAACAGTGCCGTCCAAGGTTGCCCTGCGCTCCAAGAAGGCCAGCATCCTATCGTCCTCCTCTTGCATGTAGTAGTCCTTGTGGATGATTTGCGCGTAGACGTGGGTGATTATGTTGATGGTGTCTTGTTGCGACAGGCGCTGCGCGTCGAGCGCGACCTCGAGGTGGACATTCTCCGGCGCGACGGCGGGCAGTCGCAGGGCCACCAGTGCGTCGAAGAGGTTGTTACCATAGTGGCCGTTGAGGGTGGCGGGTATCGCAGAGCCTGGGCGCGTCGGCTGGAGGCTTATGTCAAAGTCGTCCACAAGCTTCTTGACGATGGTGAACTTGTCGAGGAAACTGAGGAGGACCTCGTCGAACAAGGAGACGAAGCTGTCGTCCAAGCGGCCCCTCGCCCTGGCGGCCTCAAGCAATACTACCTGGAGACGTTCCTTGGTGCCGGGCCGCAGGCCGGCGTCGTGGACCATCTGGCACAGCCAGCTGATGCTCGCGCTCATCGCCTCCATGGGTGTAGCGTAGCTTCTAGTCAACTGATCTTGCGATTCGAGTGATCACTCAGCCCTTGGTTAGCGTCCGTAGGTGCGTAGGATTTCGTACTACTCCTCGGCCCTCTACTGCACTTGCCTTTGGCTGTATGATAGGTGGGCCAGCCACCCCCTGGGGCCACGTGTCATTCTCCCAAAGGCAGTTGCCGTAAGTCAATGAAGATGTGTCCCCCTCCGTGTCGGTGCAGTATAGTCATCTCACCGGACCTCTAGTTGGGGCCAAACAAGAGAAGTTTGATGTTTACTAGTTTATTGGTCCCCTTTGCATTTTGCGCCAAGTTTTGACCTTTGATTTAACTAATAAAATGTTAATGCATGTAAAAAAAATGTTGTGTAAGTCAACTTACGAAAACCAAATAATCCCAAAATACTTAGGCACGGTGCATTAACTCTCTCCTTGTTTCTTATTTCGTGACATATCAACCAATGAGAGATGTGGGCCATGCATGCTTTCAATGACTTGAGACTACCAAACATGACATGCAGTGTTTAGTTCATTGCATGTAATCCTATTAGTACTCTAGTTAGGAGTAGCAAAAAAACATTAAGTTCTCTCGTCGATAGGAATAAAACACCATGTATTTATTTATACAGGGAGTAGTACATTTTTGGTGACATGCATTACTAGATATTGCTAGTCAAATACTAAAATCCAGATGGACGTGGTAGTACTCCTAAATCCAGATGGTGGTGCTACTAGTACTAGTAGTAGTACTACCAATGTAGTAGTAGGAGTACTAGCACTGTACTACCCGTTGGTCAAATTATTACGTGCTGCTCCTCACAGTGAAGTGACAAGACCCCGCATCGGAGATGACACCTAAGTATAGGCGCCATGTTCGGCATACCATAGTTAGCCTCACCGTCTGCAGTCACTATCATCATGGCTGTAGAGCTAGCCTACTTACAACTAGCCCTGTTCGACATAATTTCCCGTGCGTAGATGCCCGTGCATTGCATGGAACACCAAGATTGGGATGGACGGCTCCGGCAGCGGCCATCGCGCCAGATTTTTCCACGGCCTTCTACTCCTAGATGTGGTGGGGAGGAGATGAGGCTGATTGTGAGAGACAAGGAGTTGTTTGTAAATAGGGAACAAGTGCGGGCATCTTTTTGGAAAAATGGAGAAGCTTGGTTTGTATGCGTCACATCTAGATCCGACGGCTATTGGTGAAAGATGGGAGGCACAACATCATCACCAATCAGGACATGTTTGATTCGCAGGATTTTGAAAACGCAGGAATAGGACACGGCAATATTACAAGTTTCAAACTGATATTACAAATGTTAGGAGTAATGCTGCACCTATGAAGAGGAAATTACTAGGAAGTTTACGTAAGAACTTTTGTTACTTTAGGTGGATGCAGCATTATCGTACAAACTAAAATCCACCGCCCTGACAAGTCACTAATGGGCAAATAAGTTTTCGAGTCTCTGGCCACTTGATGTTTCAAAAACAAATTCAGCTTCTGCGGAGAAATGAGCTCCACCATGTACCCGCGGGGGTGTGGCTGGGCACGAAGCGTGAGTACGTGCACGGTGCACCTATTCTCTTCTTGTATACATACACCACCTACGTGGGGTTGTGTGAGAGAGATACAAACCTAGAGAGATATAGTGTGGGTTTTTGAGAGTTTTTTTGTGAGGGGGCGGGTCAATCAAAAAAATTAACATATGCAATGTGTGTGAAATAGAGTCCTGGATATAACATATATATATATAGGGGGCCATCCACGAGAAGAGAGTGGAGGTATCATCGGCTTGAGGTGTCCGTAGAATCGAAGAGAGGGATGATGTGTGTGTGTGTGCACGCGCGATCGATAAAGAGTGCCATCGAATTTGTGTGTGCCCACGTCAAAGATATAGAGTGACTGGCCTACTGGAACGTGAGATGGGACATGTGCAGTTTGTCTCTGTGGCATGGATACCTACCTGCAGCGCTCGACTATCAGTGTGTGGTGGGGGAAGAGGGAGGCCCAATTAACTATAGAGGTACAATGGCTGGTATATGTGTGGACGAGGAGAGAGGCCTACCTCATGTATTAAGGAGATCGATCTGCCTCATGTATTAAGGGAGATCGATCGGCATCCATGCATATGTGTAGGAGATGAATAAGGTTGGGAGAGAGACAGAGCTAGAGTGTTGGAGGGGGTGGTAGTGGAGTTGCTTCTAACAAATGGTGGGATAGGCTTGCTAGACAAATGGAGGGCACGCCTGCAATATCAATAAGAGAGGAGATGGCTGCTTGTTGTCTGTGCACATGCGTGTGAGAGACGGGTCAGGAGGTATGCACGAATGATGAGGGGGGACGATGTGGCTGTGGTAAGCAGACGTAACTACATAGGAAGATCAATCGCCCTTTGTAAGAGAAAGGAGAGACATAACTTGTGAGGTACGTCGATCGATGGGGGTAGTTAAAGTCGATCTAGGTATATGTTGGGAGATCGATCGGTATACATGCATGTGTGTGTTAGAAGCAAATGAGGCACGAGGAGAAGGATAGAGAGAGATGGATGCATGTAGGAGGTGGTACGAGAGGCATACTATATCGAGGGGGAGGAGTGTGCGAGTACGAGAACGATGAAAAGAGTGGTGGGAGTGAGGCATGGACGGTGACAAGAGAAGAGGGGAAGCTTGTGTTTGTGCTAGGCACACCTGGCTAGAGAGGCATATCGATCGATGTGTGCCGTAAAGAAGGAGTTGGGGGGCCTACATGTTGGAAATATGCCCTAGAGGCAATAATAAAATCATTATTATTATATTTCCTTGTTTATGATAATTGTCTTTATTCATGCTATAATTGTATTATTCGGAAATCATAATACATGTGTGAATAATAGACAGCAACATGTCCCTAGTAAGCCTCTAGTTGACTAGCTCGTTGATCGATAGATAGTCATGGTTTCCTGACTATGGACATTGGATGTCATTGATAACGAGATCACATCATTAGGAGAATGATGTGATGGACAAGACCCAATCCTAAACATAGCACAAGATCGTATAGTTCGTTTGCTAGAGTTTTCCAATGTCAAGTATCTTTTCCTTAGACCATGAGATCGTGTAACTCCCGGATACCGTAGGAGTGCTTTGGGTATACCAAACGTCACAACGTAACTGGGTGACTATAAAGGTATACTACGGGTATCTCCGAAAGTGTCTGTTGGGTTGACACGGATCAAGACTGGGATTTGTCACTCCATATGACGGAGAGGTATCACTGGGCCCACTCGGTAATGCATCATCATAATGAGCTCAAAGTGACCAAGTGTCTGGTCACGGGATCATGCATTACGGTACGAGTAAAGTGACTTGCCGGTAACGAGATTGAACGAGGTATTGGGATACCGACGATCAGATCTCGGGCAAGTAACATACTGATTGACAAAGGGAATTGTATACGGGGTTGCTTGAATCCTCGACATCGTGGTTCATCCGATGAGATCATCGAGGAGCATGTGGGAACCAACATGAGTATCCAGATCCCGCTGTTGGTTATTGACCAGAGAGCGATCTCGGTCATGTCTACATGTCTCCCGAACCCGTAGGGTCTACACACTTAAGGTTCGGTGACGCTAGGGTTGTAGGGATATGTATATGCAGTAACCCGAATGTTGTTCGGAGTCCCAGATGAGATCCCGGACGTCACGAGGAGTTCCGGAATGGTCCGGAGGTAAAGAATTATATATAGGAAGTGCTATTTCGGCCATCGGGACAAGTTTCGGGGTCACCGGTATTGTACCGGGACCACCGGAAGGGTCCCGGGGGTCCACCGGGTGGGGCCACCTATCCCGGAGGGCCCCATGGGCTGAAGTGGGAAGGGATCCAGCCCAAAGTGGGCTGGGGCGCCACTTCCCCCTAGGGCCCATGCGCCTAGGGTGGGGGAAACCCTAAAGGAAGAGTCCTAGAAGGGGAAGGCACCTCCAGGTGCCTTGGGGATGAGGGATTCCTCCCTTGGCCGCCGCCCCCCTAGGAGATTGCATCTCCTAGGGCCGGCGCCCCCCTAGGCTCCCTATATATAGTGGGGGAAGGAGGGCCTCTCACCCCACGCCTTTGGTGCCTCCCTCTCCCTCTCCCCAACACATCCTCCTCCTCCATAGTGCTTGGCGAAGCCCTGCCGGAGTACTGCAGCTCCACCACCACCACGCCGTCGTGCTGCTGTTGGAGCCATCTTCCTCAACCTCTCCTTCCCCCTTGCTGGATCAAGAAGAAGGAGACGTTACGCTGACCGTACGTGTGTTGAACGCGGAGCTGCCGTCCGTTCGGCGCTAGGATCTCCGGTGATTTGGATCACGTCGAATACGCCTTCCTCACCCCCGTTCTTTGAACGCTTCCGCGCGTGATCTACAAAGGTATGTAGATGAAATCCGATCACTCGTTGCTAGATGAACTCCTAGATGGATCTTGGTGAAACCGTAGGAAAATTTTTGTTTTTCTGCAACATTCCCCAACAGTGGTATCAGAGCTAGGTCTATGCGTAGTTCTCTTGCACGAGTAGAACACAATTTGTTGTGGGCATTGATGTTGTCAACTTTCTTGCCGCTACTAGTCTTATCTTGCTTCAACGGTATTGTGGGATGAAGCGGCCCGGACCAACCTTACACGTACGCTTACGTGAGACCGGTTCCACCGACTAACATGCACTAGTTGCATAAGGTGGCTGGCGGGTGTTTGTCTCTCCCACTTTAGTTGGAGCGGATTCGATGAAAAGGGTCCTTATGAAGGGTAAATAGAAGTTGACAAATCACGTTGTGGCTTTCACGTAGGTAAGAAAACGTTCTTGCTAGAACCCTACTTCAGCCACGTAAAACATGCAACAACAATTAGAGGACGTCTAACTTGTTTTTGCAGCAAGTGCTTGGTGATATGATATGGCCAAAGTTGTGATGAATGATGAATGATATATATGTGATGTATGAGATGTTCATGCTATTGTAATAGGAATCACGACTTGCATGTCGATGAGTATGACAACCGGCAGGAGCCATAGGAGTTGTCTTTATTTTTCGTATGACCTGCGTGTCATTGAGAAACGCCATGTAAATTACTTTACTTTATTGCTAAACGCGTTAGCCATAGTAGTAGAAGTAATAGTTGGCGAGCAACTTCATGGAGACACGATGATGGAGATCATGATGATGGAGATCATGGTGTCATGCCGGTGACAAGATGATCATGGAGCCCCAAGATGGAGATCAAAGGAGCTATGTGATATTGGCCATATCATGTCACTATTATTATTTGATTGCATGTGATGTTTATCATGTTTTTGCATCTTGTTTACTTAGAACGACGGTAGTAAATAAGATGATCCCTCATAATAATTTCAATAAAGTGTTCCCCCTAACTGTGCACCGTTGCGACAGTTCGTTGTTTCGAAGCACCACGTGATGATCGGGTGTGATAGATTCCAACGTTCACATACAACGGGTGTAAGACAGATTTACACATGCAAACACTTAGGTTGACTTGACGAGCCTAGCATGTACAGACATGGCCTCGGAACACAGAAGACCGAAAGTTCGAGCATGAGTCGTATAGAAGATACGATCAACATGAAGATGTTCACCGATGTTGACTAGTCCGTCTCACGTGATGATCGGACACGGCCTAGTTAACTCGGATCATGTTATACTTAGATTACAGGAGGGATGTCTATCTAAGTGGGAGTTCATTGAATAATTTGATTAGATGAACTTAATTATCATGAACTTAGTCTAAAATTTTTTACAATATGTCTTGTAGATCAAATGGCCAACGTAGTCCTCAACTTCAACGCGTTCCTAGAGAAAACCAAGCTGAAAGACGATGGCAGCAACTACACGGACTGGGTCCGGAACCTGAGGATCATCCTCATAGCTGCCAAGAAAGATTATGTCCTACAAGCACCGCTAGGTGACGCACTTATTCTCCCTACAGAACAAGACGTTATGAACGCTTGGCAGGCACGTACCGATGACTACTCCCTCGTTCAGTGCGGCATGCTTTACAGCTTAGAGCCAGGGCTCGAAAAGCGTTTTGAGAGATACGGAGCAGATGAGATGTTCGAAGAGCTGAAAATGGTTTTCCAAGCTCATGCCCGGGTCGAGAGATATCATGTCTCCGACAAGTTCTTCAGCTATAAGATGGAGGAAAACAGTTCTGTCAGTGAGCACATACTCATTATGTCTGGGTTGCATAATCGCTTGACTCAGCTGGGAGTTAATCTCCCGGATGACGCGGTCATTGACAGAATCCTTCAGTCGCTTCCACCGAGCTACAAGAGCTTTGTGATGAACTTCAATATGCAGGGGATGGAAAAGACCATTCCTGAAGTATTTGCAATGCTGAAATCAGCAGAGGTAGAAGTCAAAAAGGAACATCAAGTGTTGATGGTGAATAAAACCACTAAGTTCAAGAAGGGCAAGGGTAAGAAAGCTTTCAAGAAGGACGGCAAGGGAGTTGCCGCGCCCGGCAAGCAAGCTGCCGGGAAGAAGCCAAAGAATGGACCCAAGCCCGAGACTGAGTGCTTTTATTGCAAGGAAAGTGGTCACTGGAAACGGAACTGCCCCAAATACTTAGCGGACAAGAAGGCCGGCAAAACAAAAGGTATATGTGATATACATGTAATTGATGTGTACCTTACCAGTACTCGTAGTAGCTCCTGGGTATGTGATACCGGTGCAGTTGCTCACATTTGTAACTCAAAGCAGGAGCTGCGGAATAAGCGGAGACTGGCAAAGGACGAGGTGACGATGCGCGTCGGGAATGGTTCCAAGGTCGATATGATCGCCGTCGGCACGCTGCCTCTTCATTTACCTACGGGATTAGTTTTAAACCTCAATAATTGTTATTTAGTACCAGCTTTGAGCATGAACATTGTATCAGGACCTCGTTTAATACGAGATGGCTACTCATTTAAATCCGAGAATAATGGTTGTTCTATTTATATGAGAGATATGTTTTATGGTCATGCTCCGATGGTGAATGGTTTATTCTTAATGAATCTCGAGCATAATGCTACACATATTCATAGTGTGAGTACCAAAAGATGTAAGATTGATAATGATAGTCCCACATACTTGTGGCACTGCCGCCTTGGTCACATAGGTGTCAGACGCATGAAGAAGCTCCATGCTGATGGACTTTTAGAGTCTCTTGATTACGAATCATTTGACACGTGCGAACCATGCCTCATGGGTAAAATGACCAAGACTCCGTTCTCAGGAACAATGGAGCGAGCAACCAACTTATTGGAAATCATACATATTGATGTGTGCGGTCCAATGAGTGTTGAGGCTCGCGGTGGCTATCGTTATGTTCTCACCCTCACTGATGACTTGAGTAGATATGGGTATGTCTACTTAATGATACACAAGTCTGAAACCTTTGAAAAGTTCAAGGAATTTCAGAGTGAGGTTGAGAATCTACGTGACAGGAAAATCAAGTTCCTGCGATCAGATCGTGGAGGAGAATACTTGAGTCACGAGTTTGGCACACACTTAAGAAAATGTGGAATAGTTTCACAGCTCACGCCGCCTGGAACACCTCAGCGTAATGGTGTGTCCGAACGTCGTAATCGCACTCTATTAGATATGGTGCGATCTATGATGTCTCTTGCCGATTTACCGCTATATTTTTGGGGCTATGCTTTAGAGACTGCCGCATTCACTTTAAATAGGGCTCCATCGAAATCCGTTGAGACGACACCATATGAATTATGGTTTGGGAAGAAACCTAAGCTGTCGTTTCTAAAAGTTTGGGGATGCGATGCTTATGTCAAGAAACTTCAACCTGAAAAGCTCGAACCCAAGTCGGAGAAATGCGTCTTCATAGGATACCCTAAAGAAACTATTGGGTATACCTTCTACCTCAGATCCGAAGGCAAGATCTTTGTTGCCAAGAATGGATCCTTTCTAGAGAAGGAGTTTCTCTCGAAAGAAGTAAGTGGGAGGAAAGTAGAATTTGATGAAGTATTACCTCTTGAACCGGAAAATGGCGCAACTCAAGAAAATGTTCCTGAGGTGCCTGCACCGACTAGAGAGGAAGTTAATGATGATGATCAAGATACTTCTGATCAAGCTCCTACTGAAATTCGAAGGTCCACAAGGACACGTTCCGCACCAGAGTGGTACGGCAACCCTGTCTTGGAAATCATGTTGTCAGACAATGGTGAACCTTCGAACTATGAAGAAGCGATGGCGGGCCCGGATTCCGACAAATGGCTAGAAGCCATGAAATCCGAGATAGGATCCATGTATGAAAACAAAGTATGGACTTTGACTGACTTGCCCGTTGAGCGGCGAGCCATAGAAAATAAATGGATCTTCAAGAAGAAGACAGACGTGGATGGTAATGTGACCATCTATAAAGTTTGGCTTGTCATTAAGGGTTATCGACAAGTTCAAGGGGTTGACTACGATGAGACTTTCTCACCGGTAGCAAAGCTAAAGTCCGTTCGAATCATGTTAGCAATTGCCGCATTCTATGATTATGAAATATGGCAAATGGACGTCAAAACGGCATTCCTTAATGGTTTCCTTAGGGAACAATTGTATATGATGCAACCGGAAGGTTTTGTCGATCCTAAGAATGCTGACAAGGTATGCAAGCTCCAACGCTCGATTTATGGGCTGGTGCAAGCATCTCGGAGTTGGAACATTCGCTTTGATGAGATGATCAAAGCGTTTGGGTTTACGCAGACTTATGGAGAAGCCTGTGTTTACAAAAAAGTGAGTGGGAGCTCTGTAGCATTTCTCATATTATATGTAGATGACATACTTTTGATGGGAAATGATATAGAACTCTTGGACAGCATTAAGGCCTACATGAATAAGAGTTTTTCAATGAAGGACCTTGGAGAAGCTGCATATATATTAGGCATCAAGATCTATAGAGATAGATCAAGACGCCTCATAGGTCTTTCACAAAGCACATACCTTGATAAGATATTGAAGAAATTCAATATGGACCAGTCTAAGAAGGGGTTCTTGCCTGTGTTGCAAGGTGTGAAATTGAGCTCAGCTCAATGTCCGACCACGGCAGAAGATAAAGAAGAGATGAGTGTCATCCCCTATGCCTCAGCCATAGGTTCTATTATGTATGCCATGCTGTGTACCAGACCTGATGTAAACCTTGCCGTAAGTTTGGTAGGAAGGTACCAAAGTAATCCCGGCAAGGAACACTGGACAGCGGTCAAGAATATCCTGAAGTACATGAAAAGGACTAAGGAAATGTTTCTCGTTTATGGAGGTGACGAAGAGCTCGTCGTAAAGGGTTACGTCGACGCTAGCTTCGACACAGATCTGGATGACTCAAAGTCACAAACCGGATACGTGTATATTTTGAATGGTGGGGCAGTAAGCTGGTGCAGTTGCAAGCAGAGCATCGTGGCGGGATATACATGTGAAGCGGAGTACATGGCAGCCTCGGAGGCAGCGCAGGAAGCAATTTGGGTGAAGGAGTTCATCACCGATCTAGGAGTCATACCCAATGCGTCGGGGCCGATCAAGCTCTTCTGTGACAACACTGGAGCTATTGCACTTGCCAAGGAGCCCAGGTTTCACAAGAAGACAAGGCACATCAAGCGTCGCTTCAACCCCATTCGTGAAAATGTTCAAGATGGAGACATAGATATTTGTAAAGTACATACGGACCTGAATGTAGCAGATCCGTTGACTAAACCTCTCCCTAGAGCAAAACATGATCAACACCAGAATTCCATGGGTGTTCGATTCATCACAATGTAACTAGATTATTGACTCTAGTGCAACTGGGAGACTGTTGGAAATATGCCCTAGAGGCAATAATAAAATCATTAGTATTATATTTCCTTGTTCATGATAATTGTCTTTATTCATGCTATAATTGTATTATCCGGAAATCATAATACATGTGTGAATAATAGACACCAACATGTCCCTAGTAAGCCTCTAGTTGACTAGCTCGTTGATCCACAGATAGTCATGGTTTCCTGACTATGGACATTGGATGTCATTGATAACGAGATCACATCATTAGGAGAATGATGTGATGGACAAGACCCAATCCTAAACATAGCACAAGATCGTATAGTTCGTTTGCTAGAGTTTTCCAATGTCAAGTATCTTTTCCTTAGACCATGAGATCGTGTAACTCCCGGATACCGTAGGAGTGCTTTGGGTATACCAAACGTCACAACGTAACTGGGTGACTATAAAGGTATACTACGGGTATCTCCGAAAGTGTCTGTTGGGTTGACACGGATCAAGACTGGGATTTGTCACTCCGTATGACGGAGAGGTATCACTGGGCCCACTCGGTAATGCATCATCATAATGAGCTCAAAGTGACGAAGTGTCTGGTCACGGGATCATGCATTACGGTACAAGTAAAGTGACTTGCCGGTAACGAGATTGAACGAGGTATTGGGATACCGACGATCATATCTCGGGCAAGTAACATACCGATTGACAAAGGGAATTGTATACGGGGTTGCTTGAATCCTCGACATCGTGGTTCATCCGATGAGATCATCGAGGAGCATGTGGGAACCAACATGGGTATCCAGATCCCGCTGTTGGTTATTGACCGAAGAGCGATCTCGGTCATGTCTACATGTCTCCCGAACCCGTAGGGTCTACACACTTAAGGTTCGGTGACGCTAGGGTTGTAGGGATATGTATATGCAGTAACCCGAATGTTGTTCAGAGTCCCGGATGAGATCCTGGACGTCACGAGGAGTTCCGGAATGGTCCGGAGGTAAAGAATTATATATAGGAAGTGCTATTTCGGCCATCGGGACAAGTTTCGGGGTCACCGGTATTGTACCGGGACCACCGGAAGGGTCCCGGGGGTCCACCGGGTGGGGCCACCTATCCCGGAGGGCCCCATGGGCTGAAGTGGGAAGGGATCCAGCCCAAAGTGGGCTGGGGCGCCACTTCCCCCTTAGGGCCCATGCGCCTAGGGTGGGGGAAACCCTAAAGGAAGAGTCCTAGGGGAAGGCACCTCCTAGGTGCCTTGGGGAGGAGGGATTCCTCCCTTGGCCGCCGCCCCCCTAGGAGATTGATCTCCTAGGGCCGGCGCCCCCCCTAGGCTCCTATATATAGTGGGGGGAAGGAGGGCCTCTCAACCCACGCCTTTGGTGCCTCCCTCTCCCTCTCCAACACCTCCTCCTCCTCCATAGTGCTTGGCGAAGCCCTGCCGGAGTACTGCAGCTCCACCACCACCACGCGTCGTGCTGCTGTTGGAGCCATCTTCCTCAACCTCTCCTTCCCCCTTGCTGGATCAAGAAGAAGGAGACGTTACGCTGACCGTACGTGTGTTGAACGCGGAGGTGCCGTCCGTTCGGCGCTAGGATCTCCGGTGATTTGGATCACGTCGAGTACGCCTTCCTCATCCCCGTTCTTTGAACGCTTCCGCGCGTGATCTACAAAGGTATGTAGATGCAATCCGATCACTCGTTGCTAGATGAACTCCTAGATGGATCTTGGTGAAACCGTAGGAAAATTTTTGTTTTCTGCAACGTTCCCCAACAATTACACACACCGTGGGTGAACGACCTAAAGTGAAAAGACGAATTTGCGCGATGGAGCTAGAGAATGCCGAGGGAGGGTGAGAGGGATGCGGGCGTGTGCATGCACAAGAGAAAGTTAGCGCTAGCTACAAAGATAAGAGCGTTGTGTGGGTGTAAAAGACGAATAGAGATCATATATACTTCATTATAAAAAGCGAATTCGAATATTTGAAGAATTTATCATAGTGTTTCAAACCGACGGTTGTGTGAATATATATAACGGTGATACACATGGTGTGGTTATGAACATGGTATACTATATTTAATATATTTTATCTCTACTCTTATAAAAAACGGAGTTGTTGATGATGGTGTGCCTGCCATCCTGCATTATAGGCCGTCTGATTTATATCTGGCAAATAGCAAGGAAACTATGATGGTTGAAGTTGGCAACAATCATGATTGTAGATTCTTATTGAAATAGAGAAACGAATTCAAATTTAGTTCGAATTGCAGAAGTAGTATAGACATTTAGAATGCACTAAAATGTTGGTATGAGTAGGTTACATGCATTATACAGCAAGCGAAAAAATTTAATCAGACATAACATGGATTCATACTCCCTCCTTCCATCTATATAGGGCATTATGAGATTTTTAAGACCGCCTTTGACTATTGACAAGATTAATAGTACATGACATGCACAATGTGAAAATTATATCATTGAAAGAACCTTTCACAGACGAATTTAACGGTGTGCTTTGTGTAAGTTGCATGTCATATATCATTGCTCTAATATTTGGTCAAAGTTAGCATTGAAAAACGCATTAGGCCCTATATAGATGGAAGGAGGGAGCAGCTTTGAATAGCATTTGTATAGTAAAATGAGGCAAGACTCTCTCTTTGTGTGGTGTGAATAGTTTTATTTTTTTTGTTTTCTTTTTGGTTGAGGGAAGTGCGAATTGATTTGGTACGTACAAGTACAATATTACTACACGTTAGGCTTGTCCCTAAAATTCAACCCGCATCTTGTTATATCCCGAAAATTCAGATATCATGCTCCCAAAACTGGCGCCTTCACAACCCGCGCCTTGCTATCCCGAAATTACAACGCGCGCGAAAACTCCCTCCAGCTGCCAAATCCCGACACGCGAAATCCCCCTTCTAACCCTGAGCCGAAAGGGCCGCTAGTTCAAATCGGTGAGGGGTACTTTTGTAACACACCCTACATTTTGGACAAGCGCGTTCCTAAGTCATGCTTCACCCCCTCCCATCGCCCCCTTTTCGCCATTCGAAATCCCAGGCCGCCATAACCTCTCCGCTCCAGCCGCGAAACCCCACCCTCCTCCGTCCGCCACGTCACCGCTGCCCAGCCGGAGCCTCTTCCCCGACGACGTCGTCCACCGCAACAGCTCGACGTCCCTCGTCACCTCCCCGATGAGGATCCGTCGTCCATCTCGCCATCCCGCCGGTTCAGCCGCCCCGTCCTCCACCTCCAAGGAGCTGCTCCGACGATCGCCTCGTCTATCGCGGCTGCTCCATCCCCACAGCGCCGCCTTAACCTGCTCCACCGGAACCGCAGCATCCTCACCGACTCCTCGGACGAAGCCGAGGCCTACTCGGCGCCACCAAAGAGGTTGTACACTCATCGCATCACCTACTCTCCTTAACTCGACCTCCCGGCGCCGACGGTGCTCCATCCCGCACCCCCATGGAGCGGCTACCTTGAAGCCGGCGCCGCGGGCGACATCTCCATGGCGGGCTCTCCCCCAGTGCGAGGCCCCTTCGTCGGCGGCGTCCATACCAGCCGAATCTGCTGCTGCTCCGGCTCTCGCTCGATCGCTCGCTCGCCCAGCTGCTGCTGCTGCTCTCCCCCTCGCTCGTGCTGCTGCTCTGCTCCGATTAAGCCACACTTCAGTCGACTGAATCGACTTTTGGGTCAGTCGATTTTCAGGGGTTGGGGAGGGGCTCGCCGGAGTTAATGAAGAACCACCTGCAGCGGGGACGGGGGCTCGCCGGAGAGGTACACCACTATCTATCTTAGGGTTCAGGGTGGGGGCGGGGGGCCTAGAGGGTTGGCCGGTGGCGGTGGCGAGTTGTTTCGGGGCGGCGAGGCACCGCTGGGGCCGGCGGTTCGGCCGTTGGTGGCTAGAGGCTCAGGGGGGTGCAGGTTGAAGATGAACTACCTGCCCTCCCTAAACTACATGTCAAGTGCCTCTCTGCTACCATTGCATTCAGTTTCGACAGTAGCATTCAGATTCCACAGTAAATTTCAGTTTCGACAGTTAAGTTCAGAGTCAACAGTTTTTACCTCATCTGTTGTAGTCAGGTGGTTTTTGGTGATGTTAATTTTACATCCATTTTACATCATCTATTGGAGATGCTATTAGAATACCACTTGAGATTGACGATGTCTGTCTTGTGCTGCTTCAGCCTTGATGTCTTACGGCTCACCGGAGCTGCTCCAATGACAGAATGATCCATCACAACATAGCAGTGCCCTGGACACCGTCTACAGATTCCTCGGATCTTCCTCCACACCTCCGACAGCCACCTCTGCCTCAACTGCTTCAGTGACAAACCCAATGATGCTGAGGTCGACACGGCTACGGCAAAGAGGTTGTACACTTGTTGCAGCACTTATTACTATACATTCACGTCGATCCATTAGGGCTATTTTGGTTCAACGGAAAAACATCGATCCACTGGTTGTTACCATCACTCTAAATTTCTACATGCTCTCCTTACATAATCTCACCGTATTTTTTCGTATGCATATCAGATATTGTACACAGTCATGCTGAACATGTAGAGAAAAAGAGAAGAGTTTTGTGCGGCAATACAATGTCATGCAAACATCGCTCCATGGTGGGTTCAATGGCAAACCCTCCCCACCCCTCTCCAGATTGTAATCTAGAGGAAGATATCTGTTCTGAGGCGGATTCAGACGCCGCTGACCACTCCTATTTACCCCCAAGGTGTTTGCTCTACCTTGGCATGATGATGTTAGTCATATCATGCATATGTTGCCTTGCAGTGCCTACTTTTGACATCATATATGTCATCTGCTTAGTTTAGACATGTTTTGTAATGCCACCTGTTTAGTTTATATATCATATATGGGAATTATGCAGTCTCATGTCTTTTAGCCAGCAATAATATATGTGAAATGTGCAATGCCATCCTGTTTAACCAGGCATCATATATTTGAATGATATCTTGCCCATCCTTTTCTTCATTACATTTCCATTTGTTGACAATGTTTGTACATTAAACTACTCTTCCTGTGAATCAGCCATTTGGGTGGGAGATGGAAAAATCTGGAGTGAAAACAAGGCCTTCAGAGCAGACAGTGCTACCTGTCGAACCAGATCTCTTGTTGGGTCCCGATAGCTCCTCAGAGATGGATTCAGAGACAGATGACCAGTCCTATTCCCCCCACTGAGGTGTATGCTCTAACTTGGCACGGTTATACTGCTCGTATCATGCATACGGTGTCTTGCATTGCATAGTTTAGACATCATATACACAATATTCAACACCATGTTCTTAGTTCAGACATCATATCGAATGCCCTATGTTTAGCATATAAATCACATATGTGAATTAAATGATGCGATCCTGATTACTTAGATAACATGTAGGTGAATTATGTCATGCGATCCTGTTTAGTTATTCATCATATCTTTGAATTATGTTATGCTATGCTATCCAGTTTAGATAGACATCATATATGTGAAATTATGTCATGCTATCCGTTTTAGTTAAACAATATACATGTCAACTATTTCATGCCCTCTTTTTTCCACACTATCTATTGCATCTGTCTCTCATACAATGTTTGTACATTCAACTATGTTTCCTGTTTATCAGCCATTTGAATTGGAGCGGGTGATGCCAGTATCTAGCGGACTAAAAACATGGTCTTCAAATAAAATAGTGCTACCTCTTGGTGGATATAGCACCCCGGTTGTACATGCACAAGAACCAGCCCTACCACACATAACCCAAACTCTCGTAGATTGTACCCCTACTACGATGGACAGAGAACCAGCTTCACCCAATCTAACCCCAACCCCAGCCGATAGTAACCCAGTTCCTGTTGACACATCACCATCTCCACCACAGAGCTCCCAAATAAGAGCAGTTAGTAAGGCAGCTCCAGTGCCCAAAGGGCCAGTACTATCACGATGAACCCCAACTCCACCAGTTAGTACGCCTATTCTTGTGGAGGAAGCACAACCAGCTAGTCATAGTTTAGCATCTATCACATTTGATGTTGTTAAATCGTATGTGAGTATCTTCCCATCTCGGAAATATTATACTGAAGATGAAGGAAAATGTCAGTTGCAGGTGTTTGTCCAGGAGTTATGTGTAAGTAATGTTATTCATGGCAATTACTTTGCTTCGTCCCATACATCCTACCTCCATGATGGTTATAATACAACAAATTTTCCCATTTTCTCTATAGAGAAGGACCGATTTGGAAATTCAGGATGAGGTAACCTGTGCTAATACCTCTGCTATCTTCAAGAATGCTTGGTGGCAGTATCAGAATTACCTAAAGAAAACGTACTTCACCGGCAAAGAAACTCATCAAATTCCCTTACGTCCTCCTGAGACACATTTACTGGACGATGACTGGGAATGCCTTGTTCTGTACTGGTCCCGAACCAAGAATGTGGTAAGGTCTATGAGCTCATTTTCTATTGTTAAGTATTATATTCTTGCGTCTTACTGTACTCTGTTCATGTAGAACAAGTGCCTAAACCTGAAGAACAATTGTTCTAATTTAAGATTCCATTGCTACCATAGGACATAGATATATGTTTGTTTGATGCTTTTATTATGTACTAGTACTTGGAAATAGAAGACTTGGTAGTTTAATCCTGTCCACCTTACTAATGAACTGGTTCACCGAAATGAGTTTCATATACTAGTACATGCTAAACTTATTATGTGTCTGCTTGTTTCTTTTTTTAGAATGCTGACTGAATATTGGGGAAGAGTGCCTTATTAAGCAACAGTAAAGGAAGTAATGCAGATAAGGTTCACGATAGTGACACATCCTGTCTTGGTTTAGTGTTGGAGTTACTGGCCACTACCGCTTGCACAAGCTATTCAAACTCACTGTCTGAATCAGTTCGGTTTCTTGAGTCTCGACTACAAGCTGAAAGACATCGATCAACTGTGCTGCGACAAGAAGCGGAAGGACTGCAGAAGTCCCTGGAGCATTCAGATGCATACTTTCTGGTGCAACAGCAAGCGTTGGAGGATTTTAGCGCCAAACAGGACAAAGCTAATCAGCTTGCTAAGCTTATTGCCAGCATGGTGGATACCCAGGATAACGTTTCTTGAGCTCTTCTGAAGTTGTTTCAGTTATGCTCTTGTTTTGCTACCGCGTTTATTTGCACTTGTGGCCAATTTTGATGGCCAGTGTATATGATATGCTGCTTTGTTCCCTATATTTGCACTGGTGGCGAACTTTGATGCCCAGTGGATGTAATATGTGTAATAGCCGTGATAGCCTAGCGTTAGTTGCTTGCTTATTTATTTCCTTATTGTCTTGTTTATTTGTTTTCTTGTAGTCATTGCAGTTCTTTTTCCGCGGTTAACTAGTGGCTGCAATAACCTATTTTTAAAACTAGGCCACAATAACCATGGGATAATATTTACTGTAGTGACACTGGGCCTCCTACGGGCCGTAGAAACAGTGGGCCTTCTACGGGCCGTAGAAACAGTGGGCCTTCTACGGGCCGTAGAAACAATGGGCCTTCTACGGGCCGTATCATCAATAGGCCTTATACGGGCCGTATGATCAATTGGCCAAACATGGGCCAATAACAGGCCACATTATGGCCATAAACGAGCTAGAGTTGGAATCGTCCGTTCATGGGCCGACCATAACGGGCCATCGTTAATAGGCCGTATTTGATGACGCTATGAAAACGGCCCAACGTATTAACGGACCACAAACGGGCCGACTGTAACCACGGGCTGAATTTGGCCCACAAGCAGAAAATGACAGTAACGGGTCATAAGTAAACGAATGCTGGAAATGAGCCCAAGAATAAATGGGCTCTGAGAAGGCCGAAAGATAACATGGGCTGGAAACAACACAACGGAATAACGGGCTGTTAATGGGTATAAAGTGATACACTGTTCATTACGGGCCAGTTTCACCACGGGCCGTTAATGGGTGTAAAGTGATACACTGTTCATTACGGGCCAGTTTCACCATGGGCCGTTAATAGGCCAAGAGTTACAGAGGGCCTCATATGGGCCGAAAGACGTCATGGGCCATACATGGGCCAGAAGTGAAAACGGGCTGGAATCATATTGGATGGCCCAGATGACGCTACTGGGCCTAATTCGGATGGGGCATAACGGGCCTTGGATTAGCGGGCTGTAATGGGCTATATGTGAACAGGCCGTTAACAGGCTTTCCATGGGCCGGCCCGCCACTTTTTGACCAAGTCAAACGGGCCGGCCTTTTCACAGGAATGGGCCTCTGTTGGGCCGTGCCACGTGTCGACGTATCATAGGCGCCTATCTGACCCACTGACGAGCTGACACGTGTTTCGTCCGGCCAATAAGAATTTTACACGTGGAAATTTCCCATTGGTCGGGGATGTTAATGGGTTATCGGATCCAAAACCCGACCCGATAGCTTAACGGCGTTCCATTACGGTGGATGCCACGTGTCGATCACCCTTGATGAAAGCACTTCTATGACGCCCGATTTATGGTCATGGAAGTGGACACTTCCGTGATGATAATTTTGGTAATGTCATGGAACACTTCTAGACAGCACAGATGTGACTATCTTGATTCTGTCATAAATTTGTCATGGATGTACACGCATGACAAAAAAGTGACCTGCTGTGACAAACACGTATCATCACGGAAGTGTATTTTTTTGTAGTGAACGCAGTGCTCAAGAGGTAGCAAGAAGGATTTATGGCGCCGTTGCCGGGGAGGTCTACGCAAAAGTCAACATACCAAGTACCCATCACAAACCCTTATCTCCCGCATTACATTATTTGCCATTTGCCTCTCGTTTTCCTCTCCCCCACTTCACCCTTGCCGTTTTATTCGCCCTCTCTCTCTTTCCTCCCTCTCTTTCTCTATTTGTCTCATGTTCCTTGTTTTCTTGTGTGTTGGATTGCTTGCTTGTCACGATGGCTCAAGATAACACTAAATTGTGTGACTTTACTAATACCAACGATAATGATTTTATTAGGACTCCGATTGCTCCTATTACTGATGCTAAATCTTGTGAAATTAATGTTGCCTTGCTGAATCTTGTCATGAAAGATCTATTTTCCGGCCTTCCTAGTGAAGATGCCGCTACCCATCTAAATAGCTTCGTTGATTTGTGTGATATGCAAAAGAAGAAAGATGTGGACAATGATATTTTTAAATTGAAGCTATTTCCTTTTTCGCTTAGAGATCGTGCTAAAGCTTGGTTTTCGTCTTTGCCAAAAAATAGTATTGATTCTTGGAATAAGTGCAAAGATGCTTTTATCTCTAAGTATTTCCTCCCACTAAGATCATCTCTCTTAGAAACGATATTATGAATTTTAAGCAACTTGATCATGAACATGTTGCATAAGCTTGGGAGAGGATGAAATTAATGATACGTAATTGCCCAACACATGGTTTGAATTTGTGGATGATTATACAAAAAATTTATGCCGGATTGAATTTTGCTTCTAGAAATCTTTTAGATTCGTCCGCGGGAGGCACTTTTATGGAAATCGCTTTAGGAGAAGCTACTAAACTCCTAGATAATATTATGGTTAATTATTCTCAATGGCACACTGAAAGATCTACTAATAAAAAAGTGCATGCGATAGAAGAAATTAATGTTTTGAGTGGAAAGTTGGATGAACTTATGAAATTATTTGCTACTAAGAGTGTTTCTTCTGATCCTAATGATATGCCTTTGTCTACTTTGATTGAGAATAATAATGAATCTATGGATGTGAATTTTGTTGGTAGGAATAATTTTGGTAACAACGCGTAATCCCAGGCCTTATCCTAGTAATTCCTCTAATAATTATGGTAATTCCTACAACAATTCTTATGGAAATTATAATAAGATGCTCTCTGATTTTGAATATGCCTTTGTCTACTTTAATCCTAGGCCTTATCCTAGCAATTCCTCTAATAATTATGGTAATTCCTACAAAAATTATTATGGAAATTATAATAAGAGGCCCTCTGATTTTGAATCTAATATTAAAGAATTTAGTACTTCCCAAAAGAATTTCAATGCTTTGATTGATGAAAAATTGCTTAAGATTGATGAGTTGGATAGGAACCTTGATAGAATTTCTCTTGATGTTGATTCTTTGAAACTTAGATCTATTCCTCCTAAGCATGATATCAATGAGTCTCTCAAAGCCATGAAAATTTCCATTGATTAGTGCAAAGAAAGAACCGCTAGGATGCGTGCTAACAAAGATTCCTTTATAAGAGCATGTTCTTCTAGTTTCCATGATAATAAAGATGAAGATCTAAATGTTATTGATGTGTCCCCTATTAAATCTTTGTTTTGCAATATGAATATTGATAATTATGGGACTGAATATGATCCACCTTTACCTAGAAGGCGTTCCAAACATTCGGAGTTTTTAGATCTTGATGCTAAAATTGATAAAAGTGGGATTGAAGAGATCAAAAGTCTAGATGTTAATGAACCTACTATTTTAGATTTCAAGGAATTTAATTATGACAGCTGCTTTTTGATAGATTGTATTTCCTTGTTGCAATCCATGCTAAATTCTCCTCATGCTTATAGTCAAAATAAAGCTTTTACCAAACATATCGTTGATGCTTTGATGCAATCTTATGAAGAAAAACTTGAGTTGGAAGTTTCTATCCCTAAAAAACTTTATGATGAGTGGGAACCAACTATTAAAATTAAAATTAAATATCATGAATGCTATGCTTTGTGTGATTTGGGTGCTAGTGTTTCCACGATTCCAAAGACTCTATGTGATTTTTTAGGTTTCCGTGATTTTGATGATTGCTCTTTAAACTTGCACCTTGCGGATTCCACTATTAAGAAACATATGGGAAGAATTAATGTTGTTATTATTGTTGCAAATAGGAATTATGTGCCTGTAGATTTTATTGTTCTTGACATAGATTGCAATCCTTCAGGTCCTATTATTCTTGGTAGACCTTTCCTTAGAACGATTGGTGCGATTACTGATATGAAGGAAGGAAATATTAGATTCCAATTTCTGTTAAGGAAAGGCATGGAACACTTTCCTAGAAAGAAAATTAAATTACCTTATGAATCTATTATGAGAGCCACTTATGGATTGCCTACCAAAGATGGCAATACCTATATCTATCCTTGCTTTTATGCCTAGCTAGGGGCGTTAAATGATAGCGCTTGTTGGGAGGCAACCCAATTTAATTTTTATTACTTGCTTTTTGCTCCTGTTTAGTAATAAATAATTTATCTAGCCTCTGTTTTGGTTGTGTTTTTTGTGTTTAATTAGTGTTTGTGCCAAGTAGAACCGTTGGGAAGACTTGGAGAAAGTCTTGTTAATCTTGCTGTAAAAAACAGAAACTTTAGTGCTCACGAGAACTGCTGCCATTTTTATTTGGAAAGTGATATTTAGTTAATTATTTTTTCAGATGATTAATAGATAAATTCCTCACGTCAATCAATTTATTTTAGAATTTTTGGGGTTACAGATCTTGCGCTAGCTACAGATTACTACAGACTGTTCTGTTTTTGACAGATTCTGTTTTTCGTGTGTTGTTTGCCTACTTTGATGAATCTATGGCTAGTAAAATAGTTTATAAACCATAGAGAAGTTGTAATACAGTAGGTTTAACACCAATATAAATAAATAATGAGTTCATTACAGTACCTTGAAGTGGTGTTTTGTTTTCTTTCGCTAACGGAGTTCACGAGATTTTCTACTTTAAGTTTTGTGTTGTGAAGTTTTCAAGTTTTGGGTAAGGATTTGATGGATTATGGAACAAGGAGTGGCAAGATACTAAGCTTGGGGATTCCCATGGCACACCCAAGATAATCTAAGGACACCAAAAAGCCAAAGCTTGGGGATGCCCCGGAAGGCATCCCCTCTTTCGTCTACTTCCATCGGTAGCTTTACTTGGAGCTATATTTTTATTCACCACATGATATGTGTTTTACATGGAGCGTCTTGTATGATTTGAGTCTTTGCTTTTTAGTTTAGCACAATCATCTTTGCTGTACACACCTTTTGAGAGAGACGCACATGATTCGGAAATTATTAGAATACTCTATGTGCTTCACTTATATCTTTTGAGTTATATAGTTTTGCTCTAGTACTTGACTTATATCTTTTAGAGCACGGTGGTGGATTTGTTTTATAGAAACTATTGATCTCTCATGCTTCACTTAGATTATTTTGAGATTCTTAAATAGCATGGTAATTTGCTTAAATAATCATAATATGCTAGGTATTCAAGATTAGTAAAAACTTTCTTATGGGTGTTTTGAATACTAAGAGAAGTTTGATGCTTGATGATTGTTTTGAGATATGGAGGTAGTGATATTAAAGTTGTGCTAGTTGAGTAGTTGTGAATTTGAGAAATACTTGTGTTGAAGTTTGCAAGTCCCGTAGCATGCACGTATGGTAAACGTTATGTAACAAATTTGAAACATGAGGTGTTCTTTGATTGTCTTCCTTATGAGTGGCGGTCGGGGACGAGCGATGGTCTTTTCCTACCAATCTATCCCCCTAGGAGCATGCGCGTAGTGCTTGGTTTTTGATGACTTGTAGATTTTTGCAATAAGTATGTGAGTTCTTTATGACTAATGCTGAGTCCATGGATTATACGCACTCTCACCTTTCCATCATTGATAGCCTCTTCGGTACCGTGCATTGCCCTTTCTCACATTGAGAGTTGGTGCAAACTTCGCCGGTGCATCCAAAACCCGTGATATGATACGCTCTTTCACACATAATCCTCCTTATATCTTCCTCAAAACAGCCACCATACCTACCTATTATGGCATTTCCATAGCCATTCCGAGATATATTGCCATGCAACTTTCCACCATCCCGTTTATCATGACACATTCATCATTGTCACATTGCTTAGCATGATCATGTAGTTGACATAGTGTTTGTGGCAAAGCCACCGTTCATAATTCTTTCATATATGTCACTCTTGGTTCACTGCATATCCCGGTACACCGCTGGAGGCATTCATATAGAGTCATGCCTTGTTCTAGTATCGAGTTGTAATCATTGAGTTGTAAATAAATAGAAGTGTGATTATCATCATTGAATAGAGAATTGTCCCAATAAAAAAAAGAGAAAGGCCAAAAAAAGAAGAAGAAGTCCCAAAAAAGAGAAATGAAAAGGGACAGTGCTACTATCCTTTTTTCACACTTGTGCTTCAAAGTAGCACCATGACCTTCATGATAGAGAGTCTCTTGTTTTGTCACTTTCATATATACTAGTGGGAATTTTTCATTATAAAACTTGGCTTGTATATTCCAACAATGGGCCTCCTCAAGTACCCTAGGTCTTCGTGAGCAAGCAAGTTGGATGCACACCCACTAGTTTCTTTTGTTGAGCTTTCATACATTTATAGCTCTAGCGCATCCGTTGCATGACAATCCCTACTCCTTGCATTAACATCAATCGATGGGCATCTCCATAGCTCATTGATTAGCCTCGTTGATGTGAGACTTTCTCCTTTTTGTCTTCTCCACATAACCCCATCATTATACTATATTCCACCCATAGTGCTATATACATGGCTCGCGCTCATGTATTGCGTGAAGGTTTATAAAGTTTGAGATTACCAAAGTATGAAACAATTGCTTAGCTTGTCATCGGGGTTGTGCATGATGAGAGCATTCTTGTGTGACGAAAATGGAGCATGACTAAACTATATGATTTTGTAGGGATGAACTTTTTTGGCCATGTTATTTTGAGAAGACATAATTGCTTAGTTAGTATGCTTGAAGTATTATTATTTCTATGTCAATATTAAACTTTTATTTTTAATCTTTCGGATCTGAATATTCATACCACAATTAAGAAGAATTGCATTGAAATTATGCCTAGTAGCATTCCACATCAAAAATTCTGTTTTTATCATTTACCTACTCGAGGACGAGCAGGAATTAAGCTTGGGGATGCTTGATACGTCTCCAACGTATCTGTAATTTTTGATTGCCCCTTGCTATATTATCTTCTGTTTTGGACATTATTGGGCTTTATTATTCACTTTTATATTATTTTTGGGACTAACCTACTAACCGGAGGCCCAGCCCAGAATTGATGTTTTTTGCCTATTTTAGGGTTTCGAAGAAAAGGAATATCAAACGGAGTCCAAACAGAATGAAACCTTCGGTACGTGATTTTTGGAACGAACAAGATCCAGGAGACTTGGACCCTACTTCAAGCAACCAACAGGGAAGCCACAAGGTAGGGGGCGTGCCTACCCCCCCAGGAGTGCCCTCCACCCTCGTGGGCCCCCTGTTGCTCCACCGACGTACTCCTTCCCCCTATATATACTTACGTACCCCCAAACGATCAAATAGGGAGCCAAAATCCTAATTCCACTGTCGTAACTTTTCTGTATCCACGAGATCCCATCTTGGGGCCTGTTCCGGAGCTCTGCCGGAGGGGGCATCCATCATGGAGGGCTTCTACATCAACACCATAGCCTCTCCGATGAAGTGAGTAGTTTACCTCAAACCTTCGGGTCCATAGTTATTAGCTAGGTGGCTTCTTCTCCCTTTTTGGATCTCAATACAAACTTCTCCCCCTCTCTTGTGGAGATCTATTAGATGTAATCTTCTTTTGCGGTGTGTTTGTTGAGACCGATGAATTGTGGGTTTATGATCAAGTTTATCTATGAACAATATTTGAATCTTCTCTGAATTCTTTTATGTATGATTGGTTATCTTTGCAAGTCTCTTCGAATTATCAGTTTGGTTTGGCCTACTAGATTGATCTTTCTTGCAATGGGAGATGTGCTAAGCTTTGGGTTCAATCTTGCGGTGTCCTTTCCCAGTGATAGTAGGGGCAGCAAGGAACGTATTGTATTGTTGCCATCGAGGATAACAAGATGGGGTTTTATCATATTGCATGAATTTATCCCTCTACATCATGTCATCTTGCTTAAAGTGTTACTCTGTTCTTATGAACTTAATACTCTAGATGCATGCTGGATAGCGGTTGATGTGTGGAGTAATAGTAGTAGATGCAGGCAGGAGTCGGTCTACTTGTCTCGAACGTGATGCCTATATACATGATCATACCTAGAAATCTCATAACTATGCTCAATTCTTTCAATTGCTCAATAGTAATTTGTTCACCCACCGTAAAATACTTATGCTCTTGAGAGAAGCCACTAGTGAAACCTATGGCCCCCGGGTCTATTGATGTCTACTACACAACCTTCTTCTTGTAGACGTTGTTGGGCCTCCAAGTGCAGAGGTTTGTAGGACAGTAGCAAATTTCCCTCAAGTGGATGACCTAAGGTTTATCAATCCGTAGGAGGCGTAGGATGAAGATGGTCTCTCTCAAGCAACCCTGCAACCAAATAACAAAGAGTATCTTGTGTCCCCAACACTCCCAATACAATGGTAAATTGTATAGGTGCACTAGTTCGGCGAAGAGATGGTGATACAAGTGGTATATGGATGGTAGATAAAGGTATTTGTAATCTGAAATTATAAAAACAGCAAGGTAACTAATGATAAAAGTGAGCGTAAACGGTATTGCAATGCTTTGAAACAAGGCCTAGGGTTCATACTTTCGCTAGTGCAAGTTCCCTCAACAATAATAACATAATTGGATCACATAACTATCCCTCAACATGCAACAAAGAGTCACTCCAAAGTCACTAATAGCGGAGAACGAACGAAGAGATTATGGTAGGGTACGAAACCACCTCAAAGTTATTCTTTCCAATCAATCCGTTGGGCTATTCCTATAAGTGTCACAAACAGCCCTAGAGTTCGTACTAGAATAACACCTTAAGACACAAATCAACCAAAACCCTAATGTCACCTAGATACTTCAATGTCACCTCAAGTATCCGTGGGTATGATTATATGATATGCATCACACAATCTCGGATTCATCTATTCAACCAACACAAAGGACCTCAAAGAGTGCCCCAAAGTTCTACCGGAGAATCACGACGAAAACGTGTGCCAACCCCTATGCATAGGTTCATGGGCGGATCCGCAAGTTGATCACCAAAACATACACCAAGTGAATCACGTGATATGCCATTGTCACCACAGATATCCACGGCAAGACATACATCAAGTGTTCTCAAATCTTTAAAGACTCAATCCGATAAGATAACTTCAAAGGGGAAACTCAATTCATTACAAGAGAGTAGAGGGGGGAGAAACATCATAGTATCCAAATATAATAGCAAAGCTCGCGATACATCAAGATCGTATCACCTCAAGAACACGAGAGAGAGAGAGAGAGAGAGAGATCAAACACATAGCTACTGGTACATACCCTCAGCACCGAGGGAGAACTACTCCCTCCTCGTCATGGAGAGCACCGGGATGATGAAGATGGACAGAGGAGAAGGATTGCCCCCTCCGGCAGGGTGCCGAAACGGGTCTAGATTGGTTTTCGGTGGCTACGGAGGCTTCTGGCGGCGGAACTCCCGATCTATTGTGCTCCCGGATGTTTTTTGGGTATATGGAGATATATAGGCGGAAGAAGTACGTCAGAGGGGCCACGAGGGGCCCACGAGGGTGGAGGGCGCGCCCTAGGGGGGTGGGCGCGCCCCCTACCTCGTGGCCTCCTCGAAGGTCCCCTGACGTCCACTCCAAGTCTTCTGGGCTTCTTTCCTTCCAAAAATGAGTTCCATGAAGTTTCAGGTCAATTGGACTCCGTTTGATTTTCCTTTTCTTCGAAACCCTAACATAGGGTAAAAATAGAAACTGGCACTGGGCTCTGGGTTAATAGGTTAGTCCCAAAAATGATATAAAAGTGTATAATAAAGCCCATAAACATCCAAAACAGTAGATAATATAGCATGGAGCAATCAAAAATTATAGATACGTTGGAGACGTATCATCTATCTTCCATCATATTAATCTTCCAATACTTAGTTATTTTCATCGCTTTTATTTTACTTTGCATCTTTATCATAAAAACACCAAAATATTATCTTATCATATCTATCAGATCTCACTCTCGTAAGTGACCGTGTAGGGATTGACAACCCCTTATCGCGTTGGTTGCGAGGATTTTTTTGTTTTGTGTAGGTGCGAGGGACTCATGCATAGCCTCCTACTGGATTGATACCTTGCTTCTCAAAAACTGAGGGAAATACTTATGCTACTTTGCTGCATCACCCATTCCTCTTCAAGGGAAAACCAACGCAATGCTCAAGAGGTAGCAAGTACTTGCTGGATCTTCGGGTAGTGGGGCCGGACAATCGACCCGCTCCGCTGTCGCGGCCCATTCCTGTCAAATAATGTGGAGGTTCGGATCCCTCACATAATTATACTAGGGAAAGAAACACCTTATGAGATATAAGGAGCTTACCGGATTAGCAGGGCACTTTGCGCTGAGTCCGCGGTCCTCGGAAAGAGAAGGAGGTACCTCGGCAGACTTGAACAACACCCTCCAGATGTCCTGGTGCGTCGTGTCGAAGAGCTCTCGCAATGTCTGGTGCCTTGCCGAGTCGAACTCCCACATATTGAATGCCTGTCTTTGACACGGGAGGGTCCGGCGGAAGAGCATGACCTGGACCACGTTGACAAGCTTGATTTTCTTGCTTATCATGTTTTTAACACAGTTCTGGAGTCCGGTCAGCTCCACCAATGAACCCCAAGATAAGCCTTCTCTTTCCAGGAGGTGAGTGATATGTCTCCAACGTATCTATAATTTTTGATTGTTCCATGCTATATCATATTCTGTTTGGACATTATTGGGCTTTATTATACACTTCTATATTATTTTTGGGACTAACCTATTAACCGGAGGCCCAGCCCAGAATTGCTGTTTTTTTGCCTATTTTAGGGTTTCGCAGAAAAAGAATATCAAACGGAGTCCAAACGGAATGAAACCTTCGGGAATGTGATTTTCGGAACGAACATGATCCAGAGGACTTGGACCCTACGTCAAGACATCAACCAGGAGGCCATGAGGTAGGGGGCGTGCCTACCCCCCTGGGCACGCCCTCCACCCTCATGGGCCCCCTGTTGCTCCACCGACGTACTCCTTCCTCCTATATATACCTACGTACCCCCAAACTACCAGATACGGAGCCAAAACCCTAATTCCACCACCGTAACTTTCTGTATCCACGAGATCCCATCTTGGGGCCTGTTTCGGAGCTCCGCTGGAGGGGGCATCGATCACGGAGGGCTTCTACATCAACACCATAGCCCATCCGATGAAGTGTGAGTAGTTTACCTCAGACCTACGGGTCCATAGTTATTAGCTAGATGGCTTCTTCTCTCTTTTTGGATCTCAATACAAACTTCTCCCCCTCTCTTGTGGAGATCTATTTGATGTAATCTTATTTTGCGGTGTGTTTGTTGAGACCATGAATTGTGGGTTTATGATCAAGTTTATCTATGAACAATATTTGAATCTTCTCTGAATTCTTTTATGTATGATTGGTTATCTTGGCAAGTCTCTTCGAATTATCAGTTTGGTTTGGCCTACTAGATTGATCTTTATTGCAATGGTAGAAGTGCTTAGCTTTGGGTTCAATCTTGCGGTGTCCTTTCCCAGTGACAGTAGGGGCAGCGAGGCACGTATTGTATTGTTGCCATCGAGGATAACAAGATGGGGTTTATTTCATATTGCATGAGTTTATCCCTCTACATTATGTCATCTTTCTTAAAGCGTTACTCTGTTCTCTTAAACATAATACTCTAGATGCATGCTGGATAGCGGTCGATGTGTGGAGTAATAGTAGTAGATGCAGGCAGGAGTTGGTCTACTTGTCTCGGACGTGATCCCTATATACATGATCATACCCAGATATTCTCATAACTATGCTCAATTCTGTCAATTTCTCAAAATACCAAAAATATTACTTTGCATCTTTATCATAAAAATACCAAAAATATTATCTTATCATATCTATCAGATCTCACTCTCGTAAGTGACCGTGTAGGGATTGACAACCCCTTATCGCGTTGGTTGCGAGGATTTATTTATGTGTGTAGGTACGAGGGACTCGTGCGTGGCCTCCTACTGGATTGATACCTTGGTTCTCAAAAACTGAGGGAAATACTTACGCTAATTTGCTACACCACCCTTTCCTCTTCAAGGGAAAACCAACACAAATGCTCAAGAGGTAGCAAGAAGGATTTCTGGCGCCGTTGCCGGGGAGGTCTACGCAAAAGTCAACATACCAAGTACCCATCACAACCCTTATCTCCCGCATTACATTATTTGCCATTTGCCTCTCGTTTTCCTCTCCCCCACTTCACCCTTGCCATTTTATTTGGCCTCTCTTTTTCACTCGCATTTCTTCTGCCATGTTTGAATCAAAAAGGGTTGGGGGTTCTCTCCCGAGTTTTAGTACTTTGGACAATCCTTCTATTCTCGCTAAGCTCATAAATAAGGATACTATGGAAAAACCCACCGGAGTTATCAATGAGAATCTTAATAATTTTGATGAAGATGATTCCAGATTTTTTTGGTTATTTACTTGATGAATCTTTGAAAGATGCTTGGTATAGACTATTAAGGACCAGGGCTAGCTATGTGCCTCAATACCAAATTGAAATTTACTTAAAAAGCTTTTATATTGCCCTTCCTTCTTCTTTTAAGCATGTATTAGATTCTATATTTGAAGAAGGCTTCCTTGAAGGGGATGCCGTAGACACTTATGAGAAGATGAAAACCATATTTGGGCACTCCATGAATGAGAAAGTTGAATCTACATCTCTTTTGCTCTCTTACCAAAACGAATCTATCAAAGAGATGAAGGCTAACGTAGATACAAATTTCCGTAACGTATTTAATCTTTATTCTACCATTAATAGCCATGTGATTTATCAAAATAGAAAGATTAATTCCATAGATAGCAAGTTTGCTCTTTTCTTCCCTAAAACCAAAGATGGCAATACCTAGACCTATCCTTGCTTTTATGTCTAGCTAGGGGCGTTAAACGATAGCGCTTGTTGGGAGGCAACCCAATTTTATTTTTATTCCTTGCTTTTTTCTCCTGTTTAGTAATAAATAATTTATCTAGACTCTGTTTTGGTTGTGTTTTTTGTGTTTAATTAGTGTTTGTGCCAAGTAGAACTGTTGGGAAGACTTGGGGAAAGTCTTGTTAATCTTGCTGTAAAAAACAGAAACTTTAGCGGTCACGAGAACTACTGCCATTCTTATTTGGAAAGTGATATTTAGTTAATTCTTTTTGCAGATGATTAATAGATAAATTTCTCACGTCCAGAAATTTATTTTAGAATTTTTGGTGTTACATATTTTGCGTTAGCTACAGATTACTACGGACTATTCTGTTTTTGACAGATTCTGTTTTTCATGTGTTGTTTGCTTATTTTGATGAGTCTATGGCTAGTAAAATAGTTTATAAACCATAGAGAAGTTGGAATACAGTAGGTTTAAAACCAATATAAATAAATAATGAGTTCATTACAGTACCTTGAAGTGTTGTTTTGTTTTCTTTCGCTAACAGAGCTCACGAGATTTTCTACTTTAAGTTTTGTGTTGTGAAGTTTTCAAGTTTTGGTTAAAGATTTGATGGGTTATGGAACAAGGAGTGGCAAGATCCTAAGCTTGGGGATTTCCATGGCACCCCTAAGATAATCTAAGGACACCTAAAAGACAAAGCTTGGGGATGCCCCGGAAGGCATCCCCTCTTTCGTCTACTTCTATCGGTAACTTTACTTGGAGCTATATTTTTATTTACCACATGATATGTGTTTTGCTTGGAGTGTCTTGTATTATTTGAGTCTTTATTTGTTAGTTTTCCACAATCATCCTTGTTGCACACACCTTTTAGAGGGAGACACACATGATTCGAAAATTATTAGAATACTCTATGTGCTTCACTTATATCTTTTGAGTTATATAGTTTTTGCTCTAGTGCTTCACTTATATCTTCTAGAGCACGTCGCTGGATTTTTTTTATAGAAACCATTGTTCTCTCATGCTTAACTTAGATTATTTTTAGAGTCCTACAAAACATCATGGTAATTTGCTTTAATTATTTGAGGAATTCAAGATTAAATAAATAAAATTTTCTTATGAGTGTGTTGAATACTATGAGAAATTTGAAACTTGATAATTATTTTGAGATATGGAGATGCTAATATTAGAGTCGTGCTAGTTGAGTAGTTGTGAATTTGAAAAATGCTTGTGTTGAAGTTTGTGATTCCCGTAGCATGCACGTATGGTGAACCGTTATGTTAAGAAGTCGGAGCATGATGTATTTATTGATTGTCCTCCTTATGAGTGGCGGTCGGGGACGAGCGATGGTCTTTTCCTACCAATCTATCCCCCTAGGAGCATGTGCATAGTACTTTTCTGCGATAACTAATAGATTTTTGCAATAAGTATGTGAGTTCTTTATGACTAATGTTGAGTCCATGGATTATACGCACTCTCACCCTTCCACCATTGCTAGCCTCTCTAATACCGTGCACCTTTAGCCGGTATCATACACCCACCATATACCTTCCTCAAAACAGCCACCGTACCTACCTATCATGGCATTTCCATAGCCATTCCGAGATATATTGTCATGCAACTTTTCACCATTCCATTTATCATGACACGCTCCATCATTGTCATATTGCTTTGCATGATCACGTAGTTGACATTTTAGTTGTGGCAAAGCCACCGTTCATAATTCTTTCATATAAGTCACTCATGCATCATTGCTATCCCGGTACACCACCAGAGGCATTCATATAGAGTCATACTTTGTTCTAAGTATCGAGTTGTAATCATTGAGTTGTAAATAAATAGAAGTGTGATGATCATCATTCATAGAGTATTGTCCCAAAAAAGAAAAAAAAGAGAAAGGCCAAAGAAAAAAAGAAGGCCCAAAAAAATATTAAAATAAAAAGGGGCAATAGTACTATCCTTTTTTCCACACTTTTGTTTCAAAGTAGCACCATGATCTTCATAATAGAGAGTCTCCTATGTTATCACTTTCATATACTAGTGGGAATTTTTCATTATAGAACTTGACTTGTATATTCCAACGATGGGCTTCCTCAAAATACCCTAGGTCTTCGTGAGCAAGCAAGTTGAATGCACACCCACTTAGTTTCTTTTTGTTGAGCTTTCATATATTTATAGCTCTAGTGCATCTGTTGAATGGCAATCCCTACACTACTAGGAAAAGGGCTATAGATGGAATTGACACTAATGGCGCACCAGACATGTGGTGCGCTATTACTATATACTAATGGTGCACCATGTGTTGGTGCGCCATTGGTGTCCAAATACTAATGGCGCACCACATCCACGGTGCGCCATTAGTAAAAAAAATTAAATTTTTTTCAAAACTACTAATGGCGCACCGTAGGAGTGGTGCGCCATTACTAGTTAAACTAGTAATGGCGCACCATGCCACGGTGCGCCATTAGTAACTTGGCCACCACTTCCACCGAATGCACCCCCCCTGGACCGCCTTTTCAGTTTTAAAAAAAATAAAAAAAATATTGGAAATGTCAAAAAATAAAAGAAAAATAAGTTTCCCATGTGATATGTGGTGTAGTTGTTGTGAAAATTTACAAATATGAATTTCGACTTTATTTGCGAAATCTCTCGAGAATTTGTAAAATGGGCATAACTTTTGCGTACGAACTCGGATGAAAAAGTTTTTTATATGAAAAATCATCTACTCAAAAAGTTACATCCGAATTTAATCGGGGGAACCCCGTTAAACATTTTCAAAATCCTCAAAAACCTAACAGAAAAAAAGATACAGGGCTTTTAAGATCTGGAGAGGCAAAAAAATTTAAAAAATTCAAACTTACTAATGACGCACCTACCCATGGTGCGCCATTACTATCTTCCCGCCTTTAAAATTCAAAATAAGTCAAAAAAAATAAAAAAAAAAGTTACTAATGGCGCACCTGCCCATGGTGCGCCATTAGTATCTTCCCGCCTTCAAAATTCAAAATAAATCAAAAAATAAAAAAAAAAAGTAATGGCGCACCTGCCCGCGGTGCGCCATTACTATGCCGTATATATGGCTGGGCGTGGTCCTCTCCTACTTACCTCTTCATTCTTCTCCTCCACTCCACCTCTCCTCCACTCCATCTCCTCCTCTCCTCCACTCCATCTTCCCTTCTCTCCTCCACCATACTACCCTCCTCCTCTCCGGCGACCTCCTCCTCCCTCCTCTCCTCCCCTCCCCTCCCCTCACGGTTTCTCCTCCCTCCTCTCCGGTGAGCTCCTCCTCCCTCCTCTCCAGTGAGCTCCTCCTCCCTCCTCTCCTCCCATCTCCTCATGGTTTCTCCTTCCTCCTCTCCGATGCTTCGGTGAACTCCTCTCCGGCGACCTCCTCCTCCTCCTCTCCGGCGATGTAGGCGAGCGCCTCTCCGATGACCTCCTCCTCCTCCTCTCCGACGAACTCCTCTCCGGCAAAAGAACATACAAGATCCAAAAATAGGAACAAAATTTGAAATAATATCGTGCCAAAAAACGAGCAAAAAAGAGCAAAAAATGGGCAAAAAAATCACGATCCAGATCCAAATTCAAAATTCAAAAATAGCAATGGCGCACGGTGGGGGTTAGACGGTGCGCCACTACTATTTTCCTGCCTTCAAAATTCAAAAATACGAATGGCGCACCAGTGGCCTATACTAATGGCGCACCGTGGCCTATACTAATGGCGCACCAGTGGTGCGCCATTAGTAAAAAATACTAGTGGCGTGATACTAATGGCGCACCAGTGATGCGCCATTAGTAGGCAAAACAGGTGCGCCATTAGTAGCCCTTTTCCTAGTAGTGCTACTCACTCACATTGATATTTATTGATGGGCATCTCCATAGCTCGTTGATACGCCTAATTGATGTGAGACTATCTTCTCCCTTTTTCTCTTCTCCACAACCACCATTCTATTCCACCTATAGTGCTATGTCCATGGCTCACGCTCATGTATTGCGTGAAGATTGAAAAAGTTTGAGAACATTAAAAGTATGAAACAATTGCTTGGCTTGTCATCGGGGTTGTGCATTCTTGATAACCCACAAGTATAGGGGATCACAACAGTTTTTGATAAGTAAGAGTGTCGAACCCAACGAGGAGCTAAAGGTAGAACAAATATTCCCTCAAGTTTTATCGACCACCGATACAACTCTACGCACGCTTGACGTTCGCTTTACCTAGAACAAGTATGAAACTAGAAGTACTTTGTAGGTGTTGTTGGATATGTTTGCAAGATAATAAAGAGCAAGTAAATAAAAGGTAGGGGCTGTTGTAAGTAAAGAAGCAATAAAGTAAATATAGTGAGTGTGGAAAAGTGGTGGTAGGAGTTGCGAAATTGCCCCTTAAGCAATTAACTACTTTACTAGACCGATAGCAAGTATTATGTGGGAGAGGCCACTGCTAGCATGTCATCCCTTACTTGGAATTCTATGCACTTATGATTGGAACTATTAGCAAGCATCCGCAACTACTAATGTTCATTAAGGTAAAACCCAACCATAGCATTAAGATGTATTGGTCCCCCTTCAATCCCGTATGCATCAATTTCTATGCTAGGTTGAAGCTTCTGTCACTCTTGCCCTCCAATACATAGTCCTATCAACATACAACTAACCCTATGGTGTGATCCATGCGCGCGCTCATATGATGGGCACCAAAGGACAATAACATAACCACAAGCAAATTAAATCAATCATAGAAATTCATCAACCACCGATAGGACAACAAAAATCTACTCAAACATCATAGGATG